>NC_141338.1:22280804-22701121 GCF_037954235.1 Aulostomus chinensis | reverse complement strand
GAAAACTCACTGAAATCCACCTGTAACTTCAAGTTTATGCATCTTTCTATGCTTTCAGGTTGAAACTTGACTGAAAACTCACTTTTAACAAAAGTTATGGCATTTTTGGATCACAGGTCACAAATAGTGTTTTCTCAGCGAGAGAAGGCCAAAATGAACACTTCATGCAGAACTCCTGTATTTTGATGAAAACTTACTGAAATCCACCTGTAACTTCAAGTTTATGCATCTTTCTATGCTTTCAGGTTGAAACTTGACTTAAAAATCACTTTGGACAAAAGTTATGGCATTTTTGTATCACAGGTCACAAATAGTGTTTTCTCAGCGAGAGAAGGCCAAAATGAACACTTCATGCAGAACTCCTGTATTTTGATGAAAACTCACTGAAATCAAGCTGTAACTTCAAGTTTATGTATCTTTCTATGCTTTCAGGTTGAAACTTGACTGAAAACTCACTTTCAACAAAAGTTATGGCTGTTTTGTGTCACAGGTCACAAATAGCGTTTTCTCAGCAAGAGAAGGCCAAAATGAACACTTCATTCAAAACTCCTGTATTTTGATGAAAACTCACTGAAATCCACCTGTAAATTCAAGTTTATGCATCTTTCTATGCTTTCAGGTTGAAACTTGACTGAAAACTCACTTTGAACAAAAGTTATGGCATTTTTGTGTCACAGGTCACAAATAGTGTTTTCTCAGCGAGAGAAGGCCAAAATGAACACTTCATGCATAACTCCTGTATTTTGATGAAAACTCACTGAAATCCACCTGTAACTTCAAGTTTATGCATCTTTCTATGCTTTCAGGTTGAAACTTGACTGAAAACTCACTTTGAACAAAAGTTATGGCATTTTTATGTCACAGGTCACAAATAGTGTTTTCTCAGCGAGAGAAGGCCAAAATGAACACTTCATGCAGAACTCCTGTATTTTGATGAAAACTCACTGAAATCCACCTGTAACTTCAATTTTATGCATCTTTCTATGCTTTCAGATTGAAACTTGACTGAAAACTCACTTTTAACAAAAGTTATGGCATTTTTGTATCACAGGTCAAAAATAGTGTTTTCTCAGCGAGAGAAGGCCAAAATGAACACTTCATGCAGAACTCCTGTATTTTGATGAAAACTCACTGAAATCAAGCTGTAACTTCAAGTTTATGTATCTTTCTATGCTTTCAGGTTGAAACTTTACTGAAAACTCACTTTGAACAAAAGTTATGGCATTTTTATGTCACAGGTCACAAATAGTGTTTTCTCAGCGAGAGAAGGCCAAAATGAACACTTCATGCAGAACTCCTGTATTTTGATGAAAACTCACTGAAATCAAGCTGTAACTTCAAGTTTATGCATCTTTCTATGCTTTCAGGTTGAAACTTGACTTAAAAATCCCTTTGAACAAAAGTTATGGCATTTTTGTATCACAGGTCACAAATAGTGTTTTCTCAGCGAGAGAAGGCCAAAATGAACACTTCATGCAGAACTCCTGTATTTTGATGAAAACTCACTGAAATCAAGCTGTAACTTCAAGTTTATGCATCTTTCTATGCTTTCAGGTTGAAACTTGACTGAAAACTCACTTTCAACAAAAGTTATGGCTGTTTTTTGTCACAGGTCACAAATAGCGTTTTCTCAGCAAGAGAAGGCCAAAATGAACACTTCATGCAGAACTCCTGTATTTTGATGAAAACTCACTGAAATCAAGCTGTAACTTCAAGTTTATGCATCTTTCTATGCTTTCAGGTTGAAACTTGACTGAAAACTCACTTTGAACAAAAGTTATGGCATTTTTGTATCACAGGTCACAAATAGTGTTTTCTCAGCGAGAGAAGGCCAAAATGAACACTTCATGCAGAACTCCTGTATTTTGATGAAAACTCACTGAAATCCACCTGTAACTTCAATTTTATGCATCTTTCTATGCTTTCAGGTTGAAACTTGACTGAAAACTCACTTTTAACAAAAGTTATGGCATTTTTGTATCACAGGTCACAAATAGTGTTTTCTCAGCGAGAGAAGGCCAAAATGAATACTTCATGCAGAACTCCTGTATTTTGATGAAAACTTACTGAAATCCACCTGTAACTTCAAGTTTATGCATCTTTCTATGCTTTCAGGTTGAAACTTGACTTAAAAATCACTTTCAACAAAAGTTATGGCTGTTTTGTGTCACAGGTCACAAATAGCGTTTTCTCAGCAAGAGAAGGCCAAAATGAACACTTCATGCAGAACTCCTGTATTTTGATGAAAACTCACTGAAATCCACCTGTAACTTCAATTTTATGCATCTTTCTATGCTTTCAGGTTGAAACTTGACTGAAAACTCACTTTTAACAAAAGTTATGGCATTTTTGTATCACAGGTCACAAATAGTGTTTTCTCAGAGAGAGAAGGCCAAAATGAACACTTCATGCAGAACTCCTGTATTTTGATGAAAACTCACTGAAATCAAGCTGTAACTTCAAGTTTATGCATCTTTCTATGCTTTCAGGTTGAAACTTGACTTAAAAATCACTTTGAACAAAAGTTATGGCATTTTTGTATCACAGGTCACAAATAGTGTTTTCTCAGCGAGAGAAGGCCAAAATGAACACTTCATGCAGAACTCCTGTATTTTGATGAAAACTCACTGAAATCAAGCTGTAACTTCAAGTTTATGCATCTTTCTATGCTTTCAGGTTGAAACTTGACTGAAAACTCACTTTCAACAAAAGTTATGGCTGTTTTTTGTCACAGGTCACAAATAGCGTTTTCTCAGCAAGAGAAGGCCAAAATGAACACTTCATGCAGAACTCCTGTATTTTGATGAAAACTCACTGAAATCAAGCTGTAACTTCAAGTTTATGCATCTTTCTATGCTTTCAGGTTGAAACTTGACTTAAAACTCACTTTGAACAAAAGTTATGGCATTTTTGTATCACAGGTCACAAATAGTGTTTTCTCAGCGAGAGAAGGCCAAAATGAACACTTCATGCAGAACTCCTGTATTTTGATGAAAACTCACTGAAATCCACCTGTAACTTCAAGTTTATGCATCTTTCTATGCTTTCAGGTTGAAACTTGACTGAAAACTCACTTTGAACAAAAGTTATGGCATTTTTATGTCACAGGTCACAAATAGTGTTTTCTCAGCGAGAGAAGGCCAAAATGAACACTTCATGCAGAACTCCTGTATTTTGATGAAAACTCACTGAAATCCACCTGTAACTTCAATTTTATGTATCTTTCTATGCTTTCAGGTTGAAACTTGACTGAAAACTCACTTTTAACAAAAGTTATGGCATTTTTGTATCACAGGTCACAAATAGTGTTTTCTCAGCGAGAGAAGGCCAAAATGAACACTTCATGCAGAACTCCTGTATTTTGATGAAAACTTACTGAAATCCACCTGTAACTTCAAGTTTATGCATCTTTCTATGCTTTCAGGTTGAAACTTGACTTAAAAATCACTTTCAACAAAAGTTATGGCTGTTTTGTGTCACAGGTCACAAATAGCGTTTTCTCAGCAAGAGAAGGCCAAAATGAACACTTCATGCAGAACTCCTGTATTTTGATGAAAACTCACTGAAATCCACCTGTAACTTCAATTTTATGCATCTTTCTATGCTTTCAGGTTGAAACTTGACTGAAAACTCACTTTTAACAAAAGTTATGGCATTTTTGTATCACAGGTCACAAATAGTGTTTTCTCAGAGAGAGAAGGCCAAAATGAACACTTCATGCAGAACTCCTGTATTTTGATGAAAACTCACTGAAATCAAGCTGTAACTTCAAGTTTATGCATCTTTCTATGCTTTCAGGTTGAAACTTGACTTAAAAATCACTTTGAACAAAAGTTATGGCATTTTTGTATCACAGGTCACAAATAGTGTTTTCTCAGCGAGAGAAGGCCAAAATGAACACTTCATGCAGAACTCCTGTATTTTGATGAAAACTCACTGAAATCAAGCTGTAACTTCAAGTTTATGTATCTTTCTATGCTTTCAGGTTGAAACTTGACTGAAAACTCACTTTCAACAAAAGTTATGGCTGTTTTGTGTCACAGGTCACAAATAGCGTTTTCTCAGCAAGAGAAGGCCAAAATGAACACTTCATTCAGAACTCCTGTATTTTGATGAAAACTCACTGAAATCCACCTGTAACTTCAAGTTTATGCATCTTTCTATGCTTTCAGGTTGAAACTTGACTGAAAACTCACTTTGAACAAAAGTTATGGCATTTTTGTGTCACAGGTTACAAATAGTGTTTTCTCAGCGAGAGAAGGCCAAAATGAACACTTCATGCAGAACTCCTGTATTTTGATGAAAACTCACTGAAATCCACCTGTAACTTCAAGTTTATGCATCTTTCTATGCTTTCAGGTTGAAACTTGACTGAAAACTCACTTTGAACAAAAGTTATGGCATTTTTATATCACAGGTCACAAATAGTGTTTTCTCAGCGAGAGAAGGCCAAAATGAACACTTCATGCAGAACTCCTGTATTTTGATGAAAACTCACTGAAATCCACCTGTAACTTCAATTTTATGCATCTTTCTATGCTTTCAGATTGAAACTTGACTGAAAACTCACTTTTAACAAAAGTTATGGCATTTTTGTATCACAGGTCAAAAATAGTGTTTTCTCAGCGAGAGAAGGCCAAAATGAACACTTCATGCAGAACTCCTGTATTTTGATGAAAACTCACTGAAATCAAGCTGTAACTTCAAGTTTATGCATCTTTCTATGCTTTCAGGTTGAAACTTTACTGAAAACTCACTTTGAACAAAAGTTATGGCATTTTTATGTCACAGGTCACAAATAGTGTTTTCTCAGCGAGAGAAGGCCAAAATGAACACTTCATGCAGAACTCCTGTATTTTGATGAAAACTCACTGAAATCAAGCTGTAACTTCAAGTTTATGCATCTTTCTATGCTTTCAGGTTGAAACTTGACTTAAAAATCACTTTGAACAAAAGTTATGGCATTTTTGTATCAAAGGTCACAAATAGTGTTTTCTCAGCGAGAGAAGGCCAAAATGAACACTTCATGCAGAACTCCTGTATTTTGATGAAAACTCACTGAAATAAAGCTGTAACTTCAAGTTTATGCATCTTTCTATGCTTTCAGGTTGAAACTTGACTGAAAACTCACTTTCAACAAAAGTTATGGCTGTTTTTTGTCACAGGTCACAAATAGCGTTTTCTCAGCAAGAGAAGGCCAAAATGAACACTTCATGCAGAACTCCTGTATTTTGATGAAAACTCACTGAAATCAAGCTGTAACTTCAAGTTTATGCATCTTTCTATGCTTTCAGGTTGAAACTTGACTTAAAACTCACTTTGAACAAAAGTTATGGCATTTTTGTATCACAGGTCACAAATAGTGTTTTCTCAGCGAGAGAAGGCCAAAATGAACACTTCATGCAGAACTCCTGTATTTTGATGAAAACTCACTGAAATCCACCTGTAACTTCAAGTTTATGCATCTTTCTATGCTTTCAGGTTGAAACTTGACTGAAAACTCACTTTCAACAAAAGTTATGGCATTTTTATGTCACAGGTCACAAATAGTGTTTTCTCAGCGAGAGAAGGCCAAAATGAACACTTCATGCAGAACTCCTGTATTTTGATGAAAACTCACTGAAATCCACCTGTAACTTCAATTTTATGCATCTTTCTATGCTTTCAGGTTGAAACTTGACTGAAAACTCACTTTGAACAAAAGTTATGGCATTTTTATTTCACAGGTCACAAATAGTGTTTTCTCAGCGAGAGAAGGCCAAAATGAACACTTCATGCAGAACTCCTGTATTTTGATGAAAACTCACTGAAATCAAGCTGTAACTTCAAGTTTATGCATCTTTCTATGCTTTCAGGTTGAAACTTGACTGAAAACTCACTTTGAACAAAAGTTATGGCATTTTTGTATCACAGGTCACAAATAGTGTTTTCTCAGCGAGAGAAGGCCAAAATGAACACTTCATGCAGAACTCCTGTATTTTGATGAAAACTCAATGAAATCAAGCTGTAACTTCAAGTTTATGCATCTTTCTATGCTTTCAGGTTGAAACTTGACTGAAAACTCACTTTGAACAAAAGTTATGGCATTTTTGTGTCACAGGTCACAAATAGCGTTTTCTCAGCGAGAGAAGGCCAAAATGAACACTTCATGCAGAACTCCTGTATTTTGATGAAAACTCACTGAAATCCACCTGTAACTTCAAGTTTATGCATCTTTCTATGCTTTCAGGTTGAAACTTGACTGAAAACTCACTTTGAACAAAAGTTATGGCATTTTTGTATCACAGGTCACAAATAGTGTTTTCTCAGCGAGAGAAGGCCAAAATGAAAACTTCATGCAGAACTCCTGTATTTTGATGAAAACTCACTGAAATCAAGCTGTAACTTCAAGTTTATGCATCTTTCTATGCTTTCAGGTTGAAACTTGACTTAAAAATCACTTTGAACAAAAGTTATGGCATTTTTGTATCACAGGTCACAAATAGTGTTTTCTCAGCGAGAGAAGGCCAAAATGAACACTTCATGCAGAACTCCTGTATTTTGATGAAAACTCACTTAAATCCACCTGTAACTTCAAGTTTATGCATCTTTCTATGCTTTCAGGTTGAAACTTGACTGAAAACTCACTTTCAACAAAAGTTATGGCTGTTTTTTGTCACAGGTCACAAATAGCGTTTTCTCAGCAAGAGAAGGCCAAAATGAACACTTCATGCAGAACTCCTGTATTTTGATGAAAACTCACTGAAATCAAGCTGTAACTTCAAGTTTATGCATCTTTCTATGCTTTCAGGTTGAAACTTGACTTAAAACTCACTTTGAACAAACGTTATGGTATTTTTGTATCACAGGTCACAAATAGTGTTTTCTCAGCGAGAGAAGTCCAAAATGAACACTTCATGCAGAACTCCTGTATTTTGATGAAAACTCACAGAAATCCACCTGTAACTTCAATTTTATGCATCTTTCTATGCTTTCAGGTTGAAACTTGACTGAAAACTCACTTTGAACAAAAGTTATGGCATTTTTATGTCACAGGTCACAAATAGTGTTTTCTCAGCGAGAGAAGGCCAAAATGAACACTTCATGCAGAACTCCTGTATTTTGATGAAAACTCACTGAATTCACCTGTAACTTCAATTTTATGCATCTTTCTATGCTTTCAGGTTGAAACTTGACTGAAAACTCACTTTTAACAAAAGTTATGGCATTTTTATGTCACAGGTCACAAATAGTGTTTTCTCAGCGAGAGAAGGCCAAAATGAACACTTCATGCAGAACTCCTGTATTTTGATGAAAACTCACTGAAATCAAGCTGTAACTTCAAGTTTATGCATCTTTCTATGCTTTCAGGTTGAAACTTGACTGAAAACTCACTTTCAACAAAAGTTATGGCATTTTTGTATCACAGGTCACAAATAGTGTTTTCTCAGCGAGAGAAGGCCAAAATGAACACTTCATGCAGAACTCCTGTATTTTGATGAAAACTCACTGAAATCAAGCTGTAACTTCAAGTTTATGCATCTTTCTATGCTTTCAGGTTGAAACTTGACTGAAAACTCACTTTGAACAAAAGTTATGGCATTTTTGTGTCACAGGTCACAAGTAGCGTTTTCTCAGCGAGAGAAGGCCAAAATGAACACTTCATGCAGAACTCCTGTATTTTGATGAAAACTCACTGAAATCCACCTGTAACTTCAAGTTTATGCATCTTTCTATGCTTTCAGGTTGAAACTTGACTGAAAACTCACTTTGAACAAAAGTTATGGCATTTTTGTGTCACAGGTCACAAATAGTGTTTTCTCAGCGAGAGAAGGCCAAAATGAACACTTCATGCATAACTCCTGTATTTTGATGAAAACTCACTGAAATCCACCTGTAACTTCAAGTTTATGCATCTTTCTATGCTTTCAGGTTGAAACTTGACTGAAAACTCACTTTGAACAAAAGTTATGGCATTTTTGTGTCACAGGTCACAAATAGTGTTTTCTCAGCGAGAGAAGGCCAAAATGAACACTTCATGCAGAACTCCTGTATTTTGATGAAAACGCACTGAAATCCACCTGTAACTTCAAGTTTATGCATCTTTCTATGCTTTCAGGTTGAAACTTGACTGAAAACTCACTTTGAACAAAAGTTATGGCATTTTTATGTCACAGGTCACAAATAGTGTTTTCTCAGCGAGAGAAGGCCAAAATGAAAACTTCATGCAGAACTCCTGTATTTTGATGAAAACTCACTGAAATCAAGCTGTAACTTCAAGTTTATGCATCTTTCTATGCTTTCAGGTTGAAACTTGACTGAAAACTCACTTTCAACAAAAGTTATGGCTGTTTTGTGTCACAGGTCACAAATAGCGTTTTCTCAGCAAGAGAAGGCCAAAATGAACACTTCATGCAGAACTCCTGTATTTTGATGAAAACTCACTGAAATCCACCTGTAACTTCAAGTTTATGCATCTTTCTATGCTTTCAGGTTGAAACTTGACTGAAAACTCACTTTGAACAAAAGTTATGGCATTTTTGTGTCACAGGTCACAAATAGTGTTTTCTCAGCGAGAGAAGGCCAAAATGAACACTTCATGCAGAACTCCTGTATTTTGATGAAAACTCACTGAAATCCACCTGTAACTTCAAGTTTATGCATCTTTCTATGCTTTCAGGTTGAAACTTGACTGAAAACTCACTTTGAACAAAAGTTATGGCATTTTTGTGTCACAGGTCACAAATAGTGTTTTCTCAGCGAGAGAAGGCCAAAATGAACACTTCATGCAGAACTCCTGTATTTTGATGAAAACTCACTGAAATCCACCTGTAACTTCAAGTTTATGCATCTTTCTATGCTTTCAGGTTGAAACTTGACTGAAAACTCACTTTGAACAAAAGTTATGGCATTTTTATGTCACAGGTCACAAATAGTGTTTTCTCAGCGAGAGAAGGCCAAAATGAAAACTTCATGCAGAACTCCTGTATTTTGATGAAAACTCACTGAAATCAAGCTGTAACTTCAAGTTTATGCATCTTTCTATGCTTTCAGGTTGAAACTTGACTGAAAACTCACTTTCAACAAAAGTTATGGCTGTTTTGTGTCACAGGTCACAAATAGCGTTTTCTCAGCAAGAGAAGGCCAAAATGAACACTTCATGCAGAACTCCTGTATTTTGATGAAAACTCACTGAAATCCACCTGTAACTTCAAGTTTATGCATCTTTCTATGCTTTCAGGTTGAAACTTGACTGAAAACTCACTTTGAACAAAAGTTATGGCATTTTTGTGTCACAGGTCACAAATAGTGTTTTCTCAGCGAGAGAAGGCCAAAATGAACACTTCATGCAGAACTCCTGTATTTTCATGAAAACTCACTGAAATCCACCTGTAACTTCAAGTTTATGCATCTTTCTATGCTTTCAGGTTGAAACTTGACTGAAAACTCACTTTGAACAAAAGTTATGGCATTTTTGTGTCACAGGTCACAAATAGTGTTTTCTCAGCGAGAGAAGGCCAAAATGAACACTTCATGCAGAACTCCTGTATTTTGATGAAAACTCACTGAAATCCACCTGTAACTTCAAGTTTATGCATCTTTCTATGCTTTCAGGTTGAAACTTGACTGAAAACTCACTTTGAACAAAAGTTATGGCATTTTTATGTCACAGGTCACAAATAGTGTTTTCTCAGCGAGAGAAGGCCAAAATGAACACTTCATGCAGAACTCCTGTATTTTGATGAAAACTCACTGAAATCCACCTGTAACTTCAATTTTATGCATCTTTCTATGCTTTCAGGTTGAAACTTGACTGAAAACTTACTTTTAACAAAAGTTATGGCATTTTTGTATCACAGGTCACAAATAGTGTTTTCTCAGCGAGAGAAGGCCAAAATGAACACTTCATGCAGAACTCCTGTATTTTGATGAAAACTCACTGAAATCAAGCTGTAACTTCAAGTTTATGCATCTTTCTATGCTTTCAGGTTGAAACTTGACTTAAAAATCACTTTGAACAAAAGTTATGGCATTTTTGTATCACAGGTCACAAATAGTGTTTTCTCAGCGAGAGAAGGCCAAAATGAAAACTTCATGCAGAACTCCTGTATTTTGATGAAAACTCACTGAAATCAAGCTGTAACTTCAAGTTTATGCATCTTTCTATGCTTTCAGGTTGAAACTTGACTGAAAACTCACTTTCAACAAAAGTTATGGCTGTTTTGTGTCACAGGTCACAAATAGCGTTTTCTCAGCAAGAGAAGGCCAAAATGAACACTTCATGCAGAACTCCTGTATTTTGATGAAAACTCACTGAAATCCACCTGTAACTTCAAGTTTATGCATCTTTCTATGCTTTCAGGTTGAAACTTGACTTAAAAATCACTTTGAACAAAAGTTATGGCATTTTTGTATCACAGGTCACAAATAGTGTTTTCTCAGCGAGAGAAGGCCAAAATGAACACTTCATGCAGAACTCCTGTATTTTGATGAAAACTCACTGAAATCAAGCTGTAACTTCAAGTTTATGCATCTTTCTATGCTTTCAGGTTGAAACTTGACTGAAAACTCACTTTGAACAAAAGTTATGGCATTTTTGTGTCACAGGTCACAAATAGCGTTTTCTCAGCGAGAGAAGGCCAAAATGAACACTTCATGCAGAACTCCTGTATTTTGATGAAAACTCACTGAAATCCACCTGTAACTTCAAGTTTATGCATCTTTCTATGCTTTCAGGTTGAAACTTGACTGAAAACTCACTTTCAACAAAAGTTATGGCATTTTTGTGTCACAGGTCACAAATAGTGTTTTCTCAGCGAGAGAAGGCCAAAATGAACACTTCATGAATAACTCCTGTATTTTGATGAAAACTCACTGAAATCCACCTGTAACTTCAAGTTTATGCATCTTTCTATGCTTTCAGGTTGAAACTTGACTGAAAACTCACTTTCAACAAAAGTTATGGCATTTTTGTGTCACAGGTTACAAATAGTGTTTTCTCAGCGAGAGAAGGCCAAAATGAACACTTCATGCAGAACTCCTGTATTTTGATGAAAACTCACTGAAATCCACCTGTAACTTCAATTTTATGCATCTTTCTATGCTTTCAGGTTGAAACTTGACTGAAAACTCACTTTGAACAAAAGTTATGGCATTTTTGTATCACAGGTCACAAATAGTGTTTTCTCAGCGAGAGAAGGCCAAAATGAACACTTCATGCAGAACTCCTGTATTTTGATGAAAACTCACTGAAATCAAGCTGTAACTTCAAGTTTATGCATCTTTCTATGCTTTCAGGTTGAAACTTGACTGAAAACTCACTTTCAAAAAAAGTTATGGCTGTTTTGTGTCACAGGTCACAAATAGCGTTTTCTCAGCAAGAGAAGGCCAAAATGAACACTTCATGCAGAACTCCTGTATTTTGATGAAAACTCACTGAAATCAAGCTGTAACTTCAAGTTGATGCATCTTTCTATGCTTTCAGGTTGAAACTTGACTTAAAAATCACTTTGAACAAAAGTTATGGCATTTTTGTATCACAGGTCACAAATAGTGTTTTCTCAGCGAGAGAAGGCCAAAATGAACACTTCATGCAGAACTCCTGTATTTTGATGAAAACTCACTGAAATCAAGCTGTAACTTCAAGTTTATGCATCTTTCTATGCTTTCAGGTTGAAACTTGACTGAAAACTCACTTTCAACAAAAGTTATGGCTGTTTTGTGTCACAGATCACAAATAGCGTTTTCTCAGCGAGAGAAGGCCAAAATGAACACTTCATGCAGAACTCCTGTATTTTGATGAAAATTCACTGAAATCCACCTGTAACTTCAAGTTTATGCATCTTTCTATGCTTTCAGGTTGAAACTTGACTGAAAACTCACTTTGAACAAAAGTTATGGCATTTTTGTGTCACAGGTCACAAATAGTGTTTTCTCAGCGAGAGAAGGCCAAAATGAACACTTCATGCATAACTCCTGTATTTTGATGAAAACTCACTGAAATCCACCTGTAACTTTAAGTTTATGCATCTTTCTATGCTTTCAGGTTGAAACTTGACTGAAAACTCACTTTGAACAAAAGTTATGGCATTTTTGTGTCACAGGTCACAAATAGTGTTTTCTCAGCGAGAGAAGGCCAAAATGAAAACTTGATGCAGAACTCCTGTATTTTGATGAAAACTCACTGAAATCCACCTGTAACTTCAAGTTTATGCATCTTTCTATGCTTTCAGGTTGAAACTTGACTGAAAACTCACTTTGAACAAAAGTTATGGCATTTTTGTGTCACAGGTCACAAATAGTGTTTTCTCAGCGAGAGAAGGCCAAAATGAACACTTCATGCAGAACTCCTGTATTTTGATGAAAACTCACTGAAATCCACCTGTAACTTCAAGTTTATGCATCTTTCTATGCGTTCAGGTTGAAACTTGACTGAAAACTCACTTTGAACAAAAGTTATGGCATTTTTGTATCACAGGTCACAAATAGTGTTTTCTCAGCGAGAGAAGGCCAAAATGAACACTTCATGCAGAACTCCTGTATTTTGATGAAAACTCATTGAAATCCACCTGTAACTTCAAGTTTATGCATCTTTCTATTCTTTCAGGTTGAAACTTGACTGAAAACTCACTTTGAACAAAAGTTATGGCATTTTTGTGTCACAGGTCACAAATAGCGTTTTCTCAGCGAGAGAAGGCCAAAATGAACACTTCATGCAGAACTCTTGTATTTTGATGAAAACTCACTGAAATCCACCTGTAACTTCAAGTTTATGCATCTTTCCATGCTTTCAGGTTGAAACTTGACTGAAAACTCACTTTGAACAAAAGTTATGGCATTTTTGTGTCACAGGTCACAAATAGTGTTTTCTCAGCTAGAGAAGGCCATAATGAACACTTCATGCAGAACTCCTGTATTTTGATGAAAACTCACTGAAATCCACCTGTAACTTCAAGTTTATGCATCTTTCTATGCTTTCAGGTTGAAACTTGACTGAAAACTCACTTTGAACAAAAGTTATGGCATTTTTGTATCACAGGTCACAAATAGTGTTTTCTCAGCGAGAGAAGGCCAAAATGAACACTTCATGCAGAACTCCTGTATTTTGATGAAAACTCACTGAAATCAAGCTGTGAATTCAAGTTTATGCATCTTTCTATGCTTTCACGTTGAAACTTGACTGAAAACTCACTTTCAACAAAAGTTATGGCTGTTTTGTGTCACAGGTCACAAATAGCGTTTTCTCAGCGAGAGAAGGCCAAAATGAACACTTCATGCAGAACTCCTGTATTTTGATGAAAACTCACTGAAATCCACCTGTAACTTCAAGTTTATGCATCTTTCTATGCTTTCAGGTTGAAACTTGACTGAAAACTCACTTTCAAAAAAAGTTATGGCTGTTTTGTGTCACAGGTCACAAATAGTGCTTTCTCAGCGAGAGAAGGCCAAAATGAACACTTCATGCAGAACTCCTGTATTTTGATGAAAACTCATTGAAATCCACCTATAACTTCAAGCTTATGCATCTTTCTATGCTTTCACGTTGAAACTTGACTGAAAACTCACTTTGAACAAAAGTTATAGCATTTTTGTGTCACAGGTCACAAATAGCGTTTTCTCAGCGAGAGAAGGCCAAAATGAACACTTCATGCAGAACTCCTGTATTTTGATGAAAACTCATTGAACTCCACCTATAACTTCAAGTTTATGCATCTTTCTATGCTTTCAGGTTGAAACTTGACTGAAAACTCACTTTTAACAAAAGTTATGGCATTTTTGTATCACAGGTCACAAATAGTGTTTTCTCAGCGAGAGAAGGCCAAAATGAACACTTCATGCAGAACTCCTGTATTTTGATGAAAACTCACTGAAATCAAGCTGTAACTTCAAGTTTATGCATCTTTCTATGCTTTCAGGTTGAAACTTGACTGAAAACTCACTTTCAACAAAAGTTATGGCTGTTTTGTGTCACAGGTCACAAATAGCGTTTTCTCAGCAAGAGAAGGCCAAAATGAACACTTCATGCAGAACTCCTGTATTTTGATGAAAACTCACTGAAATCCACCTGTAACTTCAAGTTTATGCATCTTTCTATGCTTTCAGGTTGAAACTTGACTGAAAACTCACTTTGAACAAAAGTTATGGCATTTTTGTGTCACAGGTCACAAATAGTGTTTTCTCAGCGAGAGAAGGCCAAAATGAACACTTCATGCAGAACTCCTGTATTTTGATGAAAACTCACTGAAATCCACCTGTAACTTCAAGTTTATGCATCTTTCTATGCTTTCAGGTTGAAACTTGACTGAAAACTCACTTTGAACAAAAGTTATGGCATTTTTGTGTCACAGGTCACAAATAGTGTTTTCTCAGCGAGAGAAGGCCAAAATGAACACTTCATGCAGAACTCCTGTATTTTGATGAAAACTCACTGAAATCCACCTGTAACTTCAAGTTTATGCATCTTTCTATGCTTTCAGGTTGAAACTTGACTGAAAACTCACTTTGAACAA
The DNA here is from genome assembly GCF_037954235.1 of Aulostomus chinensis. NCBI lineage: Eukaryota > Metazoa > Chordata > Actinopteri > Syngnathiformes > Aulostomidae > Aulostomus > Aulostomus chinensis. The sequence continues at coordinate 22,686,632 of NC_141338.1, read as the reverse complement.
AAGTTATGGCATTTTTGTGTCACAGGTCACAAATAGTGTTTTCTCAGCGAGAGAAGGCCAAAATGAACACTTCATGCAGAACTCCTGTATTTTGATGAAAACTCACTGAAATCCACCTGTAACTTCAAGTTTATGCATCTTTCTATGCTTTCAGGTTGAAACTTGACTGAAAACTCACTTTGAACAAAAGTTATGGCATTTTTGTGTCACAGGTCACAAATAGTGTTTTCTCAGCGAGAGAAGGCCAAAATGAACACTTCTTGCAGAACTCCTGTATTTTGATGAAAACTCACTGAAATCCACCTGTAACTTCAAGTTTATGCATCTTTCTATGCTTTCAGGTTGAAACTTGACTGAAAACTCACTTTGAACAAAAGTTATGGCATTTTTATGTCACAGGTCACAAATAGTGTTTTCTCAGCGAGAGAAGGCCAAAATGAAAACTTCATGCAGAACTCCTGTATTTTGATGAAAACTCACTGAAATCAAGCTGTAACTTCAAGTTTATGCATCTTTCTATGCTTTCAGGTTGAAACTTGACTGAAAACTCACTTTCAAAAAAAGATATGGCTGTTTTGTGTCACAGGTCACAAATAGCGTTTTCTCAGCAAGAGAAGGCCAAAATGAACACTTCATGCAGAACTCCTGTATTTTGATGAAAACTCACTGAAATCCACCTGTAACTTCAAGTTTATGCATCTTTCTATGCTTTCAGGTTGAAACTTGACTGAAAACTCACTTTGAACAAAAGTTATGGCATTTTTGTGTCACAGGTCACAAATAGTGTTTTCTCAGCGAGAGAAGGCCAAAATGAACACTTCATGCAGAACACCTGTATTTTGATGAAAACTCACTGAAATCCACCTGTAACTTCAAGTTTATGCATCTTTCTATGCTTTCAGGTTGAAACTTGACTGAAAACTCACTTTGAACAAAAGTTATGGCATTTTTGTGTCACAGGTCACAAATAGTGTTTTCTCAGCGAGAGAAGGCCAAAATGAACACTTCATGCAGAACTCCTGTATTTTGATGAAAACTCACTGAAATCCACCTGTAACTTCAAGTTTATGCATCTTTCTATGCTTTCAGGTTGAAACTTGACTGAAAACTCACTTTGAACAAAAGTTATGGCATTTTTATGTCACAGGTCACAAATAGTGTTTTCTCAGCGAGAGAAGGCCAAAATGAACACTTCATGCAGAACTCCTGTATTTTGATGAAAACTCACTGAAATCAAGCTGTAACTTCAAGTTTATGCATCTTTCTATGCTTTCAGGTTGAAACTTGACTGAAAACTCACTTTGAACAAAAGTTATGGCATTTTTGTGTCACAGGTCACAAATAGCGTTTTCTCAGCGAGAGAAGGCCAAAATGAACACTTCATGCAGAACTCCTGTATTTTGATGAAAACTCACTGAAATCCACCTGTAACTTCAAGTTTATGCATCTTTCTATGCTTTCAGGTTGAAACTTGACTGAAAACTCACTTTCAACAAAAGTTATGGCATTTTTGTGTCACAGGTCACAAATAGTGTTTTCTCAGCGAGAGAAGGCCAAAATGAACACTTCATGAATAACTCCTGTATTTTGATGAAAACTCACTGAAATCCACCTGTAACTTCAAGTTTATGCATCTTTCTATGCTTTCAGGTTGAAACTTGACTGAAAACTCACTTTCAACAAAAGTTATGGCTGTTTTGTGTCACAGGTCACAAATAGTGTTTTCTCAGCGAGAGAAGGCCAAAATGAACACTTCATGCAGAACTCCTGTATTTTGATGAAAACTCACTGAAATCCACCTGTAACTTCAAGTTTATGCATCTTTCTATGCTTTCAGGTTGAAACTTGACTGAAAACTCACTTTGAACAAAAGTTATGGCATTTTTATGTCACAGGTCACAAATAGTGTTTTCTCAGCGAGAGAAGGCCAAAATGAACACTTCATGCAGAACTCCTGTATTTTGATGAAAACTCACTGAAATCCACCTGTAACTTCAATTTTATGCATCTTTCTATGCTTTCAGGTTGAAACTTGACTGAAAACTTACTTTTAACAAAAGTTATGGCATTTTTGTATCACAGGTCACAAATAGTGTTTTCTCAGCGAGAGAAGGCCAAAATGAACACTTCATGCAGAACTCCTGTATTTTGATGAAAACTCACTGAAATCAAGCTGTAACTTCAAGTTTATGCATCTTTCTATGCTTTCAGGTTGAAACTTGACTTAAAAATCACTTTGAACAAAAGTTATGGCATTTTTGTATCACAGGTCACAAATAGTGTTTTCTCAGCGAGAGAAGGCCAAAATGAACACTTCATGCAGAACTCCTGTATTTTGATGAAAACTCACTGAAATCAAGCTGTAACTTCAAGTTTATGCATCTTTCTATGCTTTCAGGTTGAAACTTGACTGAAAACTCACTTTCAACAAAAGTTATGGCTGTTTTGTGTCACAGGTCACAAATAGCGTTTTCTCAGCAAGAGAAGGCCAAAATGAACACTTCATGCAGAACTCCTGTATTTTGATGAAAACTCACTGAAATCCACCTGTAACTTCAAGTTTATGCATCTTTCTATGCTTTCAGGTTGAAACTTGACTTAAAAATCACTTTGAACAAAAGTTATGGCATTTTTGTATCACAGGTCACAAATAGTGTTTTCTCAGCGAGAGAAGGCCAAAATGAACACTTCATGCAGAACTCCTGTATTTTGATGAAAACTCACTGAAATCAAGCTGTGAATTCAAGTTTATGCATCTTTCTATGCTTTCACGTTGAAACTTGACTGAAAACTCACTTTCAACAAAAGTTATGGCTGTTTTGTGTCACAGGTCACAAATAGCGTTTTCTCAGCGAGAGAAGGCCAAAATGAACACTTCATGCAGAACTCCTGTATTTTGATGAAAACTCACTGAAATCCACCTGTAACTTCAAGTTTATGCATCTTTCTATGCTTTCAGGTTGAAACTTGACTGAAAACTCACTTTCAAAAAAAGTTATGGCTGTTTTGTGTCACAGGTCACAAATAGTGCTTTCTCAGCGAGAGAAGGCCAAAATGAACACTTCATGCAGAACTCCTGTATTTTGATGAAAACTCATTGAAATCCACCTATAACTTCAAGTTTATGCATCTTTCTATGCTTTCACGTTGAAACTTGACTGAAAACTCATTTTGAACAAAAGTTATAGCTTTTTTGTGTCACAGGTCACAAATAGCGTTTTCTCAGCGAGAGAAGGCCAAAATGAACACTTCATGCAGAACTCCTGTATTTTGATGAAAACTCATTGAACTCCACCTATAACTTCAAGTTTATGCATCTTTCTATGCTTTCAGGTTGAAACTTGACTGAAAACTCACTTTTAACAAAAGTTATGGCATTTTTGTATCACAGGTCACAAATAGTGTTTTCTCAGCGAGAGAAGGCCAAAATGAACACTTCATGCAGAACTCCTGTATTTTGATGAAAACTCACTGAAATCAAGCTGTAACTTCAAGTTTATGCATCTTTCTATGCTTTCAGGTTGAAACTTGACTGAAAACTCACTTTCAACAAAAGTTATGGCTGTTTTGTGTCACAGGTCACAAATAGCGTTTTCTCAGCAAGAGAAGGCCAAAATGAACACTTCATGCAGAACTCCTGTATTTTGATGAAAACTCACTGAAATCCACCTGTAACTTCAAGTTTATGCATCTTTCTATGCTTTCAGGTTGAAACTTGACTGAAAACTCACTTTGAACAAAAGTTATGGCATTTTTGTGTCACAGGTCACAAATAGTGTTTTCTCAGCGAGAGAAGGCCAAAATGAACACTTCATGCAGAACTCCTGTATTTTGATGAAAACTCACTGAAATCCACCTGTAACTTCAAGTTTATGCATCTTTCTATGCTTTCAGGTTGAAACTTGACTGAAAACTCACTTTGAACAAAAGTTATGGCATTTTTGTGTCACAGGTCACAAATAGTGTTTTCTCAGCGAGAGAAGGCCAAAATGAACACTTCATGCAGAACTCCTGTATTTTGATGAAAACTCACTGAAATCAAGCTGTAACTTCAAGTTTATGCATCTTTCTATGCTTTCAGGTTGAAACTTGACTGAAAACTCACTTTGAACAAAAGTTATGGCATTTTTGTGTCACAGGTCACAAATAGTGTTTTCTCAGCGAGAGAAGGCCAAAATGAACACTTCTTGCAGAACTCCTGTATTTTGATGAAAACTCACTGAAATCAAGCTGTAACTTCAAGTTTATGCATCTTTCTATGCTTTCAGGTTGAAACTTGACTGAAAACTCACTTTCAACAAAAGTTATGGCTGTTTTGTGTCACAGGTCACAAATAGCGTTTTCTCAGCAAGAGAAGGCCAAAATGAACACTTCATGCAGAACTCCTGTATTTTGATGAAAACTCACTGAAATCCACCTGTAACTTCAAGTTTATGCATCTTTCTATGCTTTCAGGTTGAAACTTGACTGAAAACTCACTTTGAACAAAAGTTATGGCATTTTTGTGTCACAGGTCACAAATAGTGTTTTCTCAGCGAGAGAAGGCCAAAATGAACACTTCATGCAGAACACCTGTATTTTGATGAAAACTCACTGAAATCCACCTGTAACTTCAAGTTTATGCATCTTTCTATGCTTTCAGGTTGAAACTTGACTGAAAACTCACTTTGAACAAAAGTTATGGCATTTTTGTGTCACAGGTCACAAATAGTGTTTTCTCAGCGAGAGAAGGCCAAAATGAACACTTCATGCAGAACTCCTGTATTTTGATGAAAACTCACTGAAATCCACCTGTAACTTCAAGTTTATGCATCTTTCTATGCTTTCAGGTTGAAACTTGACTGAAAACTCACTTTGAACAAAAGTTATGGCATTTTTATGTCACAGGTCACAAATAGTGTTTTCTCAGCGAGAGAAGGCCAAAATGAACACTTCATGCAGAACTCCTGTATTTTGATGAAAACTCACTGAAATCCACCTGTAACTTCAATTTTATGCATCTTTCTATGCTTTCAGGTTGAAACTTGACTGAAAACTTACTTTTAACAAAAGTTATGGCATTTTTGTATCACAGGTCACAAATAGTGTTTTCTCAGCGAGAGAAGGCCAAAATGAACACTTCATGCAGAACTCCTGTATTTTGATGAAAACTCACTGAAATCAAGCTGTAACTTCAAGTTTATGCATCTTTCTATGCTTTCAGGTTGAAACTTGACTTAAAAATCACTTTCAACAAAAGTTATGGCATTTTTGTATCACAGGTCACAAATAGTGTTTTCTCAGCGAGAGAAGGCCAAAATGAACACTTCATGCAGAACTCCTGTATTTTGATGAAAACTCACTGAAATCAAGCTGTAACTTCAAGTTTATGCATCTTTCTATGCTTTCAGGTTGAAACTTGACTGAAAACTCACTTTCAACAAAAGTTATGGCTGTTTTGTGTCACAGGTCACAAATAGCGTTTTCTCAGCAAGAGAAGGCCAAAATGAACACTTCATGCAGAACTCCTGTATTTTGATGAAAACTCACTGAAATCCACCTGTAACTTCAAGTTTATGCATCTTTCTATGCTTTCAGGTTGAAACTTGACTTAAAAATCACTTTGAACAAAAGTTATGGCATTTTTGTATCACAGGTCACAAATAGTGTTTTCTCAGCGAGAGAAGGCCAAAATGAACACTTCATGCAGAACTCCTGTATTTTGATGAAAACTCACTGAAATCAAGCTGTAACTTCAAGTTTATGCATCTTTCTATGCTTTCAGGTTGAAACTTGACTGAAAACTCACTTTGAACAAAAGTTATGGCATTTTTGTGTCACAGGTCACAAATAGCGTTTTCTCAGCGAGAGAAGGCCAAAATGAACACTTCATGCAGAACTCCTGTATTTTGATGAAAACTCACTGAAATCCACCTGTAACTTCAAGTTTATGCATCTTTCTATGCTTTCAGGTTGAAACTTGACTGAAAACTCACTTTCAACAAAAGTTATGGCTGTTTTGTTTCACAGGTCACAAATAGTGTTTTCTCAGCGAGAGAAGGCCAAAATGAACACTTCATGAATAACTCCTGTATTTTGATGAAAACTCACTGAAATCCACCTGTAACTTCAAGTTTATGCATCTTTCTATGCTTTCAGGTTGAAACTTGACTGAAAACTCACTTTGAACAAAAGTTATGGCATTTTTGTGTCACAGGTCACAAATAGTGTTTTCTCAGCGAGAGAAGGCCAAAATGAACACTTCATGCAGAACTCCTGTATTTTGATGAAAACTCACTGAAATCCACCTGTAACTTCAAGTTTATGCATCTTTCTATGCTTTCAGGTTGAAACTTGACTGAAAACTCACTTTGAACAAAAGTTATGGCATTTTTATGTCACAGGTCACAAATAGTGTTTTCTCAGCGAGAGAAGGCCAAAATGAACACTTCATGCAGAACTCCTGTATTTTGATGAAAACTCACTGAAATCCACCTGTAACTTCAATTTTATGCATCTTTCTATGCTTTCAGGTTGAAACTTGACTGAAAACTTACTTTGAACAAAAGTTATGGCATTTTTGTATCACAGGTCACAAATAGTGTTTTCTCAGCGAGAGAAGGCCAAAATGAACACTTCATGCAGAACTCCTGTATTTTGATGAAAACTCACTGAAATCAAGCTGTAACTTCAAGTTTATGCATCTTTCTATGCTTTCAGGTTGAAACTTGACTTAAAAATCACTTTGAACAAAAGTTATGGCATTTTTGTATCACAGGTCACAAATAGTGTTTTCTCAGCGAGAGAAGGCCAAAATGAACACTTCATGCAGAACTCCTGTATTTTGATGAAAACTCACTGAAATCAAGCTGTAACTTCAAGTTTATGCATCTTTCTATGCTTTCAGGTTGAAACTTGACTGAAAACTCACTTTCAACAAAAGTTATGGCTGTTTTGTGTCACAGGTCACAAATAGCGTTTTCTCAGCAAGAGAAGGCCAAAATGAACACTTCATGCAGAACTCCTGTATTTTGATGAAAACTCACTGAAATCCACCTGTAACTTCAAGTTTATGCATCTTTCTATGCTTTCAGGTTGAAACTTGACTTAAAAATCACTTTGAACAAAAGTTATGGCATTTTTGTATCACAGGTCACAAATAGTGTTTTCTCAGCGAGAGAAGGCCAAAATGAACACTTCATGCATAACTCCTGTATTTTGATGAAAACTCACTGAAATCAAGCTGTAACTTCAAGTTTATGCATCTTTCTATGCTTTCAGGTTGAAACTTGACTGAAAACTCACTTTGAACAAAAGTTATGGCATTTTTGTGTCACAGGTCACAAATAGTGTTTTCTCAGCGAGAGAAGGCCAAAATGAAAACTGGATGCAGAACTCCTGTATTTTGATGAAAACTCACTGAAATCCACCTGTAACTTCAAGTTTATGCATCTTTCTATGCTTTCAGGTTGAAACTTGACTGAAAACTCACTTTGAACAAAAGTTATGGCATTTTTGTGTCACAGGTCACAAATAGTGTTTTCTCAGCGAGAGAAGGCCAAAATGAACACTTCATGCAGAACTCCTGTATTTTGATGAAAACTCACTGAAATCCACCTGTAACTTCAAGTTTATGCATTTTTCTATGCTTTCACGTTGAAACTTGAATGAAAACTCACTTTCAACAAAAGTTATGGCTGTTTTGTGTCACAGGTCACAAATAGTGCTTTCTCAGCGAGAGAAGGCCAAAATGAACACTTCATGCAGAACTCCTGTATTTTGATGAAAACTCACTGAAATCAAGCTGTAACTTCAAGTTTATGCATCTTTCTATGCTTTCAGGTTGAAACTTGACTGATAACTCACTTTGAACAAAAGTTATGGCATTTTTATGTCACAGGTCACAAATAGTGTTTTCTCAGCGAGAGAAGGCCAAAATGAACACTTCATGCAGAACTCCTGTATTTTGATGAAAACTCACTGAAATGAAGCTGTAACTTCAAGTTTATGCATCTTTCTATGCGTTCAGGTTGAAACTTGACTGAAAACTCACTTTGAACAAAAGTTATGGCATTTTTGTATCACAGGTCACAAATAGTGTTTTCTCAGCGAGAGAAGGCCAAAATGAACACTTCATGCAGAACTCCTGTATTTTGATGAAAACTCACTGAAATCAAGCTGTAACTTCAATTTTATGCATCTTTCTATGCTTTCAGGTTGAAACTTGACTTAAAACTCACTTTGAACAAAAGTTATGGCATTATTGTATCACAGGTCACAAATAATGTTTTCTCAGCGAGAGAAGGCCAAAATGAACACTTCATGCAGAACTCCTGTATTTTGATGAAAACTCATTGAAATCCACCTGTAACTTCAAGTTTATGCATCTTTCTATGCTTTCAGGTTGAAACTTGACTGAAAACTCACTTTGAACAAAAGTTATGGCATTTTTGTGTCACAGGTCACAAATAGCGTTTTCTCAGCGAGAGAAGGCCAAAATGAACACTTCATGCAGAACTCTTGTATTTTGATGAAAACTCACTGAAATCCACCTGTAACTTCAAGTTTATGCATCTTTCCATGCTTTCAGGTTGAAACTTGACTGAAAACTCACTTTGAACAAAAGTTATGGCATTTTTGTGTCACAGGTCACAAATAGTGTTTTCTCAGCTAGAGAAGGCCATAATGAACACTTCATGCAGAACTCCTGTATTTTGATGAAAACTCACTGAAATCCACCTGTAACTTCAAGTTTATGCATCTTTCTATGCTTTCAGGTTGAAACTTGACTGAAAACTCACTTTGAACAAAAGTTATGGCATTTTTGTATCACAGGTCACAAATAGTGTTTTCTCAGCGAGAGAAGGCCAAAATGAACACTTCATGCAGAACTCCTGTATTTTGATGAAAACTCACTGAAATCAAGCTGTGAATTCAAGTTTATGCATCTTTCTATGCTTTCACGTTGAAACTTGACTGAAAACTCACTTTCAACAAAAGTTATGGCTGTTTTGTGTCACAGGTCACAAATAGCGTTTTCTCAGCGAGAGAAGGCCAAAATGAACACTTAATGCAGAACTCCTGTATTTTGATGAAAACTCACTGAAATCCACCTGTAACTTCAAGTTTATGCATCTTTCTATGCTTTCAGGTTGAAACTTGACTGAAAACTCACTTTCAAAAAAAGTTATGGCTGTTTTGTGTCACAGGTCACAAATAGTGCTTTCTCAGCGAGAGAAGGCCAAAATGAACACTTCATGCAGAACTCCTGTATTTTGATGAAAACTCATTGAAATCCACCTATAACTTCAAGTTTATGCATCTTTCTATGCTTTCACGTTGAAACTTGACTGAAAACTCACTTTGAACAAAAGTTATAGCATTTTTGTGTCACAGGTCACAAATAGCGTTTTCTCAGCGAGAGAAGGCCAAAATGAACACTTCATGCAGAACTCCTGTATTTTGATGAAAACTCATTGAACTCCACCTATAACTTCAAGTTTATGCATCTTTCTATGCTTTCAGGTTGAAACTTGACTGAAAACTCACTTTTAACAAAAGTTATGGCATTTTTGTATCACAGGTCACAAATAGTGTTTTCTCAGCGAGAGAAGGCCAAAATGAACACTTCATGCAGAACTCCTGTATTTTGATGAAAACTCACTGAAATCAAGCTGTGAATTCAAGTTTATGCATCTTTCTATGCTTTCACGTTGAAACTTGACTGAAAACTCACTTTCAACAAAAGTTATGGCTGTTTTGTGTCACAGGTCACAAATAGTGTTTTCTCAGCGAGAGAAGGCCAAAATGAACACTTCATGCAGAACTCCTGTATTTTGATGAAAACTCACTGAAATCCACCTGTAACTTCAATTTTATGCATCTTTCTATGCTTTCAGGTTGAAACTTGACTGAAAACTCACTTTTAACAAAAATTATGGCATTTTTGTATCACGGGTCACAAATAGTGTTTTCTCAGCGAGAGAAGGCCAAAATGAACACTTCATGCAGAACTCCTGTATTTTGATGAAAACTCACTGAAATCAAGCTGTAACTTCAAGTTTATGCATCTTTCTATGCTTTCAGGTTGAAACTTGACTGAAAACTCACTTTCAACAAAAGTTATGGCTGTTTTGTGTCACAGGTCACAAATAGTGTTTTCTCAGCGAGAGAAGGCCAAAATGAACACTTCATGCAGAACTCCTGTATTTTGATGAAAACTCACTGAAATCCACCTGTAACTTCAATTTTATGTATCTTTCTATGCTTTCAGGTTGAAACTTGACTGAAAACTCACTTTTAACAAAAATTATGGCATTTTTGTATCACAGGTCACAAATAGTGTTTTCTCAGCGAGAGAAGGCCAAAATGAACACTTCATGCAGAACTCCTGTATTTTGATGAAAACTCACTGAAATCCACCTGTAACTTCAATTTTATGCATCTTTCTATGCTTTCAGGTTGAAACTTGACTGAAAACTCACTTTGAACAAAAGTTATGGCATTTTTGTATCACAGGTCACAAATAGCGTTTTCTCAGCGAGAGAAGGCCAAAATGAACACTTCATGCATAACTCTTGTATTTTGATGAAAACTCACTGAAATCCACCTTTAACTTCAAGTTTATGCATCTTTCTATGCTTTCAGGTTGAAACTTGACTGAAAACTCACTTTGAACAAAAGTTATGGCATTTTTGTGTCACAGGTCACAAATAGTGTTTTCTCAGCGAGAGAAGGCCAAAATGAACACTTCATGCAGAACTCCTGTATTTTGATGAAAACTCACTGAAATCAAGCTGTAACTTCAAGTTTATGCATCTTTCTACGCTTTCAGGTTGAAACTTGACTTAAAACTCACTTTGAACAAAAGTTATGGCATTTTTGTATCACAGGTCACAAATAGTGTTTTCTCAGCGAGAGAAGGCCAAAACGAACACTTCATGCAGAACTCCTGTATTTTGATGAAAACTCATTGAACTCCACCTGTAACTTTAAGTTTATGCATCTTTCTATGCTTTCAGGTTGAAACTTGACTGAAAACTCACTTTGAACAAAAGTTATGGCATTTTTGTGTCACAGGTCACAAATAGCGTTTTCTCAGCGAGAGAAGGCCAAAATGAACACTTCATGCATAACTCTTGTATTTTGATGAAAACTCACTGAAATCCACCTGTAACTTCAAGTTTATGCATCTTTCTATGCTTTCAGGTTGAAACTTGACTGAAAACTCACTTTGAACAAAAGTTATGGCATTTTTATGTCACAGGTCACAAATAGTGTTTTCTCAGCGAGAGAAGGCCAAAATGAACACTTCATGCAGAACTCCTGTATTTTGATGAAAACTCACTGAAATCCACCTGTAACTTCAATTTTATGCATCTTTCTATGCTTTCAGGTTGAAACTTGACTGAAAACTCACTTTGAACAAAAGTTATGGCATTTTTGTATCACAGATCACAAATAGTGTTTTCTCAGTGAGAGAAGGCCAAAATGAACACTTCATGCAGAACTCCTGTATTTTGATGAAAACTCATTGAACTCCACCTGTAACTTTAAGTTTATGCATCTTTCTATGCTTTCAGGTTGAAACTTGACTGAAAACTCACTTTGAACAAAAGTTATGGCATTTTTGTGTCACAGGTCACAAATAGCGTTTTCTCAGCGAGAGAAGGCCAAAATGAACACTTCATGCATAACTCTTGTATTTTGATGAAAACTCACTGAAATCCACCTGTAACTTCAAGTTTATGCATCTTTCTATGCTTTCAGGTTGAAACTTGACTGAAAACTCACTTTGAACAAAAGTTATGGCATTTTTATGTCACAGGTCACAAATAGTGTTTTCTCAGCGAGAGAAGGCCAAAATGAACACTTCATGCAGAACTCCTGTATTTTGATGAAAACTCACTGAAATCCACCTGTAACTTCAATTTTATGCATCTTTCTATGCTTTCAGGTTGAAACTTGACTGAAAACTCACTTTGAACAAAAGTTATGGCATTTTTGTATCACAGATCACAAATAGTGTTTTCTCAGTGAGAGAAGGCCAAAATGAACACTTCATGCAGAACTCCTTTATTTTGATGAAAACTCACTGAAATCAAGCTGTAACTTCAAGTTTATGCATCTTTCTATGCTTTCAGGTTGAAACTTGACTTAAAAATCACTTTGAACAAAAGTTATGGCATTTTTGTATCACAGGTCACAAATAGTGTTTTCTCAGTGAGAGAAGGCCAAAATGAACACTTCATGCAGAACTCCTGTATTTTGATGAAAACTCACTGAAATCAAGCTGTGAATTCAAGTTTATGCATCTTTCTATGCTTTCACGTTGAAACTTGACTGAAAACTCACTTTCAACAAAAGTTATGGCTGTTTTGTGTCACAGGTCACAAATAGTGCTTTCTCAGCGAGAGAAGGCCAAAATGAACACTTCATGCATAACTCCTGTATTTTGATGAAAACTCACTGAAATCCACCTGTAACTTCAAGTTTATGCATCTTTCTATGCTTACAGGTTGAAACTTGACTGAAAACTCACTTTGAACAAAAGTTATGGCATTTTTGTGTCACAGGTCACAAATAGTGTTTTCTCAGCGAGAGAAGGCCAAAATGAACACTTCATGCAGAACTCCTGTATTTTGATGAAAACTCACTGAAATCCACCTGTAACTTCAAGTTTATGCATCTTTCTATGCTTTCACGTTGAAACTTGACTGAAAACTCACTTTCAACAAAAGTTATGGCTGTTTTGTGTCACAGGTCACAAATAGTGCATTCTCAGCGAGAGAAGGCCAAAATGAACACTTCATGCATAACTACTGTATTTTGATGAAAACTCACTGAAATCCACCTGTAACTTCAATTTTATGCATCTTTCTATGCTTTCAGGTTGAAACTTGACTGAAAACTAGCTTTTAATAAAAGTTATGGCATTTTTGTATCACAGGTCACAAATAGTGTTTTCTCAGCGAGAGAAGGCCAAAATGAACACTTCATGCAGAACTCCTGTATTTTGATGAAAACTCACTGAAATCCACCTGTAACTTCAAGTTTATGCATCTTTCTATGCTTTCACGTTGAAACTTGACTGAAAACTCACTTTCAACAAAAGTTATGGCTGTTTTGTGTCACAGGTCACAAATAGTGCATTCTCAGCGAGAGAAGGCCAAAATGAACACTTCATGCATAACTACTGTATTTTGATGAAAACTCACTGAAATCCACCTGTAACTTCAATTTTATGCATCTTTCTATGCTTTCAGGTTGAAACTTGACTGAAAACTCACTTTTAACAAAAATTATGGCATTTTTGTATCACAGGTCACAAATAGTGTTTTCTCAGCGAGAGAAGGCCAAAATGAACACTTCATGCAGAACTCCTGTATTTTGATGAAAACTCACTGAAATCAAGCTGTAACTTCAAGTTTATGCATCTTTCTATGCTTTCAGGTTGAAACTTGACTGAAAACTCACTTTGAACAAAAGTTATGGCATTTTTGTATCACAGGTCACAAATAGTGTTTTCTCAGCGAGAGAAGGCCAAAATGAACACTTCATGCAGAACTCCTGTATTTTGATGAAAACTCATTGAACTCCACCTGTAACTTCAAGTTTATGCATCTTTCTATGCTTTCAGGTTGAAACTTGACTGAAAACTCACTTTGAACAAAAGTTATGGCATTTTTGTGTCACAGGTCACAAATAGCGTTTTCTCAGCGAGAGAAGGCCAAAATGAACACTTCATGCATAACTCTTGTATTTTGATGAAAACTCACTGAAATCCACCTGTAACTTCAAGTTTATGCATCTTTCTATGCTTTCAGGTTGAAACTTGACTGAAAACTCACTTTGAACAAAAGTTATGGCATTTTTGTGTCACAGGTCACAAATAGTGTTTTCTCAGCGAGAGAAGGCCAAAATGAACACTTCATGCAGAACTCCTGTATTTTGATGAAAACTCACTGAAATCAAGCTGTAACTTCAAGTTTATGCATCTTTCTATGCTTTCAGGTTGAAACTTGACTTAAAACTCACTTTGAACAAAAGTTATGGCATTTTTGTGTCACAGGTCACAAATAGCGTTTTCTCAGCGAGAGAAGGCCAAAATGAACACTTCATGCATAACTCTTGTATTTTGATGAAAACTCACTGAAATCCACCTGTAACTTCAAGTTTATGCATCTTTCTATGCTTTCAGGTTGAAACTTGACTGAAAACTCACTTTGAACAAAAGTTATGGCATTTTTGTGTCACAGGTCACAAATAGCGTTTTCTCAGCGAGAGAAGGCCAAAATGAACACTTCATGCATAACTCTTGTATTTTGATGAAAACTCACTGAAATCAAGCTGTAACTTCAAGTTTATGCATCTTTCTATGCTTTCAGGTTGAAACTTGACTGAAAACTCACTTTGAACAAAAGTTATGGCATTTTTGTGTCACAGGTCACAAATAGTGTTTTCTCAGCGAGAGAAGGCCAGAATGAACACTTCATGCATAACTCCTGTATTTTGATGAAAACTCACTGAAATCCACCTGTAACTTCAAGTTTATGCATCTTTCTATGCTTTCAGGTTGAAACTTGACTGAAAACTCACTTTGAACAAAAGTTATGGCATTTTTATGTCACAGGTCACAAATAGTGTTTTCTCAGCGAGAGAAGGCCAAAATGAACACTTCATGCAGAACTCCTGTATTTTGATGAAAACTCACTGAAATCCACCTGTAACTTCAATTTTATGCTTCTTTCTATGCTTTCAGGTTGAAACTTGACTGAAAACTCACTTTTAACAAAAGTTATGGCATTTTTGTATCACAGATCACAAATAGTGTTTTCTCAGTGAGAGAAGGCCAAAATGAACACTTCATGCAGAACTCCTGTATTTTGATGAAAACTCACTGAAATCAAGCTGTAACTTCAAGTTTATGCATCTTTCTATGCTTTCAGGTTGAAACTTGACTTAAAAATCACTTTGAACAAAAGTTATGGCATTTTTGTATCACAGGTCACAAATAGTGTTTTCTCAGCGAGAGAAGGCCAAAATGAACACTTCATGCAAAACTCCTGTATTTTGATGAAAACTCACTGAAATCAAGCTGTAACTTCAAGTTTATGCATCTTTCTATGCTTTCAGGTTGAAACTTGACTTAAAACTCACTTTGAACAAAAGTTATGGCATTTTTGGATCAGAGGTCACAAATAGTGTTTTCTCAGCGAGAGAAGGCCAAAATGAACACTTCATGCAGAACTCCTGTATTTTGATGAAAACTCATTGAACTCCACCTGTAACTTCAAGTTTATGCATCTTTCTATGCTTTCAGGTTGAAACTTGACTGAAAACTCACTTTGAACAAAAGTTCTGGCATTTTTGTGTCACAGGTCACAAACAGCGTTTTCTCAGCGAGAGAAGGCCAAAATGAACACTTCATGCATAACTCTTGTATTTTGATGAAAACTCACTGAAATCCACCTGTAACTTCAATTTTATGCATCTTTCTATGCTTTCAGGTTGAAACTTGACTGAAAACTCACTTTGAACAAAAGTTATGGCATTTTTGTATCACAGGTCACAAATAGTGTTTTCTCAGCGAGAGAAGGCCAAAATGAACACTTCATGCAGAACTCCTGTATTTTGATGAAAACTCACTGAAATCAAGCTGTAACTTCAAATTTATGCATCTTTCTATGCTTTCAGGTTGAAACTTGACTGAAAACTCACTTTGAACAAAAGTTATGGCATTTTTGTGTCACGGGTCACAAATAGTGTTTTCTCAGCGAGAGAAGGCCAAAATGAACACTTCATGCATAACTCTTGTATTTTGATGAAAACTCACTGAAATCCACCTGTAACTTCAAGTTTATGCATCTTTCTATGCTTTCAGGTTGAAACTTGACTGAAAACTCACTTTGAACAAAAGTTATGGCATTTTTGTGTCACAGGTCACAAATAGCGTTTTCTCAGCGAGAGAAGGCCAAAATGAACACTTCATGCATAACTCTTGTATTTTGATGAAAACTCACTGAAATCCACCTGTAACTTCAAATTTATGCATCTTTCTATGTTTTCAGGTTGAAACTTGACTGAAAACTCACTTTGAAAAAAAGTTATGGCATTTTTGTGTCACAGGTCACAAATAGCGTTTTCTCAGCGAGAGAATGCCAAAATGAACACTTCATGCATAACTCCTGTATTTTGATGAAAACTCACTGAAATCCACCTGTAACTTCAAGTTTATGCATCTTTCTATGCTTTCAGGTTGAAACTTGACTGAAAACTCACTTTGAACAAAAGTTATGGCATTTTTGTGTCACAGGTCACAAATAGTGTTTTCTCAGCGAGAGAAGGCCAAAATGAACACTTCATGCAGAACTCCTGTATTTTGATGAAAACTCACTGAAATCAAGCTGTGAATTCAAGTTTATGCATCTTTCTATGCTTTCAGGTTGAAACTTGACTGAAAACTCACTTTCAACAAAAGTTATGGCTGTTTTGTGTCACAGGTCACAAATAGCGTTTTCTCAGCGAGAGAAGGCCAAAATGAACACTTCACGCAGAACTCCTGTATTTTGATGAAAACTCACTGAAATCAAGCTGTAACTTCAATTTTATGCATCTTTCTATGCTTTCAGGTTGAAACTTGACTTAAAACTCACTTTGAACAAAAGTTATGGCATTTTTGTATCACAGGTCACAAATAGTGTTTTCTCAGCGAGAGAAGGCCAAAATGAACACTTCATGCAGAACTCCTGTATTTTGATGAAAACTCATTGAAATCCACATGTAACTTCAAGTTTATGCATCTTTCTATGCTTTCAGGTTGAAACTTGACTGAAAACTCACTTTGAACAAAAGTTATGGCATTTTTGTGTCACAGGTCACAAATAGGGTTTTCTCAGCGAGAGAAGGCCAAAATGAACACTTCATGCATAACTCTTGTATTTTGATGAAAACTCACTGAAATCAACCTGTAACTTCAAGTTTATGCATCTTTCTATGCTTTCAGGTTGAAACTTGACTGAATACTCACTTTGAACAAAAGTTATGGCATTTTTGTGTCACAGGTCACAAATAGTGTTTTCTCAGCGAGAGAAGGCCAAAATGAACACTTCATGCATAACTCCTGTATTTTGATGAAAACTCACTGAAATCCACCTGTAACTTCAAGTTTAAGCATCTTTCTATGATTTCAGGTTGAGACTTGACTGAAAACTCACTTTGAACAAAAGTTATGGCATTTTTGTGTCACAGGTCACAAATAGTGTTTTCTCAGCGAGAGAAGGCCAAAATGAACACTTCATGCAGAACTCCTGTATTTTGATGAAAACTCACTGAAATCCACCTGTAACTTCAAGTTTATGCATCTTTCTATGCTTTCAGGTTGAAACTTGACTGAAAACTCACTTTGAACAAAAGTTATGGCATTTTTATGTCACAGGTCACAAATAGTGTTTTCTCAGCGGGAGAAGGCCAAAATGAACACTTCATGCAGAACTCCTGTATTTTGATGAAAACTCACTGAAATCAAGCTGTAACTTCAAGTTTATGCATCTTTCTATGCTTTCAGGTTGAAACTTGACTTAAAACTCACTTTGAACAAAAGTTATGGCATTTTTGTATCACAGGTCACAAATACTGTTTTCTCAGCGAGAGAAGGCCAAAATGAACACTTCATGCAGAACTCCTGTATTTTGATGAAAACTCATTGAACTCCACCTGTAACTTCAAGTTTATGCATCTTTCTATGCTTTCAGGTTGAAACTTGACTGAAAACTCACTTTGAACAAAAGTTATGGCATTTTTGTGTCACAGGTCACAAATAGCGTTTTCTCAGCGAGAGAAGGCCAAAATGAACACTTCTTGCATAACTCTTGTATTTTGATGAAAACTCACTGAAATCAACCTGTAACTTCAAGTTTATGCATCTTTCTATGCTTTCAGGTTGAAACTTGACTGAATACTCACTTTGAACAAAAGTTATGGCATTTTTGTGTCACAGGTCACAAATAGTGTTTTCTCAGCGAGAGAAGGCCAAAATGAACACTTCATGCATAACTCCTGTATTTTGATGAAAACTCACTGAAATCCACCTGTAACTTCAAGTTTAAGCATCTTTCTATGATTTCAGGTTGAGACTTGACTGAAAACTCACTTTGAACAAAAGTTATGGCATTTTTGTGTCACAGGTCACAAATAGTGTTTTCTCAGCGAGAGAAGGCCAAAATGAACACTTCATGCAGAACTCCTGTATTTTGATGAAAACTCACTGAAATCCACCTGTAACTTCAAGTTTATGCATCTTTCTATGCTTTCAGGTTGAAACTTGACTGAAAACTCACTTTGAACAAAAGTTATGGCATTTTTATGTCACAGGTCACAAATAGTGTTTTCTCAGCGGGAGAAGGCCAAAATGAACACTTCATGCAGAACTCCTGTATTTTGATGAAAACTCACTGAAATCAAGCTGTAACTTCAAGTTTATGCATCTTTCTATGCTTTCAGGTTGAAACTTGACTTAAAACTCACTTTGAACAAAAGTTATGGCATTTTTGTATCACAGGTCACAAATACTGTTTTCTCAGCGAGAGAAGGCCAAAATGAACACTTCATGCAGAACTCCTGTATTTTGATGAAAACTCATTGAACTCCACCTGTAACTTCAAGTTTATGCATCTTTCTATGCTTTCAGGTTGAAACTTGACTGAAAACTCACTTTGAACAAAAGTTATGGCATTTTTGTGTCACAGGTCACAAATAGCGTTTTCTCAGCGAGAGAAGGCCAAAATGAACACTTCTTGCATAACTCTTGTATTTTGATGAAAACTCACTGAAATCCACCTGTAACTTCAAATTTATGCATCTTTCTATGCTTTCAGGTTGAAACTTGACTGAAAACTCACTTTGAAAAAAATTTATGGCATTTTTGTGTCACAGGTCACAAATAGCGTTTTCGCAGCGAGAGAAGGCCAAAATGAACACTTTATGCATAACTCCTGTATTTTGATGAAAACTCACTGAAATCCACCTGTAACTTCAAGTTTATGCATCTTTCTATGCTTTCAGGTTGAAACTTGACTGAAAACTCACTTTGAACAAAAGTTAGGGCATTTTTGTGTCACAGGTCACAAATAGTGTTTTCTCAGCGAGAGAAGGCCAAAATGAACACTTCATGCAGAACTCCTGTATTTTGATGAAAACTCACTGAAATCCACCTGTAACTTCAAGTTTATGCATCTTTCTATGCTTTCAGGTTGAAACTTGACTGAAAACTCACTTTGAACAAAAGTTATGGCATTTTTATGTCACAGGTCACAAATAGTGTTTTCTCAGCGAGAGAAGGCCAAAATGAACACTTAATGCAGAACTCCTGTATTTTGATGAAAACTCAAAGAAATCCACCTGTAACTTCAAGTTTATGCATCTTTCTATGCTTTCAGGTTGAAACTTGACTGAAAACTCACTTTGAACAAAAGTTATGGCATTTTTGTTTCACAGGTCACAAATAGTGTTTTCTCAGCGAGAGAAGGCCAAAATGAACACTTCATGCATAACTCTTGTATTTTGATGAAAACTCACTGAAATCAACCTGTAACTTCAAGTTTATGCATCTTTCTATGCTTTCAGGTTGAAACTTGACTGAAAACTCACTTCGAACAAAAGTTATGGCATTTTTGTGTCACAGGTCACAAATAGTGTTTTCTCAGCGAGAGAAGGCCAAAATGAACACTTCATGCATAACTCCTGTATTTTGATGAAAACTCACTGAAATCCACCTGTAACTTCAAGTTTATGCATCTTTCTATGCTTTCAGGTTGAAACTTGACTGAAAACTCACTTTGAACAAAAGTTATGGCTGTTTTGTGTCACAGGTCACAAATAGCGTTTTCTCAGCAGGAGAAGGCCAAAATGAACACTTCATGCATAACTGCTGTATTTTGATGAAAACTCACTGAAATCAAGCTGTAACTTCAAGTTTATATGTCTTTCTATGCTTTCAGGTTGAAACTTGACTTAAAACTCACTTTGAACAAAAGTTATGGCATTTTTGTATCACAGGTCACAAATAGCGTTTTCTCAGCGAGAGAAGGCCAAAATGAACACTTCATGCAGAACTCCTGTATTTTGATGAAAACTCATTGAAATCCACCTGTAACTTCAAGTTTGTGCATCGTTCTATGCTTTCAGGTTGAAACTTGACTGAAAACTCAATTTGAACAAAAGTTATGGCATTTTTGTGTCACAGGTCACAAATAGCGTTTTCTCAGCGAGAGAAGGCCAAAATGAACACTTTATGCATAACTCTTGTATTTTGATGAAAACTCACTGAAATCCACCTGTAACTTCAAGTTTATGCATCTTTCTATGCTTTCAGGTTGAAACTTGACTTAAAACTCACTTTGAACAAAAGTTATGGCATTTTTGTATCACAGGTCACAAATAGTGTTTTCTCAGCGAGAGAAGGCCAAAATGAACACTTCATGCAGAACTCCTGTATTTTGATGAAAACTCACTGAAATCAAGCTGTAACTTCAAGTTTATGCATCTTTCTATGCTTTCAGGTTGAAACTTGACTAAAAAATCACTTTGAACAAAAGTTATGGCATTTTTGTATTTCAGGTCACAAATAGTGTTTTCTCAGCGAGAGAAGGCCAAAATGAACACTTCATGCAGAACTCCTGTATTTTGATGAAAACTCACTGAAATCCACCTTTAACTTCAAGTTTATGCATCTTTCTATGCTTTCAGGTTGAACCTTGACTGAAAACTCACTTTGAACAAAAGTTATGGCATTTTTATGTCACAGGTCACAAATAGTGTTTTCTCAGCGAGAGAAGGCCAAAATGAACACTTCATGCAGAACTCCTGTATTTTGATGAAAACTCACTGAAATCAAGCTGTAACTTCAAGTTTATGCATCTTTCTATGCTTTCAGGTTGAAACTTGACTGAAAACTCACTTTCAACAAAAGTTATGGCTGTTTTGTGTCACAGGTCACAAATAGCGTTTTCTCAGCGAGAGAAGGCCAAAATGAACACTTCATGCAGAACTCCTGTATTTTGATGAAAACTCACTGAAATCAAGCTGTATCTTCAAGTTTATGCATCTTTCTATGCTTTCAGGTTGAAACTTGACTGAAAACTCACTTTCAACAAAAGTTATGGCTGTTTTGTGTCACAGGTCATAAATAGCGTTTTCTCAGCGAGAGAAGGCCAAAATGAACACTTCATGCAGAACTCCTGTATTTTGATGAAAACTCATTGAAATCCACCTGTAACTTCAAGTTTATGCATCTTTCTATGCTTTCAGGTTGAAACTTGACTGAAAACTCACTTTGAACAAAAGTTATGGCATTTTTGTGTCACAGGTCACAAATAGTGTTTTCTCAGCGAGAGAAGGCCAAAATGAACACTTCATGCATCACTCCTGTATTTTGATGAAAACTCACTGAAATCCACCTGTAACTTCAAGTTTATGTATCTTTCTATGCTTTCAGGTTTAAACTTGACTGAAAACTCACTTTGAACAAAAGTTATGGCATTTTTGTGTCACAGGTCACAAAGAGTGTTTTCTCAGCGAGAGAAGGCCAAAATGAACACTTCATGCAGAACTCCTGTATTTTGATGAAAACTCACTGAAATCAAGCTGTGAATTCAAGTTTATGCATCTTTCTATGCTTTCAGGTTGAAACTTGACTGAAAACTCACTTTCAACAAAAGTTATGGCTGTTTTGTGTCACAGGTCACAAATAGCGTTTTCTCAGCGAGAGAAGGCCAAAATGAACACTTCATGCAGAACTCCTGTATTTTGATGAAAACTCATTGAAATCAAGCTGTAACTTCAATTTTATGCATCTTTCTATGCTTTCAGGTTGAAACTTGACTTAAAATTCACTTTGAACAAAAGTTATGGCATTTTTGTATCACAGGTCACAAATAGTGTTTTCTCAGCGAGAGAAGGCCAAAATGAACACTTCATGCAGAACTCCTGTATTTTGATGAAAACTCATTGAAATCCACATGTAACTTCAAGTTTATGCATCTTTCTATGCTTTCAGGTTGAAACTTGACTGAAAACTCACTTTGAACAAAAGTTATGGCATTTTTGTGTCACAGGTCACAAATAGGGTTTTCTCAGCGAGAGAAGGCCAAAATGAACACTTCATGCATAACTCTTGTATTTCGATGAAAACTCACTGAAATCCACCTGTAACTTCAAGTTTATGCATCTTTCTATGCTTTCAGGTTGAAACTTGACTGAAAACTCACTTTGAACAAAAGTTATGGCATTTTTGTGTCACAGGTCACAAATAGTGTTTTCTCAGCGAGAGAAGGCCAAAATGAACACTTCATGCAGAACTCCTGTATTTTGATGAAAACTCACTGAAATCAAGCTGTAACTTCAAGTTTGTATGTCTTTCTATGCTTTCAGGTTGAAACTTGACTTAAAACTCACTTTGAACAAAAGTTACGGCATTTTTGTATCACAGGTCACAAATAGTGTTTTCTCAGCGAGAGAAGGCCAAAATGAACACTTCATGCAGAACTCCTGTATTTTGATGAAAACTCATTGAAATCCACCTGTAACTTCAAGTTTGTGCATCGTTCTATGCTTTCAGGTTGAAACTTGACTGAAAACTCAATTTGAACAAAAGTTATGGCATTTTTGTGTCACAGGTCACAAATAGCGTTTTCTCAGCGAGAGAAGGCCAAAATGAACACTTTATGCATAACTCTTGTATTTTGATGAAAACTCACTGAAATCCACCTGTAACTTCAAGTTTATGCATCTTTCTATGCTTTCAGGTTGAAACTTGACTGAAAACTCACTTTTAACAAAAGTTATGGCATTTTTGTATCACAGGTCACAAATAGTGTTTTCTCAGCGAGAGAAGGCCAAAATGAACACTTCATGCAGAACTCCTGTATTTTGATGAAAACTCACTGAAATCAAACTGTAACTTCAAGTTTATGCATCTTTCTATGCTTTCAGGTTGAAACTTGACTAAAAAATCACTTTGAACAAAAGTTATGGCATTTTTGTATCAGAGGTCACAAATAGTGTTTTCTCAGCGAGAGAAGGCCAAAATGAACACTTCATGCAGAACTCCTGTATTTTGATGAAAACTCACTGAAATCCACCTGTAACTTCAAGTTTATGCATCTTTCTATGCTTTCAGGTTGAAACTTGACTGAAAACTCACTTTGAACAAAAGTTATGGCATTTTTATGTCACAGGTCACAAATAGTGTTTTCTCAGCGAGAGAAGGCCAAAATGAACACTTCATGCAGAACTCCTGTATTTTGATGAAAACTCACTGAAATCAAGCTGTAACTTCAAGTTTATGCATCTTTCTATGCTTTCAGGTTGAAACTTGACTGAAAACTCACTTTCAACAAAAGTTATGGCTGTTTTGTGTCACAGGTCACAAATAGCGTTTTCTCAGCGAGAGAAGGCCAAAATGAACACTTCATGCAGAACTCCTGTATTTTGATGAAAACTCACTGAAATCAAGCTGTATCTTCAAGTTTATGCATCTTTCTATGCTTTCAGGTTGAAACTTGACTGAAAACTCACTTTCAACAAAAGTTATGGCTGTTTTGTGTCACAGGTCATAAATAGCGTTTTCTCAGCGAGAGAAGGCCAAAATGAACACTTCATGCAGAACTCCTGTATTTTGATGAAAACTCATTGAAATCCACCTGTAACTTCAAGTTTATGCATCTTTCTATGCTTTCAGGTTGAAACTTGACTGAAAACTCACTTTGAACAAAAGTTATGGCATTTTTGTGTCACAGGTCACAAATAGTGTTTTCTCAGCGAGAGAAGGCCAAAATGAACACTTCATGCATCACTCCTGTATTTTGATGAAAACTCACTGAAATCCACCTGTAACTTCAAGTTTATGCATCTTTCTATGCTTTCAGGTTGAAACTTGACTGAAAACTCACTTTGAACAAAAGTTATGGCATTTTTGTGTCACAGGTCACAAAGAGTGTTTTCTCAGCGAGAGAAGGCCAAAATGAACACTTCATGCAGAACTCCTGTATTTTGATGAAAACTCACTGAAATCAAGCTGTGAATTCAAGTTTATGCATCTTTCTATGCTTTCAGGTTGAAACTTGACTGAAAACTCACTTTCAACAAAAGTTATGGCTGTTTTGTGTCACAGGTCACAAATAGCGTTTTCTCAGCGAGAGAAGGCCAAAATGAACACTTCATGCAGAACTCCTGTATTTTGATGAAAACTCATTGAAATCAAGCTGTAACTTCAATTTTATGCATCTTTCTATGCTTTCAGGTTGAAACTTGACTTAAAATTCACTTTGAACAAAAGTTATGGCATTTTTGTATCACAGGTCACAAATAGTGTTTTCTCAGCGAGAGAAGGCCAAAATGAACACTTCATGCAGAACTCCTGTATTTTGATGAAAACTCATTGAAATCCACATGTAACTTCAAGTTTATGCATCTTTCTATGCTTTCAGGTTGAAACTTGACTGAAAACTCACTTTGAACAAAAGTTATGGCATTTTGTGTCACAGGTCACAAATAGGGTTTTCTCAGCGAGAGAAGGCCAAAATGAACACTTCATGCATAACTCTTGTATTTCGATGAAAACTCACTGAAATCCACCTGTAACTTCAAGTTTATGCATCTTTCTATGCTTTCAGGTTGAAACTTGACTGAAAACTCACTTTGAACAAAAGTTATGGCATTTTTGTGTCACAGGTCACAAATAGTGTTTTCTCAGCGAGAGAAGGCCAAAATGAACACTTCATGCAGAACTCCTGTATTTTGATGAAAACTCACTGAAATCAAGCTGTAACTTCAAGTTTGTATGTCTTTCTATGCTTTCAGGTTGAAACTTGACCTAAAACTCACTTTGAACAAAAGTTATGGCATTTTTGTATCACAGGTCACAAATAGTGTTTTCTCAGCGAGAGAAGGCCAAAATGAACACTTCATGCAGAACTCCTGTATTTTGATGAAAACTCATTGAAATCCACCTGTAACTTCAAGTTTGTGCATCGTTCTATGCTTTCAGGTTGAAACTTGACTGAAAACTCAATTTGAACAAAAGTTATGGCATTTTTGTGTCACAGGTCACAAATAGCGTTTTCTCAGCGAGAGAAGGCCAAAATGAACACTTTATGCATAACTCTTGTATTTTGATGAAAACTCACTGAAATCCACCTGTAACTTCAAGTTTATGCATCTTTCTATGCTTTCAGGTTGAAACTTGACTGAAAACTCACTTTTAACAAAAGTTATGGCATTTTTGTATCACATGTCACAAATAGTGTTTTCTCAGCGAGAGAAGGCCAAAATGAACACTTCATGCAGAACTCCTGTATTTTGATGAAAACTCACTGAAATCAAGCTGTAACTTCAAGTTTATGCATCTTTCTATGCTTTCAGGTTGAAACTTGACTAAAAAATCACTTTGAACAAAAGTTATGGCATTTTTGTATCACAGGTCACAAATAGTGTTTTCTCAGCGAGAGAAGGCCAAAATGAACACTTCATGCAGAACTCCTGTATTTTGATGAAAACTCACTGAAATCCACCTGTAACTTCAAGTTTATGCATCTTTCTATGCTTTCAGGTTGAAACTTGACTGAAAACTCACTTTGAACAAAAGTTATGGCATTTTTATGTCACAGGTCACAAATAGTGTTTTCTCAGCGAGAGAAGGCCAAAATGAACACTTCATGCAGAACTCCTGTATTTTGATGAAAACTCACTGAAATCAAGCTGTAACTTCAAGTTTATGCATCTTTCTATGCTTTCAGGTTGAAACTTGACTAAAAAATCACTTTGAACAAAAGTTATGGCATTTTTGTATCACAGGTCACAAATAGTGTTTTCTCAGCGAGAGAAGGCCAAAATGAACACTTCATGCAGAACTCCTGTATTTTGATGAAAACTCACTGAAATCCACCTGTAACTTCAAGTTTATGCATCTTTCTATGCTTTCAGGTTGAAACTTGACTGAAAACACAATTTGAACAAAAGTTATGGCATTTTTATGTCACAGGTCACAAATAGTGTTTTCTCAGCGAGAGAAGGCCAAAATGAACACTTCATGCAGAACTCCTGTATTTTGATGAAAACTCACTGAAATCAAGCTGTAACTTCAAGTTTAGGCATCTTTCTATGCTTTCAGGTTGAAACTTGACTGAAAACTCACTTTCAACAAAAGTTATGGCTGTTTTGTGTCACAGGTCACAAATAGCGTTTTCTCAGCGAGAGAAGGCCAAAATGAACACTTCATGCAGAACTCCTGTATTTTGATGAAAACTCACTGAAATCAAGCTGTATCTTCAAGTTTATGCATCTTTCTATGCTTTCAGGTTGAAACTTGACTGAAAACTCACTTTCAACAAAAGTTATGGCTGTTTTGTGTCACAGGTCATAAATAGCGTTTTCTCAGCGAGAGAAGGCCAAAATGAACACTTCATGCAGAACTCCTGTATTTTGATGAAAACTCATTGAAATCCACCTGTAACTTCAAGTTCATGCATCTTTCTATGCTTTCAGGTTGAAACTTGACTTAAAACTCACTTTGAACAAAAGTTATGGCATTTTTGTGTCACAGGTCACAAATAGCGTTTTCTCAGCGAGAGAAGGCCAAAATGAACACTTCATGCATAACTCCTGTATTTTGATGAAAACTCACTGAAATCCACCTGTAACTTCAAGTTTATGCATCTTTCTATGCTTTCAGGTTGAAACTTGACTGAAAACTCACTTTGAACAAAAGTTATGGCATTTTTGTGTCACAGGTCACAAATAGTGTTTTCTCAGCGAGAGAAGGCCAAAATGAACACTTCATGCATCACTCCTGTATTTTGATGAAAACTCACTGAAATCCACCTGTAACTTCAAGTTTATGCATCTTTCTATGCTTTCAGGTTGAAACTTGACTGAAAACTCACTTTGAACAAAAGTTATGGCATTTTTGTGTCACAGGTCACAAATAGTGTTTTCTCAGCGAGAGAAGGCCAAAATGAACACTTCATGCAGAACTCCTGTATTTTGATGAAAACTCACTGAAATCAAGCTGTGAATTCAAGTTTATGCATCTTTCTATGCTTTCAGGTTGAAACTTGACTGAAAACTCACTTTCAACAAAAGTTATGGCATTTTTGTGTCACAGGTCACAAATAGCGTTTTCTCAGCGAGAGAAGGCCAAAATGAACACTTCATGCAGAACTCCTGTATTTTGATGAAAACTCACTGAAATCAAGCTGTAACTTTAATTTTATGCATCTTTCTATGCTTTCAGGTTGAAACTTGACTTAAAACTCACTTTGAACAAAAGTTATGGCATTTTTGTATCACAGGTCACAAATAGTTTTTTCTCAGCGAGAGAAGGCCAAAATGAACACTTCATGCAGAACTCCTGTATTTTGATGAAAACTCATTGAAATCCACATGTAACTTCAAGTTTATGCATCTTTCTATGCTTTCAGGTTGAAACTTGACTGAAAACTCACTTTGAACAAAAGTTATGGCATTTTTGTGTCACAGGTCACAAATAGGGTTTTCTCAGCGAGAGAAGGCCAAAATGAACACTTCATGCAGAACTCCTGTATTTTGATGAAAACTCACTGAAATCCACCTGTAACTTCAAGTTTATGCATCTTTCTATGCTTTCAGGTTGAAACTTGACTGAAAACTCACTTTGAACAAAAGTTATGGCATTTTTATGTCACAGGTCACAAATAGTGTTTTCTCAGCGAGAGAAGGCCAAAATGAACACTTAATGCAGAACTCCTGTATTTTGATGAAAACTCACTGAAATCCACCTGTAACTTCAAGTTTATGCATCTTTCTATGCTTTCAGGTTGAAACTTGACTGAAAACTCACTTTGAACAAAAGTTATGGCATTTTTGTGTCACAGGTCACAAATAGTGTTTTCTCAGCGAGAGAAGGCCAAAATGAACTCTTCAAGCATAACTCTTGTATTTTGATGAAAACTCACTGAAATCAACCTGTAACTTCAAGTTTATGCATCTTTCTATGCTTTCAGGTTGAAACTTGACTGAAAACTCACTTTGAACAAAAGTTATGGCATTTTTGTGTCACAGGTCACAAATAGTGTTTTCTCAGCGAGAGAAGGCCAAAATGAACACTTCATGCATAACTCCTGTATTTTGATGAAAACTCACTGAAATCCACCTGTAACTTCAAGTTTATGCATCTTTCTATGCTTTCAGGTTGAAACTTGACTGAAAACTCACTTTGAACAAAAGTTATGGCTGTTTTGTGTCACAGGTCACAAATAGCGTTTTCTCAACAAGAGAAGGCCAAAATGAACACTTCATGCATAACTCCTGTATTTTGATGAAAACTCACTGAAATCAAGCTGTAACTTCAAGTTCATATGTCTTTCTATGCTTTCAGGTTGAAACTTGACTAAAAAATCACTTTGAACAAAAGTTATGGCATTTTTGTATCACAGGTCACAAATAGTGTTTTCTCAGCGAAAGAAGGCCAAAATGAACACTTCATGCAGAACTCCTGTATTTTGATGAAAACTCACTGAAATCCACCTGTAAATTCAAGTTTATGCATCTTTCTATGCTTTCAGGTTGAAACTTGACTTAAAAATCACTTTGAACAAAAGTTATGGCATTTTTGTATCACAGGTCACAAATAGTGTTTTCTCAGCGAGAGAAGGCCAAAATGAACACTTCATGCAGAACTCCTGTATTTTGATGAAAACTCACTGAAATCAAGCTGTAACTTCAAATTTATGCATCTTTCTATGCTTTCAGGTTGAAACTTGACTGAAAACTCACTTTGAACAAAAGTTATGGCATTTTTGTGTCACAGGTCACAAATAGGGTTTTCTCAGCGAGAGAAGGCCAAAATGAACACTTCATGCAGAACTCCTGTATTTTGATGAAAACTCACTGAACTCCACCTGTAACTTCAAGTTTATGCATCTTTCTATGCTTTCAGGTTGAAACTTGACTGAAAACTCACTTTGAACAAAAGTTATGGCATTTTTGTGTCACAGGTCACAAATAGCGTTTTCTCAGCGAGAGAAGGCCAAAATGAACACTTCATGCATAACTCCTGTATTTTGATGAAAACTCACTGAAATCCACCTGTAACTTCAAGTTTAAGCATCTTTCTATGATTTCAGGTTGAGACTTGACTGAAAACTCACTTTGAACAAAAGTTATGGCATTTTTGTGTCACAGGTCACAAATAGTGTTTTCTCAGCGAGAGAAGGCCAAAATGAACACTTCATGCAGAACTCCTGTATTTTGATGAAAACTCACTGAAATCAAGCTGTGAATTCAAGTTTATGCATCTTTCTATGCTTTCAGGTTGAAACTTGACTGAAAACTCACTTTCAACAAAAGTTATGGCATTTTTGTGTCACAGGTCACAAATAGCGTTTTCTCAGCGAGAGAAGGCCAAAATGAATACTTCATGCAGAATTCCTGTATTTTGATGAAAACTCACTGAAATCAAGCTGTAACTTCAATTTTATGCATCTTTCTATGCTTTCAGGTTGAAACTTGACTTAAAACTCACTTTGAACAAAAGTTATGGCATTTTTGTATCACAGGTCACAAATAGTGTTTTCTCAGCGAGAGAAGGCCAAAATGAACACTTCATGCAGAACTCCTGTATTTTGATGAAAACTCATTGAAATCCACATGTAACTTCAAGTTTATGCATCTTTCTATGCTTTCAGGTTGAAACTTGACTGAAAACTCACTTTGAACAAAAGTTATGGCATTTTTGTGTCACAGGTCACAAATAGGGTTTTCTCAGCGAGAGAAGGCCAAAATGAACACTTCATGCATAACTCTTGTATTTCGATGAAAACTCACTGAAATCCACCTGTAACTTGAAGTTTATGCATCTTTCTATGCTTTCAGGTTGAAACTTGACTGAAAACTCACTTTGAACAAAAGTTATGGCATTTTTGTGTCACAGGTCACAAATAGTGTTTTCTCAGCGAGAGAAGGCCAAAATGAACACTTCATGCATAACTCCTGTATTTTGATGAAAACTCACTGAAATCTACCTGTAACTTCAAGTTTAAGCATCTTTCTATGATTTCAGGTTGAGACTTGACTGAAAACTCACTTTGAACAAAAGTTATGGCATTTTTGTGTCACAGGTCACAAATAGTGTTTTCTCAGCGAGAGAAGGCCAAAATGAACACTTCATGCAGAACTCCTGTATTTTGATGAAAACTCACTGAAATCCACCTGTAACTTCAAGTTTATGCATCTTTCTATGCTTTCAGGTTGAAACTTGACTGAAAACTCAATTTGAACAAAAGTTATGGCATTTTTGTGTCACAGGTCACAAATAGCGTTTTCTCAGCAAAAAAGGCCAAAATGAACACTTCATGCAGAACTCCTGTATTTTGATGAAAACTCACTGAAATCAAGCTGTAACTTCAATTTTATGCATCTTTCTATGCTTTCAGGTTGAAACTTGACTGAAAACTCACTTTGAACAAAAGTTATGGCTGTTTTGTGTCACAGGTCACAAATAGCGTTTTCTCAGCGAGAGAAGGCCAAAATGAACACTTCATGCAGAACTCCTGTATTTTGATGAAAACTCACTGAAATCAAGCTGTATCTTCAAGTTAATGCATCTTTCTATGCTTTCAGGTTGAAACTTGACTGAAAACTCACTTTCAACAAAAGTTATGGCTGTTTTGTGTCACAGGTCATAAATAGCGTTTTCTCAGCGAGAGAAGGCCAAAATGAACACTTCATGCAGAACTCCTGTATTTTGATGAAAACTCATTGAAATCCACCTGTAACTTCAAGTTTATGCATCTTTCTATGCTTTCAGGTTGAAACTTGACTGAAAACTCACTTTGAACAAAAGTTATGGCATTTTTGTGTCACAGGTCACAAATAGCGTTTTCTCAGCGAGAGAAGTCCAAAATGAACACTTCATGCAGAACTCCTGTATTTTGATGAAAACTCACTGAAATCCACCTGTAACTTCAAGTTTATGCATCTTTCTATGCTTTCAGGTTGAAACTTGACTGAAAACTCACTTTGAACAAAAGTTATGGCATTTTTGTGTCACAGGTCACAAATAGTGTTTTCTCAGCG
Source organism: Aulostomus chinensis (assembly GCF_037954235.1). Classification (NCBI taxonomy): domain Eukaryota; kingdom Metazoa; phylum Chordata; class Actinopteri; order Syngnathiformes; family Aulostomidae; genus Aulostomus; species Aulostomus chinensis. The sequence goes on along the minus strand of NC_141338.1, from coordinate 22,655,543 downwards.
AGAGAAGGCCAAAATGAACACTTCATGCAGAACTCCTGTATTTTGATGAAAACTCACTGAAATCAAGCTGTGAATTCAAGTTTATGCATCTTTCTATGCTTTCAGGTTGAAACGTGACTGAAAACTCACTTTGAACAAAAGTTATGGCATTTTTGTGTCACAGGTCACAAATAGCGTTTTCTCAGCGAGAGAAGGCCAAAATGAACACTTCATGCAGAACTCCTTTATTTTGATGAAAACTCACTAAAATCAAGCTGTAACTTCAAGTTTATGCATCTTTCTATGCTTTCAGGTTGAAACTTGACTTAAAAATCACTTTGAACAAAAGTTATGGCATTTTTGTATCACAGGTCACAAATAGTGTTTTTTCAGCGAGAGAAGGCCAAAATGAACACTTCATGCAGAACTCCTGTATTTTGATGAAAACTCACTGAAATCAAGCTGTAACTTCAAGTTTATGCATCTTTCTATGCTTTCAGGTTGAAACTTGACTGAAAACTCACTTTCAACAAAAGTTATGGCTGTTTTGTGTCACAGGTCACAAATAGCGTTTTCTCAGCGAGAGAAGGCCAAAATGAACACTTCATGCATAAGTCTTGTATTTTGATGAAAACTCACTGAAATCAAGCTGTAACTTCAAGTTTATGCATCTTTCTATGCTTTCAGGTTGAAACTTGACTGAAAACTCACTTTGAACAAAAGTTATGGCATTTTTATGTCACAGGTCACAAATAGTATTTTCTCAGAGAGAGAAGGCCAAAATGAACACTTCATGCAGAACTCCTGTATTTTGATGAAAACTCACTGAAATCCACCTGTAACTTCAAGTTTATGCATCTTTCTATGCTTTCAGGTTGAAACTTGACTGAAAACTCACTTTGAACAAAAGTTATGGCTGTTTTGTGTCACAGGTCACAAATAGCGTTTTCTCAGCGAGAGAAGGCCAAAATGAACACTTCATGCAGAACTCCTGTATTTTGATGAAAACTCACTGAAATCCACCTGTAACTTCAAGTTTATGCATCTTTCTATGCTTTCAGGTTGAAACTTGACTGAAAACTCACTTTGAACAAAAGTTATGGCATTTTTATGTCACAGGTCACAAATAGTGTTTTCTCAGCGAGAGAAGGCCAAAATGAACACTTCATGCAGAACTCCTGTATTTTGATGAAAACTCACTGAAATCCACCTGTAACTTCAAGTTTATGCATCTTTCTATGCTTTCAGGTTGAAACTTGACTGAAAACTCACTTTGAACAAAAGTTATGGCATTTTTGTGTCACAGGTCACAAATACTGTTTTCTCAGCGAGAGAAGGCCAAAATGAACTCTTCATGCAGAACTCTTGTATTTTGATGAAAACTCACTGAAATCAACCTGTAACTTCAAGTTTATGCATCTTTCTATGCTTTCAGGTTGAAACTTGACTGAAAACTCACTTTGAACAAAAGTTATGGCATTTTTGTGTCACAGGTCACAAATAGTGTTTTCTCAGCGAGAGAAGGCCAAAATGAACACTTCATGCATAACTCCTGTATTTTGATGAAAACTCACTGAAATCCACCTGTAACTTCAAGTTTATGAATCTTTCTATGCTTTCAGGTTGAAACTTGACTGAAAACTCACTTTCAACAAAAGTTATGGCTGTTTTGTTTCACAGGTCACAAATAGCGTTTTCTCAGCGAGAGAAGTTCAAAATGAACACTTCATGCATAAGTCTTGTATTTTGATGAAAACTCACTGAAATCAAGCTGTAACTTCAAGTTTATGCATCTTTTATGCTTTCAGGTTGAAACTTGACTGAAAACTCACTTTGAACAAAAGTTATGGCATTTTTATGTCACAGGTCACAAATAGTATTTTCTCAGAGAGAGAAGGCCAAAATGAACACTTCATGCAGAACTCCTGTATTTTGATGAAAACTCACTGAAATCCACCTGTAACTTCAAGTTTATGCATCTTTCTTTGCTTTCAGGTTGAAACTTGACTGAAAACTCACTTTTAACAAAAGTTATGGCATTTTTGTATCACAGGTCACAAATAGTGTTTTCTCAGCGAGAGAAGGCCAAAATGAACACTTCATGCAGAACTCCTGTATTTTGATGAAAACTCACTGAAATCAAGCTGTAACTTCAAGTTTATGCATCTTTCTATGCTTTCAGGTTGAAACTTGACTGAAAACTCACTTTGAACAAAAGTTATGGCATTTTTGTGTCACAGGTCACAAATAGCGTTTTCTCAGCGAGAGAAGGCCAAAATGAACACTTCATGCAGAACTCCTGTATTTTGATGAAAACTCACTGAAATCCACCTGTAACTTCAAGTTTATGCATCTTTCTATGCTTTCAGGTTGAAACTTGACTGAAAACTCACTTTGAAAGAAAGTTATGGCATTTTTGTGTCACAGGTCACAAATAGTGTTTTCTCAGCGAGAGAAGGCCAAAATGAACACTTCATGCAGAACTCCTGTATTTTGATGAAAACTCACTGATATCAAGCCTCAACTTCAAGTTTATGCATCTTTCTATGCTTTCAGGTTGAAACTTGACTGAAAACTCACTTTGAACAAAAGTTATGGCATTTTTGTGTCACAGGTCACAAATAGTGTTTTCTCAGCGAGAGAAGGCCAAAATGAACACTTCATGCAGAACTCCTGTATTTTGATGAAAACTCACTGAAATCCACCTATAACTTCAAGTTTATGCATCTTTCTATGCTTTCAGGTTGAAACTTGACTGAAAACTCACTTTGAACAAAAGTTATGGCATTTTTATGTCACAGGTCACAAATAGTGTTTTCTCAGCGAGAGAAGGCCAAAATGAACACTTAATGCAGAACTCCTGTATTTTGATGAAAACTCACTGAAATCCACCTGTAACTTCAAGTTTATGCATCTTTCTATGCTTTCAGGTTGAAACTTGACTGAAAACTCACTTTGAACAAAAGTTATGGCATTTTTATGTCACAGGTCACAAATAGTGTTTTCTCAGCGAGAGAAGGCCAAAATGAACACTTAATGCAGAACTCCTGTATTTTGATGAAAACTCACTGAAATCCACCTGTAACTTCAAGTTTATGCATCTTTCTATGCTTTCAGGTTGAAACTTGACTGAAAACTCACTTTGAACAAAAGTTATGGCATTTTTGTGTCACAGGTCACAAATAGTGTTTTCTCAGCGAGAGAAGGCCAAAATGAACACTTCATGCATAACTCCTGTATTTTGAGGAAAACTCACTGAAATAAAGCTGTGACTTCAAGTTTATGCATCTTTCTATGCATTCAGGTTGAAACTTGACTGAAAACTCACTTTGAACAAAAGTTATGGCATTTTTGTATCACAGGTCACAAATATTGTTTTCTCAGCGAGACAAGGCCAAAATGAACACTTCATGCATAACTCCTGTATTTTGAGTAAAACTCACTGAAATCAAGCTGTATCTTCAAGTTTATGCATCTTTATATGCTTTCAGGTTGAAACTTGACTGAAAACTCACTTTGAACAAAAGTTATGGCATTTTTGTGTCACAGGTCACAAATAGTGTTTTCTCAGCGAGAGAAGGCCAAAATGAACACTTCATGCATAACTCCTGTATTTTGAGGAAAACTCACTGAAATAAAGCTGTGACTTCAAGTTTATGCATCTTTCTATGCTTTCAGGTTGAAACTTGACTGAAAACTCACTTTGAACAAAAGTTATGGCATTTTTGTGTCACAGGTCACAAATACTGTTTTCTCAGCGAGAGAAGGCCAAAATGAACACTTCATGCAGAACTCCTGTATTTTGATGAAAACTCACTGAAATCCACCTGTAACTTCAAGTTTATGCATCTTTCTATGCTTTCAGGTTGAAACTTGACTGAAAACTCACTTTCAACAAAAGTTATGGCTGTTTTGTGTCACAGGTCACAAATAGCGTTTTCTCAGCGAGAGAAGGCCAAAATGAACACTTCATGCAGAACTCCTGTATTTTGATGAAAACTCACTGAAATCAAGCTGTAACTTCAATTTTATGCATCTTTCTATGCTTTCAGGTTGAAACTTGACTTAAAACTCACTTTGAACAAAAGTTATGGCATTTTTGTATCACAGGTCACAAATAGTGTTTTCTCAGCGAGAGAAGGCCAAAATGAACACTTCATGCAGAACTCCTGTATTTTGATGAAAACTCATTGAAATCCACATGTAACTTCAAGTTTATGCATCTTTCTATGCTTTCAGGTTGAAACTTGACTGAAAACTCACTTTGAACAAAAGTTATGGCATTTTTGTGTCACAGGTCACAAATAGGGTTTTCTCAGCGAGAGAAGGCCAAAATGAACACTTCATGCATAACTCTTGTATTTCGATGAAAACTCACTGAAATCCACCTGTAACTTCAAGTTTATGCATCTTTCTATGCTTTCAGGTTGAAACTTGACTGAAAACTCACTTTGAACAAAAGTTATGGCATTTTTGTGTCACAGGTCACAAATAGTGTTTTCTCAGCGAGAGAAGGCCAAAATGAACACTTCATGCAGAACTCCTGTATTTTGATGAAAACTCACTGAAATCAAGCTGTAACTTCAAGTTTGTGCATCGTTCTATGCTTTCAGGTTGAAACTTGACTGAAAACTCAATTTGAACAAAAGTTATGGCATTTTTGTGTCACAGGTCACAAATAGCGTTTTCTCAGCGAGAGAAGGCCAAAATGAACACTTTATGTATAACTCTTGTATTTTGATGAAAACTCACTGAAATCCACCTGTAACTTCAAGTTTATGCATCTTTCTATGCTTTCAGGTTGAAACTTGACTGAAAACTCACTTTTAACAAAAGTTATGGCATTTTTGTATCACAGGTCACAAATAGTGTTTTCTCAGCGAGAGAAGGCAAAAATGAACACTTCATGCAGAACTCCTGTATTTTGATGAAAACTCACTGAAATCAAGCTGTAACTTCAAGTTTATGCATCTTTCTATGCTTTCAGGTTGAAACTTGACTAAAAAATCACTTTGAACAAAAGTTATGGCATTTTTTTATCACAGGTCACAAATAGTGTTTTCTCAGCGAGAGAAGGCCAAAATGAACACTTCATGCAGAACTCCTGTATTTTGATGAAAACTCACTGAAATCCACCTGTAACTTCAAGTTTATGCATCTTTCTATGCTTTCAGGTTGAAACTTGACTGAAAACTCACTTTGAACAAAAGTTATGGCATTTTTATGTCACAGGTCACAAATAGTGTTTTCTCAGCGAGAGAAGGCCAAAATGAACACTTCATGCAGAACTCCTGTATTTTGATGAAAACTCACTGAAATCAAGCTGTAACTTCAAGTTTATGCATCTTTCTATGCTTTCAGGTTGAAACTTGACTGAAAACTCACTTTCAACAAAAGTTATGGCTGTTTTGTGTCACAGGTCACAAATAGCGTTTTCTCAGCGAGAGAAGGCCAAAATGAACACTTCATGCAGAACTCCTGTATTTTGATGAAAACTCACTGAAATCAAGCTGTATCTTCAAGTTTATGCAACTTTCTATGCTTTCAGGTTGAAACTTGACTGAAAACTCACTTTCAACAAAAGTTATGGCTGTTTTGTGTCACAGGTCACAAATAGCGTTTTCTCAGCGAGAGAAGGCCAAAATGAACACTTCATGCAGAACTCCTGTATTTTGATGAAAACTCACTGAAATCAAGCTGTAACTTCAATTTTATGCATCTTTCTATGCTTTCAGGTTGAAACTTGACTTAAAACTCACTTTGAACAAAAGTTATGGCATTTTTGTATCACAGGTCACAAATAGTGTTTTCTCAGCGAGAGAAGGCCAAAATGAACACTTAATGCAGAACTCCTGTATTTTGATGAAAACTCACTGAAATCCACCTGTAACTTCAAGTTTATGCATCTTTCTATGCTTTCAGGTTGAAACTTGACTGAAAACTCACTTTGAACAAAAGTTATGGCATTTTTATGTCACAGGTCACAAATAGTGTTTTCTCAGCGAGAGAAGGCCAAAATGAACACTTAATGCAGAACTCCTGTATTTTGATGAAAACTCACTGAAATCCACCTGTAACTTCAAGTTTATGCATCTTTCTATGCTTTCAGGTTGAAACTTGACTGAAAACTCACTTTGAACAAAAGTTATGGCATTTTTGTGTCACAGGTCACAAATAGTGTTTTCTCAGCGAGAGAAGGCCAAAATGAACTCTTCATGCAGAACTCTTGTATTTTGATGAAAACTCACTGAAATCAAGCTGTAACTTCAAGTTTATGCATCTTTCTATGCTTTCAGGTTGAAACTTGACTGAAAACTCACTTTGAACAAAAGTTATGGCATTTTTGTGTCACAGGTCACAAATAGTGTTTTCTCAGCGAGAGAAGGCCAAAATGAACACTTCATGCATAACTCTTTATTTTGATGAAAACTCACTGAAATCCACCTTTAACTTCAAGTTTATGCATCTTTCTATGCTTTCAGGTTGAAACTTGACTGAAAACTCACTTTGAACAAAAGTTATGGCTGTTTTGTGTCACAGGTCACAAATAGCGTTTTCTCAGCAAGAGAAGGCCAAAATGAACACTTCATGCAGAACACCTGTATTTTGATGAAAACTCACTGAAATCCACCTGTAACTTGAAGTTTATGCATCTTTCTATGCTTTCAGGTTGAAACTTGACTGAAAACTCACTTTGAACAAAAGTTATGGCATTTTTGTGTCACAGGTCACAAATAGTGTTTTCTCAGCGAGAGAAGGCCAAAATGAACACTTCATGCATAACTCCTGTATTTTGATGAAAACTCACTGAAATCTACCTGTAACTTCAAGTTTAAGCATCTTTCTATGATTTCAGGTTGAGACTTGACTGAAAACTCACTTTGAACAAAAGTTATGGCATTTTTGTGTCACAGGTCACAAATAGTGTTTTCTCAGCGAGAGAAGGCCAAAATGAACACTTCATGCAGAACTCCTGTATTTTGATGAAAACTCACTGAAATCCACCTGTAACTTCAAGTTTATGCATCTTTCTATGCTTTCAGGTTGAAACTTGACTGAAAACTCAATTTGAACAAAAGTTATGGCATTTTTGTGTCACAGGTCACAAATAGCGTTTTCTCAGCAAAAAAGGCCAAAATGAACACTTCATGCAGAACTCCTGTATTTTGATGAAAACTCACTGAAATCAAGCTGTAACTTCAAGTTTATGCATCTTTCTATGCTTTCAGGTTGAAACTTGACTGAAAACTCACTTTGAACAAAAGTTATGGCTGTTTTGTGTCACAGGTCACAAATAGCGTTTTCTCAGCGAGAGAAGGCCAAAATGAACACTTCATGCAGAACTCCTGTATTTTGATGAAAACTCACTGAAATCAAGCTGTATCTTCAAGTTTATGCATCTTTCTATGCTTTCAGGTTGAAACTTGACTGAAAACTCACTTTCAACAAAAGTTATGGCTGTTTTGTGTCACAGGTCATAAATAGCGTTTTCTCAGCGAGAGAAGGCCAAAATGAACACTTCATGCAGAACTCCTGTATTTTGATGAAAACTCATTGAAATCCACCTGTAACTTCAAGTTTATGCATCTTTCTATGCTTTCAGGTTGAAACTTGACTGAAAACTCACTTTGAACAAAAGTTATGGCATTTTTGTGTCACAGGTCACAAATAGCGTTTTCTCAGCGAGAGAAGTCCAAAATGAACACTTCATGCAGAACTCCTGTATTTTGATGAAAACTCACTGAAATCCACCTGTAACTTCAAGTTTATGCATCTTTCTATGCTTTCAGGTTGAAACTTGACTGAAAACTCACTTTGAACAAAAGTTATGGCATTTTTGTGTCACAGGTCACAAATAGTGTTTTCTCAGCGAGAGAAGGCCAAAATGAACACTTCATGCAGAACTCCTGTATTTTGATGAAAACTCACTGAAATCAAGCTGTGAATTCAAGTTTATGCATCTTTCTATGCTTTCAGGTTGAAACGTGACTGAAAACTCACTTTGAACAAAAGTTATGGCATTTTTGTGTCACAGGTCACAAATAGTGTTTTCTCAGCGAGAGAAGGCCAAAATGAACACTTCATGCAGAACTCCTGTATTTTGATGAAAACTCACTGAAATCCACCTGTAACTTCAAGTTTATGCATCTTTCTATGCTTTCAGGTTGAAACTTGACTGAAAACTCACTTTGAACAAAAGTTATGGCATTTTTATGTCACAGGTCACAAATAGTGTTTTCTCAGCGAGAGAAGGCCAAAATGAACACTTCATGCAGAACTCCTGTATTTTGATGAAAACTCACTGAAATCCACCTGTAACTTCAAGTTTATGCATCTTTCTATGCTTTCAGGTTGAAACTTGACTGAAAACTCACTTTGAACAAAAGTTATGGCATTTTTGTGTCACAGGTCACAAATACTGTTTTCTCAGCGAGAGAAGGCCAAAATGAACTCTTCATGCAGAACTCTTGTATTTTGATGAAAACTCACTGAAATCAACCTGTAACTTCAAGTTTATGCATCTTTCTATGCTTTCAGGTTGAAACTTGACTGAAAACTCACTTTGAACAAAAGTTATGGCATTTTTGTGTCACAGGTCACAAATAGTGTTTTCTCAGCGAGAGAAGGCCAAAATGAACACTTCATGCATAACTCCTGTATTTTGATGAAAACTCACTGAAATCCACCTGTAACTTCAAGTTTATGAATCTTTCTATGCTTTCAGGTTGAAACTTGACTGAAAACTCACTTTCAACAAAAGTTATGGCTGTTTTGTTTCACAGGTCACAAATAGTGTTTTCTCAGCGAGAGAAGTTCAAAATGAACACTTCATGCATAAGTCTTGTATTTTGATGAAAACTCACTGAAATCAAGCTGTAACTTCAAGTTTATGCATCTTTTATGCTTTCAGGTTGAAACTTGACTGAAAACTCACTTTGAACAAAAGTTATGGCATTTTTATGTCACAGGTCACAAATAGTATTTTCTCAGAGAGAGAAGGCCAAAATGAACACTTCATGCAGAACTCCTGTATTTTGATGAAAACTCACTGAAATCCACCTGTAACTTCAAGTTTATGCATCTTTCTTTGCTTTCAGGTTGAAACTTGACTGAAAACTCACTTTTAACAAAAGTTATGGCATTTTTGTATCACAGGTCACAAATAGTGTTTTCTCAGCGAGAGAAGGCCAAAATGAACACTTCATGCAGAACTCCTGTATTTTGATGAAAACTCACTGAAATCAAGCTGTAACTTCAAGTTTATGCATCTTTCTATGCTTTCAGGTTGAAACTTGACTGAAAACTCACTTTGAACAAAAGTTATGGCATTTTTGTGTCACAGGTCACAAATAGCGTTTTCTCAGCGAGAGAAGGCCAAAATGAACACTTCATGCAGAACTCCTGTATTTTGATGAAAACTCACTGAAATCCACCTGTAACTTCAAGTTTATGCATCTTTCTATGCTTTCAGGTTGAAACTTGACTGAAAACTCACTTTGAAAGAAAGTTATGGCATTTTTGTGTCACAGGTCACAAATAGTGTTTTCTCAGCGAGAGAAGGCCAAAATGAACACTTCATGCAGAACTCCTGTATTTTGATGAAAACTCACTGATATCAAGCCTCAACTTCAAGTTTATGCATCTTTCTATGCTTTCAGGTTGAAACTTGACTGAAAACTCACTTTGAACAAAAGTTATGGCATTTTTGTGTCACAGGTCACAAATAGTGTTTTCTCAGCGAGAGAAGGCCAAAATGAACACTTCATGCAGAACTCCTGTATTTTGATGAAAACTCACTGAAATCCACCTATAACTTCAAGTTTATGCATCTTTCTATGCTTTCAGGTTGAAACTTGACTGAAAACTCACTTTGAACAAAAGTTATGGCATTTTTATGTCACAGGTCACAAATAGTGTTTTCTCAGCGAGAGAAGGCCAAAATGAACACTTAATGCAGAACTCCTGTATTTTGATGAAAACTCACTGAAATCCACCTGTAACTTCAAGTTTATGCATCTTTCTATGCTTTCAGGTTGAAACTTGACTGAAAACTCACTTTGAACAAAAGTTATGGCATTTTTATGTCACAGGTCACAAATAGTGTTTTCTCAGCGAGAGAAGGCCAAAATGAACACTTAATGCAGAACTCCTGTATTTTGATGAAAACTCACTGAAATCCACCTGTAACTTCAAGTTTATGCATCTTTCTATGCTTTCAGGTTGAAACTTGACTGAAAACTCACTTTGAACAAAAGTTATGGCATTTTTGTGTCACAGGTCACAAATAGTGTTTTCTCAGCGAGAGAAGGCCAAAATGAACACTTCATGCATAACTCCTGTATTTTGAGGAAAACTCACTGAAATAAAGCTGTGACTTCAAGTTTATGCATCTTTCTATGCTTTCAGGTTGAAACTTGACTGAAAACTCACTTTGAACAAAAGTTATGGCATTTTTGTATCACAGGTCACAAATATTGTTTTCTCAGCGAGACAAGGCCAAAATGAACACTTCATGCATAACTCCTGTATTTTGAGTAAAACTCACTGAAATCAAGCTGTATCTTCAAGTTTATGCATCTTTATATGCTTTCAGGTTGAAACTTGACTGAAAACTCACTTTGAACAAAAGTTATGGCATTTTTGTGTCACAGGTCACAAATAGTGTTTTCTCAGCGAGAGAAGGCCAAAATGAACACTTCATGCATAACTCCTGTATTTTGAGGAAAACTCACTGAAATAAAGCTGTGACTTCAAGTTTATGCATCTTTCTATGTTTTCAGGTTGAAACTTGACTGAAAACTCACTTTGAACAAAAGTTATGGCATTTTTGTGTCACAGGTCACAAATACTGTTTTCTCAGCGAGAGAAGGCCAAAATGAACACTTCATGCATAACTCTTTATTTTGATGAAAACTCACTGAAATCCACCTGTAACTTCAAGTTTATGCATCTTTCTATGCTTTCAGGTTGAAACTTGACTGAAAACTCACTTTGAACAAAAGTTATGGCTGTTTTGTGTCACAGGTCACAAATAGCGTTTTCTCAGCAAGAGAAGGCCAAAATGAACACTTCATGCAGAACACCTGTATTTTGATGAAAACTCACTGAAATCAAGCTGTAACTTCAAGTTTATATGTCTTTCTATGCTTTCAGGTTGAAACTTGACTTAAAACTCACTTTGAACAAAAGTTATGGCATTTTTGTATCACAGGTCACAAATAGTGTTTTCTCAGCGAGAGAAGGCCAAAATGAACACTTCATGCAGAACTCCTGTATTTTGATGAAAACTGATTGAAATCCACCTGTAACTTCAAGTTTGTGCATCGTTCTATGCTTTCAGGTTGAATCTTGACTGAAAACTCAATTTGAAAAAAAGTTATGGCATTTTTGTGTCACAGGTCACAAATAGCGTTTTCTCAGCGAGAGAAGGCCAAAATGAACACTTTATGCATAACTCTTGTATTTTGATGAAAACTCACTGAAATCCACCTGTAACTTCAAGTTTATGCATCTTTCTATGCTTTCAGGTTGAAACTTGACTGAAAACTTACTTTCAACAAAAGTTATGGCTGTTTTGTGTCACAGGTCACAAATAGCGTTTTCTCAGCGAGAGAAGGCCAAAATGAACACTTCATGCAGAACTCCTGTATTTTGATGAAAACTCACTGAAATCAAGCTGTAACTTCAAGTTTATGCATCTTTCTATGCTTTCAGGTTGAAACTTGACTGAAAACTCACTTTCAACAAAAGTTATGGCTGTTTTGTGTCACAGGTCATAAATAGCGTTTTCTCAGCGAGAGAAGGCCAAAATGAACACTTCATGCAGAACTCCTGTATTTTGATGAAAACTCACCGAAATCAAGCTGTATCTTCAAGTTTATGCATCTTTCTATGCTTTCAGGTTGAAACTTGACTGAAAACTCACTTTCAACAAAAGTTATGGCTGTTTTGTGTCACAGGTCATAAATAGCGTTTTCTCAGCGAGAGAAGGCCAAAATGAACACTTCATGCAGAACTCCTGTATTTTGATGAAAACTCATTGAAATCCACCTGTAACTTCAAGTTTATGCATCTTTCTATGCTTTCAGGTTGAAACTTGACTGAAAACTCACTTTGAACAAAAGTTATGGCTGTTTTGTGTCACAGGTCACAAATAGTGTTTTCTCAGCGAGAGAAGGCCAAAATGAACACTTCATGCAGAACTCCTGTATTTTGATGAAAACTCATTGAAATCCACATGTAACTTCAAGTTTATGCATCTTTCTATGCTTTCAGGTTGAAACTTGACTGAAAACTCACTTTGAACAAAAGTTATGGCATTTTTGTGTCACAGGTCACAAATAGGGTTTTCTCAGCGAGAGAAGGCCAAAATGAACACTTCATGCATAACTCTTGTATTTCGATGAAAACTCACTGAAATCCACCTGTAACTTCAAGTTTATGCATCTTTCTATGCTTTCAGGTTGAAACTTGACTGAAAACTCACTTTGAACAAAAGTTATGGCATTTTTGTGTCACAGGTCACAAATAGTGTTTTCTCAGCGAGAGAAGGCCAAAATGAACACTTCATGCAGAACTCCTGTATTTTGATGAAAACTCACTGAAATCAAGCTGTAACTTCAAGTTTGTGCATCGTTCTATGCTTTCAGGTTGAAACTTGACTGAAAACTCAATTTGAACAAAAGTTATGGCATTTTTGTGTCACAGGTCACAAATAGCGTTTTCTCAGCGAGAGAAGGCCAAAATGAACACTTTATGTATAACTCTTGTATTTTGATGAAAACTCACTGAAATCCACCTGTAACTTCAAGTTTATGCATCTTTCTATGCTTTCAGGTTGAAACTTGACTGAAAACTCACTTTTAACAAAAGTTATGGCATTTTTGTATCACAGGTCACAAATAGTGTTTTCTCAGCGAGAGAAGGCAAAAATGAACACTTCATGCAGAACTCCTGTATTTTGATGAAAACTCACTGAAATCAAGCTGTAACTTCAAGTTTATATGTCTTTCTATGCTTTCAGGTTGAAACTTGACTTAAAACTCACTTTGAACAAAAGTTATGGCATTTTTGTATCACAGGTCACAAATAGTGTTTTCTCAGCGAGAGAAGGCCAAAATGAACACTTCATGCAGAACTCCTGTATTTTGATGAAAACTGATTGAAATCCACCTGTAACTTCAAGTTTGTGCATCGTTCTATGCTTTCAGGTTGAATCTTGACTGAAAACTCAATTTGAAAAAAAGTTATGGCATTTTTGTGTCACAGGTCACAAATAGCGTTTTCTCAGCGAGAGAAGGCCAAAATGAACACTTTATGCATAACTCTTGTATTTTGATGAAAACTCACTGAAATCCACCTGTAACTTCAAGTTTATGCATCTTTCTATGCTTTCAGGTTGAAACTTGACTGAAAACTTACTTTCAACAAAAGTTATGGCTGTTTTGTGTCACAGGTCACAAATAGCGTTTTCTCAGCGAGAGAAGGCCAAAATGAACACTTCATGCAGAACTCCTGTATTTTGATGAAAACTCACTGAAATCAAGCTGTAACTTCTAGTTTATGCATCTTTCTATGCTTTCAGGTTGAAACTTGACTGAAAACTCACTTTCAACAAAAGTTATGGCTGTTTTGTGTCACAGGTCATAAATAGCGTTTTCTCAGCGAGAGAAGGCCAAAATGAACACTTCATGCAGAACTCCTGTATTTTGATGAAAACTCACCGAAATCAAGCTGTATCTTCAAGTTTATGCATCTTTCTATGCTTTCAGGTTGAAACTTGACTGAAAACTCACTTTCAACAAAAGTTATGGCTGTTTTGTTCACAGGTCATAAATAGCGTTTTCTCAGCGAGAGAAGGCCAAAATGAACACTTCATGCAGAACTCCTGTATTTTGATGAAAACTCACTGAAATCAAGCTGTAACTTCAATTTTATGCATCTTTCTATGCTTTCAGTTTGAAACTTGACTTAAAACTCACTTTGAACAAAAGTTATGGCATTTTTGTATCACAGGTCACAAATAGTGTTTTCTCAGCGAGAGAAGGCCAAAATGAACACTTCATGCAGAACTCCTGTATTTTGATGAAAACTCATTGAAATCCACATGTAACTTCAAGTTTATGCATCTTTCTATGCTTTCAGGTTGAAACTTGACTGAAAACTCACTTTGAACAAAAGTTATGGCATTTTTGTGTCACAGGTCACAAATAGGGTTTTCTCAGCGAGAGAAGGCCAAAATGAACACTTCATGCATAACTCTTGTATTTCGATGAAAACTCACTGAAATCCACCTGTAACTTCAAGTTTATGCATCTTTCTATGCTTTCAGGTTGAAACTTGACTGAAAACTCACTTTGAACAAAAGTTATGGCATTTTTGTGTCACAGGTCACAAATAGTGTTTTCTCAGCGAGAGAAGGCCAAAATGAACACTTCATGCAGAACTCCTGTATTTTGATGAAAACTCACTGAAATCAAGCTGTAACTTCAAGTTTGTGCATCGTTCTATGCTTTCAGGTTGAAACTTGACTGAAAACTCAATTTGAACAAAAGTTATGGCATTTTTGTGTCACAGGTCACAAATAGCGTTTTCTCAGCGAGAGAAGGCCAAAATGAACACTTTATGTATAACTCTTGTATTTTGATGAAAACTCACTGAAATCCACCTGTAACTTCAAGTTTATGCATCTTTCTATGCTTTCAGGTTGAAACTTGACTGAAAACTCACTTTTAACAAAAGTTATGGCATTTTTGTATCACAGGTCACAAATAGTGTTTTCTCAGCGAGAGAAGGCAAAAATGAACACTTCATGCAGAACTCCTGTATTTTGATGAAAACTCACTGAAATCAAGCTGTAACTTCAAGTTTATATGTCTTTCTATGCTTTCAGGTTGAAACTTGACTTAAAACTCACTTTGAACAAAAGTTATGGCATTTTTGTATCACAGGTCACAAATAGTGTTTTCTCAGCGAGAGAAGGCCAAAATGAACACTTCATGCAGAACTCCTGTATTTTGATGAAAACTGATTGAAATCCACCTGTAACTTCAAGTTTGTGCATCGTTCTATGCTTTCAGGTTGAATCTTGACTGAAAACTCAATTTGAAAAAAAGTTATGGCATTTTTGTGTCACAGGTCACAAATAGCGTTTTCTCAGCGAGAGAAGGCCAAAATGAACACTTTATGCATAACTCTTGTATTTTGATGAAAACTCACTGAAATCCACCTGTAACTTCAAGTTTATGCATCTTTCTATGCTT
The DNA here is from genome assembly GCF_037954235.1 of Aulostomus chinensis. Classification (NCBI taxonomy): domain Eukaryota; kingdom Metazoa; phylum Chordata; class Actinopteri; order Syngnathiformes; family Aulostomidae; genus Aulostomus; species Aulostomus chinensis. Next base: position 22,640,301 of record NC_141338.1, on the reverse strand, counting down.
TCAGGTTGAAACTTGACTGAAAACTTACTTTCAACAAAAGTTATGGCTGTTTTGTGTCACAGGTCACAAATAGCGTTTTCTCAGCGAGAGAAGGCCAAAATGAACACTTCATGCAGAACTCCTGTATTTTGATGAAAACTCACTGAAATCAAGCTGTAACTTCAAGTTTATGCATCTTTCTATGCTTTCAGGTTGAAACTTGACTGAAAACTCACTTTCAACAAAAGTTATGGCTGTTTTGTGTCACAGGTCATAAATAGCGTTTTCTCAGCGAGAGAAGGCCAAAATGAACACTTCATGCAGAACTCCTGTATTTTGATGAAAACTCACCGAAATCAAGCTGTATCTTCAAGTTTATGCATCTTTCTATGCTTTCAGGTTGAAACTTGACTGAAAACTCACTTTCAACAAAAGTTATGGCTGTTTTGTTCACAGGTCATAAATAGCGTTTTCTCAGCGAGAGAAGGCCAAAATGAACACTTCATGCAGAACTCCTGTATTTTGATGAAAACTCACTGAAATCAAGCTGTATCTTCAAGTTTATGCATCTTTCTATGCTTTCAGGTTGAAACTTGACTGAAAACTTACTTTCAACAAAAGTTATGGCTGTTTTGTGTCACAGGTCACAAATAGCGTTTTCTCAGCGAGAGAAGGCCAAAATGAACACTTCATGCAGAACTCCTGTATTTTGATGAAAACTCACTGAAATCAAGCTGTAACTTCAAGTTTATGCATCTTTCTATGCTTTCAGGTTGAAACTTGACTGAAAACTCACTTTCAACAAAAGTTATGGCTGTTTTGTGTCACAGGTCATAAATAGCGTTTTCTCAGCGAGAGAAGGCCAAAATGAACACTTCATGCAGAACTCCTGTATTTTGATGAAAACTCACCGAAATCAAGCTGTATCTTCAAGTTTATGCATCTTTCTATGCTTTCAGGTTGAAACTTGACTGAAAACTCACTTTCAACAAAAGTTATGGCTGTTTTGTTCACAGGTCATAAATAGCGTTTTCTCAGCGAGAGAAGGCCAAAATGAACACTTCATGCAGAACTCCTGTATTTTGATGAAAACTCATTGAAATCCACCTGTAACTTCAAGTTTATGCATCTTTCTATGCTTTCAGGTTGAAACTTGACTGAAAACTCACTTTGAACAAAAGTTATGGCATTTTTGTGTCACAGGTCACAAATAGTGTTTTCTCAGCGAGAGAAGGCCAAAATGAACACTTCATGCATCACTCCTGTATTTTGATGAAAACTCACTGAAATCCACCTGTAACTTCAAGTTTATGCATCTTTCTATGCTTTCAGGTTGAAACTTGACTGAAAACTCACTTTGAACAAAAGTTATGGCATTTTTGTGTCACAGGTCACAAATAGTGTTTTCTCAGCGAGAGAAGGCCAAAATGAACACTTCATGCAGAACTCCTGTATTTTGATGAAAACTCACTGAAATCAAGCTGTGAATTCAAGTTTATGCATCTTTCTATGCTTTCAGGTTGAAACTTGACTGAAAACTCACTTTCAACAAAAGTTATGGCTGTTTTGTGTCACAGGTCACAAATAGCGTTTTCTCAGCGAGAGAAGGCCAAAATGAACACTTCATGCAGAACTCCTGTATTTTGATGAAAACTCACTGAAATCAAGCTGTAACTTCAATTTTATGCATCTTTCTATGCTTTCAGGTTGAAACTTGACTTAAAACTCACTTTGAACAAAAGTTATGGCATTTTTGTATCACAGGTCACAAATAGTGTTTTCTCAGCGAGAGAAGGCCAAAATGAACACTTCATGCAGAACTCCTGTATTTTGATGAAAACTCATTGAAATCCACATGTAACTTCAAGTTTATGCATCTTTCTATGCTTTCAGGTTGAAACTTGACTGAAAACTCACTTTGAACAAAAGTTATGGCATTTTTGTGTCACAGGTCACAAATAGGGTTTTCTCAGCGAGAGAAGGCCAAAATGAACACTTCATGCATAACTCTTGTATTTCGATGAAAACTCACTGAAATCCACCTGTAACTTCAAGTTTATGCATCTTTCTATGCTTTCAGGTTGAAACTTGACTGAAAACTCACTTTGAACAAAAGTTATGGCATTTTTGTGTCACAGGTCACAAATAGTGTTTTCTCAGCGAGAGAAGGCCAAAATGAACACTTCATGCAGAACTCCTGTATTTTGATGAAAACTCACTGAAATCAAGCTGTAACTTCAAGTTTGTGCATCGTTCTATGCTTTCAGGTTGAAACTTGACTGAAAACTCAATTTGAACAAAAGTTATGGCATTTTTGTGTCACAGGTCACAAATAGCGTTTTCTCAGCGAGAGAAGGCCAAAATGAACACTTTATGTATAACTCTTGTATTTTGATGAAAACTCACTGAAATCCACCTGTAACTTCAAGTTTATGCATCTTTCTATGCTTTCAGGTTGAAACTTGACTGAAAACTCACTTTTAACAAAAGTTATGGCATTTTTGTATCACAGGTCACAAATAGTGTTTTCTCAGCGAGAGAAGGCAAAAATGAACACTTCATGCAGAACTCCTGTATTTTGATGAAAACTCACTGAAATCAAGCTGTAACTTCAAGTTTATGCATCTTTCTATGCTTTCAGGTTGAAACTTGACTAAAAAATCACTTTGAACAAAAGTTATGGCATTTTTTTATCACAGGTCACAAATAGTGTTTTCTCAGCGAGAGAAGGCCAAAATGAACACTTCATGCAGAACTCCTGTATTTTGATGAAAACTCACTGAAATCCACCTGTAACTTCAAGTTTATGCATCTTTCTATGCTTTCAGGTTGAAACTTGACTGAAAACTCACTTTGAACAAAAGTTATGGCATTTTTATGTCACAGCTCACAAATAGTGTTTTCTCAGCGAGAGAAGGCCAAAATGAACACTTCATGCAGAACTCCTGTATTTTGATGAAAACTCACTGAAATCAAGCTGTAACTTCAAGTTTATGCATCTTTCTATGCTTTCAGGTTGAAACTTGACTGAAAACTCACTTTCAACAAAAGTTATGGCTGTTTTGTGTCACAGGTCACAAATAGCGTTTTCTCAGCGAGAGAAGGCCAAAATGAACACTTCATGCAGAACTCCTGTATTTTGATGAAAACTCACTGAAATCAAGCTGTATCTTCAAGTTTATGCAACTTTCTATGCTTTCAGGTTGAAACTTGACTGAAAACTCACTTTCAACAAAAGTTATGGCTGTTTTGTGTCACAGGTCACAAATAGCGTTTTCTCAGCGAGAGAAGGCCAAAATGAACACTTCATGCAGAACTCCTGTATTTTGATGAAAACTCACTGAAATCAAGCTGTAACTTCAATTTTATGCATCTTTCTATGCTTTCAGGTTGAAACTTGACTTAAAACTCACTTTGAACAAAAGTTATGGCATTTTTGTATCACAGGTCACAAATAGTGTTTTCTCAGCGAGAGAAGGCCAAAATGAACACTTAATGCAGAACTCCTGTATTTTGATGAAAACTCACTGAAATCCACCTGTAACTTCAAGTTTATGCATCTTTCTATGCTTTCAGGTTGAAACTTGACTGAAAACTCACTTTGAACAAAAGTTATGGCATTTTTATGTCACAGGTCACAAATAGTGTTTTCTCAGCGAGAGAAGGCCAAAATGAACACTTAATGCAGAACTCCTGTATTTTGATGAAAACTCACTGAAATCCACCTGTAACTTCAAGTTTATGCATCTTTCTATGCTTTCAGGTTGAAACTTGACTGAAAACTCACTTTGAACAAAAGTTATGGCATTTTTGTGTCACAGGTCACAAATAGTGTTTTCTCAGCGAGAGAAGGCCAAAATGAACTCTTCATGCAGAACTCTTGTATTTTGATGAAAACTCACTGAAATCAAGCTGTAACTTCAAGTTTATGCATCTTTCTATGCTTTCAGGTTGAAACTTGACTGAAAACTCACTTTGAACAAAAGTTATGGCATTTTTGTGTCACAGGTCACAAATAGTGTTTTCTCAGCGAGAGAAGGCCAAAATGAACACTTCATGCATAACTCTTTATTTTGATGAAAACTCACTGAAATCCACCTTTAACTTCAAGTTTATGCATCTTTCTATGCTTTCAGGTTGAAACTTGACTGAAAACTCACTTTGAACAAAAGTTATGGCTGTTTTGTGTCACAGGTCACAAATAGCGTTTTCTCAGCAAGAGAAGGCCAAAATGAACACTTCATGCAGAACACCTGTATTTTGATGAAAACTCACTGAAATCAAGCTGTAACTTCAAGTTTATATGTCTTTCTATGCTTTCAGGTTGAAACTTGACTTAAAACTCACTTTGAACAAAAGTTATGGCATTTTTGTATCACAGGTCACAAATAGTGTTTTCTCAGCGAGAGAAGGCCAAAATGAACACTTCATGCAGAACTCCTGTATTTTGATGAAAACTGATTGAAATCCACCTGTAACTTCAAGTTTGTGCATCGTTCTATGCTTTCAGGTTGAATCTTGACTGAAAACTCAATTTGAACAAAAGTTATGGCATTTTTGTGTCACAGGTCACAAATAGCGTTTTCTCAGCGAGAGAAGGCCAAAATGAACACTTTATGCATAACTCTTGTATTTTGATGAAAACTCACTGAAATCCACCTGTAACTTCAAGTTTATGCATCTTTCTATGCTTTCAGGTTGAAACTTGACTGAAAACTCACTTTCAACAAAAGTTATGGCATTTTTGTGTCACAGGTCACAAATAGGGTTTTCTCAGCGAGAGAAGGCCAAAATGAACACTTCATGCATAACTCTTGTATTTCGATGAAAACTCACTGAAATCCACCTGTAACTTCAAGTTTATGCATCTTTCTATGCTTTCAGGTTGAAACTTGACTGAAAACTCACTTTTAACAAAAGTTATGGCATTTTTGTATCACAGGTCACAAATAGTGTTTTCTCAGCGAGAGAAGGCAAAAATGAACACTTCATGCAGAACTCCTGTATTTTGATGAAAACTCACTGAAATCAAGCTGTAACTTCAAGTTTGTGCATCGTTCTATGCTTTCAGGTTGAATCTTGACTGAAAACTCAATTTGAAAAAAAGTTATGGCATTTTTGTGTCACAGGTCACAAATAGCGTTTTCTCAGCGAGAGAAGGCCAAAATGAACACTTTATGCATAACTCTTGTATTTTGATGAAAACTCACTGAAATCCACCTGTAACTTCAAGTTTATGCATCTTTCTATGCTTTCAGGTTGAAACTTGACTGAAAACTTACTTTCAACAAAAGTTATGGCTGTTTTGTGTCACAGGTCACAAATAGCGTTTTCTCAGCGAGAGAAGGCCAAAATGAACACTTCATGCAGAACTCCTGTATTTTGATGAAAACTCACTGAAATCAAGCTGTAACTTCAAGTTTATGCATCTTTCTATGCTTTCAGGTTGAAACTTGACTGAAAACTCACTTTCAACAAAAGTTATGGCTGTTTTATGTCACAGGTCACAAATAGTGTTTTCTCAGCGAGAGAAGGCCAAAATGAACACTTAATGCAGAACTCCTGTATTTTGATGAAAACTCACTGAAATCCACCTGTAACTTCAAGTTTATGCATCTTTCTATGCTTTCAGGTTGAAACTTGACTGAAAACTCACTTTGAACAAAAGTTATGGCATTTTTGTGTCACAGGTCACAAATAGTGTTTTCTCAGCGAGAGAAGGCCAAAATGAACTCTTCATGCAGAACTCTTGTATTTTGATGAAAACTCACTGAAATCAAGCTGTAACTTCAAGTTTATGCATCTTTCTATGCTTTCAGGTTGAAACTTGACTGAAAACTCACTTTGAACAAAAGTTATGGCATTTTTGTGTCACAGGTCACAAATAGTGTTTTCTCAGCGAGAGAAGGCCAAAATGAACACTTCATGCATAACTCTTTATTTTGATGAAAACTCACTGAAATCCACCTTTAACTTCAAGTTTATGCATCTTTCTATGCTTTCAGGTTGAAACTTGACTGAAAACTCACTTTGAACAAAAGTTATGGCTGTTTTGTGTCACAGGTCACAAATAGCGTTTTCTCAGCAAGAGAAGGCCAAAATGAACACTTCATGCAGAACACCTGTATTTTGATGAAAACTCACTGAAATCAAGCTGTAACTTCAAGTTTATATGTCTTTCTATGCTTTCAGGTTGAAACTTGACTTAAAACTCACTTTGAACAAAAGTTATGGCATTTTTGTATCACAGGTCACAAATAGTGTTTTCTCAGCGAGAGAAGGCCAAAATGAACACTTCATGCAGAACTCCTGTATTTTGATGAAAACTGATTGAAATCCACCTGTAACTTCAAGTTTGTGCATCGTTCTATGCTTTCAGGTTGAATCTTGACTGAAAACTCAATTTGAACAAAAGTTATGGCATTTTTGTGTCACAGGTCACAAATAGCGTTTTCTCAGCGAGAGAAGGCCAAAATGAACACTTTATGCATAACTCTTGTATTTTGATGAAAACTCACTGAAATCCACCTGTAACTTCAAGTTTATGCATCTTTCTATGCTTTCAGGTTGAAACTTGACTGAAAACTCACTTTCAACAAAAGTTATGGCATTTTTGTGTCACAGGTCACAAATAGGGTTTTCTCAGCGAGAGAAGGCCAAAATGAACACTTCATGCATAACTCTTGTATTTCGATGAAAACTCACTGAAATCCACCTGTAACTTCAAGTTTATGCATCTTTCTATGCTTTCAGGTTGAAACTTGACTGAAAACTCACTTTTAACAAAAGTTATGGCATTTTTGTATCACAGGTCACAAATAGTGTTTTCTCAGCGAGAGAAGGCAAAAATGAACACTTCATGCAGAACTCCTGTATTTTGATGAAAACTCACTGAAATCAAGCTGTAACTTCAAGTTTATATGTCTTTCTATGCTTTCAGGTTGAAACTTGACTTAAAACTCACTTTGAACAAAAGTTATGGCATTTTTGTATCACAGGTCACAAATAGTGTTTTCTCAGCGAGAGAAGGCCAAAATGAACACTTCATGCAGAACTCCTGTATTTTGATGAAAACTGATTGAAATCCACCTGTAACTTCAAGTTTGTGCATCGTTCTATGCTTTCAGGTTGAATCTTGACTGAAAACTCAATTTGAAAAAAAGTTATGGCATTTTTGTGTCACAGGTCACAAATAGCGTTTTCTCAGCGAGAGAAGGCCAAAATGAACACTTTATGCATAACTCTTGTATTTTGATGAAAACTCACTGAAATCCACCTGTAACTTCAAGTTTATGCATCTTTCTATGCTTTCAGGTTGAAACTTGACTGAAAACTTACTTTCAACAAAAGTTATGGCTGTTTTGTGTCACAGGTCACAAATAGCGTTTTCTCAGCGAGAGAAGGCCAAAATGAACACTTCATGCAGAACTCCTGTATTTGATGAAAACTCACTGAAATCAAGCTGTAACTTCAAGTTTATGCATCTTTCTATGCTTTCAGGTTGAAACTTGACTGAAAACTCACTTTCAACAAAAGTTATGGCTGTTTTATGTCACAGGTCACAAATAGTGTTTTCTCAGCGAGAGAAGGCCAAAATGAACACTTAATGCAGAACTCCTGTATTTTGATGAAAACTCACTGAAATCCACCTGTAACTTCAAGTTTATGCATCTTTCTATGCTTTCAGGTTGAAACTTGACTGAAAACTCACTTTGAACAAAAGTTATGGCATTTTTGTGTCACAGGTCACAAATAGTGTTTTCTCAGCGAGAGAAGGCCAAAATGAACTCTTCATGCAGAACTCTTGTATTTTGATGAAAACTCACTGAAATCAAGCTTTAACTTCAAGTTTATGCATCTTTCTATGCTTTCAGGTTGAAACTTGACTGAAAACTCACTTTGAACAAAAGTTATGGCATTTTTGTGTCACAGGTCACAAATAGTGTTTTCTCAGCGAGAGAAGGCCAAAATGAACACTTCATGCATAACTCTTTATTTTGATGAAAACTCACTGAAATCCACCTTTAACTTCAAGTTTATGCATCTTTCTATGCTTTCAGGTTGAAACTTGACTGAAAACTCACTTTGAACAAAAGTTATGGCTGTTTTGTGTCACAGGTCACAAATAGCGTTTTCTCAGCAAGAGAAGGCCAAAATGAACACTTCATGCAGAACACCTGTATTTTGATGAAAACTCACTGAAATCAAGCTGTAACTTCAAGTTTATATGTCTTTCTATGCTTTCAGGTTGAAACTTGACTTAAAACTCACTTTGAACAAAAGTTATGGCATTTTTGTATCACAGGTCACAAATAGTGTTTTCTCAGCGAGAGAAGGCCAAAATGAACACTTCATGCAGAACTCCTGTATTTTGATGAAAACTGATTGAAATCCACCTGTAACTTCAAGTTTGTGCATCGTTCTATGCTTTCAGGTTGAATCTTGACTGAAAACTCAATTTGAACAAAAGTTATGGCATTTTTGTGTCACAGGTCACAAATAGCGTTTTCTCAGCGAGAGAAGGCCAAAATGAACACTTTATGCATAACTCTTGTATTTTGATGAAAACTCACTGAAATCCACCTGTAACTTCAAGTTTATGCATCTTTCTATGCTTTCAGGTTGAAACTTGACTGAAAACTCACTTTGAACAAAAGTTATGGCATTTTTGTGTCACAGGTCACAAATAGTGTTTTCTCAGCGAGAGAAGGCCAAAATGAACACTTCATGCAGAACTCCTGTATTTTGATGAAAACTCACTGAAATCAAGCTGTAACTTCAAGTTTGTGCATCGTTCTATGCTTTCAGGTTGAAACTTGACTGAAAACTCAATTTGAACAAAAGTTATGGCATTTTTGTGTCACAGGTCACAAATAGCGTTTTCTCAGCGAGAGAAGGCCAAAATGAACACTTTATGTATAACTCTTGTATTTTGATGAAAACTCACTGAAATCCACCTGTAACTTCAAGTTTATGCATCTTTCTATGCTTTCAGGTTGAAACTTGACTGAAAACTCACTTTTAACAAAAGTTATGGCATTTTTGTATCACAGGTCACAAATAGTGTTTTCTCAGCGAGAGAAGGCAAAAATGAACACTTCATGCAGAACTCCTGTATTTTGATGAAAACTCACTGAAATCAAGCTGTAACTTCAAGTTTATATGTCTTTCTATGCTTTCAGGTTGAAACTTGACTTAAAACTCACTTTGAACAAAAGTTATGGCATTTTTGTATCACAGGTCACAAATAGTGTTTTCTCAGCGAGAGAAGGCCAAAATGAACACTTCATGCAGAACTCCTGTATTTTGATGAAAACTGATTGAAATCCACCTGTAACTTCAAGTTTGTGCATCGTTCTATGCTTTCAGGTTGAATCTTGACTGAAAACTCAATTTGAAAAAAAGTTATGGCATTTTTGTGTCACAGGTCACAAATAGCGTTTTCTCAGCGAGAGAAGGCCAAAATGAACACTTTATGCATAACTCTTGTATTTTGATGAAAACTCACTGAAATCCACCTGTAACTTCAAGTTTATGCATCTTTCTATGCTTTCAGGTTGAAACTTGACTGAAAACTTACTTTCAACAAAAGTTATGGCTGTTTTGTGTCACAGGTCACAAATAGCGTTTTCTCAGCGAGAGAAGGCCAAAATGAACACTTCATGCAGAACTCCTGTATTTTGATGAAAACTCACTGAAATCAAGCTGTAACTTCAAGTTTATGCATCTTTCTATGCTTTCAGGTTGAAACTTGACTGAAAACTCACTTTCAACAAAAGTTATGGCTGTTTTGTGTCACAGGTCATAAATAGCGTTTTCTCAGCGAGAGAAGGCCAAAATGAACACTTCATGCAGAACTCCTGTATTTTGATGAAAACTCACCGAAATCAAGCTGTATCTTCAAGTTTATGCATCTTTCTATGCTTTCAGGTTGAAACTTGACTGAAAACTCACTTTCAACAAAAGTTATGGCTGTTTTGTTCACAGGTCATAAATAGCGTTTTCTCAGCGAGAGAAGGCCAAAATGAACACTTCATGCAGAACTCCTGTATTTTGATGAAAACTCACTGAAATCAAGCTGTATCTTCAAGTTTATGCATCTTTCTATGCTTTCAGGTTGAAACTTGACTGAAAACTTACTTTCAACAAAAGTTATGGCTGTTTTGTGTCACAGGTCACAAATAGCGTTTTCTCAGCGAGAGAAGGCCAAAATGAACACTTCATGCAGAACTCCTGTATTTTGATGAAAACTCACTGAAATCAAGCTGTAACTTCAAGTTTATGCATCTTTCTATGCTTTCAGGTTGAAACTTGACTGAAAACTCACTTTCAACAAAAGTTATGGCTGTTTTGTGTCACAGGTCATAAATAGCGTTTTCTCAGCGAGAGAAGGCCAAAATGAACACTTCATGCAGAACTCCTGTATTTTGATGAAAACTCACCGAAATCAAGCTGTATCTTCAAGTTTATGCATCTTTCTATGCTTTCAGGTTGAAACTTGACTGAAAACTCACTTTCAACAAAAGTTATGGCTGTTTTGTTCACAGGTCATAAATAGCGTTTTCTCAGCGAGAGAAGGCCAAAATGAACACTTCATGCAGAACTCCTGTATTTTGATGAAAACTCATTGAAATCCACCTGTAACTTCAAGTTTATGCATCTTTCTATGCTTTCAGGTTGAAACTTGACTGAAAACTCACTTTGAACAAAAGTTATGGCATTTTTGTGTCACAGGTCACAAATAGTGTTTTCTCAGCGAGAGAAGGCCAAAATGAACACTTCATGCATCACTCCTGTATTTTGATGAAAACTCACTGAAATCCACCTGTAACTTCAAGTTTATGCATCTTTCTATGCTTTCAGGTTGAAACTTGACTGAAAACTCACTTTGAACAAAAGTTATGGCATTTTTGTGTCACAGGTCACAAATAGTGTTTTCTCAGCGAGAGAAGGCCAAAATGAACACTTCATGCAGAACTCCTGTATTTTGATGAAAACTCACTGAAATCAAGCTGTGAATTCAAGTTTATGCATCTTTCTATGCTTTCAGGTTGAAACTTGACTGAAAACTCACTTTCAACAAAAGTTATGGCTGTTTTGTGTCACAGGTCACAAATAGCGTTTTCTCAGCGAGAGAAGGCCAAAATGAACACTTCATGCAGAACTCCTGTATTTTGATGAAAACTCACTGAAATCAAGCTGTAACTTCAATTTTATGCATCTTTCTATGCTTTCAGGTTGAAACTTGACTTAAAACTCACTTTGAACAAAAGTTATGGCATTTTTGTATCACAGGTCACAAATAGTGTTTTCTCAGCGAGAGAAGCCAAAATGAACACTTCATGCAGAACTCCTGTATTTTGATGAAAACTCATTGAAATCCACATGTAACTTCAAGTTTATGCATCTTTCTATGCTTTCAGGTTGAAACTTGACTGAAAACTCACTTTGAACAAAAGTTATGGCATTTTTGTGTCACAGGTCACAAATAGGGTTTTCTCAGCGAGAGAAGGCCAAAATGAACACTTCATGCATAACTCTTGTATTTCGATGAAAACTCACTGAAATCCACCTGTAACTTCAAGTTTATGCATCTTTCTATGCTTTCAGGTTGAAACTTGACTGAAAACTCACTTTGAACAAAAGTTATGGCATTTTTGTGTCACAGGTCACAAATAGTGTTTTCTCAGCGAGAGAAGGCCAAAATGAACACTTCATGCAGAACTCCTGTATTTTGATGAAAACTCACTGAAATCAAGCTGTAACTTCAAGTTTGTGCATCGTTCTATGCTTTCAGGTTGAAACTTGACTGAAAACTCAATTTGAACAAAAGTTATGGCATTTTTGTGTCACAGGTCACAAATAGCGTTTTCTCAGCGAGAGAAGGCCAAAATGAACACTTTATGTATAACTCTTGTATTTTGATGAAAACTCACTGAAATCCACCTGTAACTTCAAGTTTATGCATCTTTCTATGCTTTCAGGTTGAAACTTGACTGAAAACTCACTTTTAACAAAAGTTATGGCATTTTTGTATCACAGGTCACAAATAGTGTTTTCTCAGCGAGAGAAGGCAAAAATGAACACTTCATGCAGAACTCCTGTATTTTGATGAAAACTCACTGAAATCAAGCTGTAACTTCAAGTTTATGCATCTTTCTATGCTTTCAGGTTGAAACTTGACTAAAAATCACTTTGAACAAAAGTTATGGCATTTTTTTATCACAGGTCACAAATAGTGTTTTCTCAGCGAGAGAAGGCCAAAATGAACACTTCATGCAGAACTCCTGTATTTGATGAAAACTCACTGAAATCCACCTGTAACTTCAAGTTTATGCATCTTTCTATGCTTTCAGGTTGAAACTTGACTGAAAACTCACTTTGAACAAAAGTTATGGCATTTTTATGTCACAGCTCACAAATAGTGTTTTCTCAGCGAGAGAAGGCCAAAATGAACACTTCATGCAGAACTCCTGTATTTTGATGAAAACTCACTGAAATCAAGCTGTAACTTCAAGTTTATGCATCTTTCTATGCTTTCAGGTTGAAACTTGACTGAAAACTCACTTTCAACAAAAGTTATGGCTGTTTTGTGTCACAGGTCACAAATAGCGTTTTCTCAGCGAGAGAAGGCCAAAATGAACACTTCATGCAGAACTCCTGTATTTTGATGAAAACTCACTGAAATCAAGCTGTATCTTCAAGTTTATGCAACTTTCTATGCTTTCAGGTTGAAACTTGACTGAAAACTCACTTTCAACAAAAGTTATGGCTGTTTTGTGTCACAGGTCACAAATAGCGTTTTCTCAGCGAGAGAAGGCCAAAATGAACACTTCATGCAGAACTCCTGTATTTTGATGAAAACTCACTGAAATCAAGCTGTAACTTCAATTTTATGCATCTTTCTATGCTTTCAGGTTGAAACTTGACTTAAAACTCACTTTGAACAAAAGTTATGGCATTTTTGTATCACAGGTCACAAATAGTGTTTTCTCAGCGAGAGAAGGCCAAAATGAACACTTAATGCAGAACTCCTGTATTTTGATGAAAACTCACTGAAATCCACCTGTAACTTCAAGTTTATGCATCTTTCTATGCTTTCAGGTTGAAACTTGACTGAAAACTCACTTTGAACAAAAGTTATGGCATTTTTATGTCACAGGTCACAAATAGTGTTTTCTCAGCGAGAGAAGGCCAAAATGAACACTTAATGCAGAACTCCTGTATTTTGATGAAAACTCACTGAAATCCACCTGTAACTTCAAGTTTATGCATCTTTCTATGCTTTCAGGTTGAAACTTGACTGAAAACTCACTTTGAACAAAAGTTATGGCATTTTTGTGTCACAGGTCACAAATAGTGTTTTCTCAGCGAGAGAAGGCCAAAATGAACTCTTCATGCAGAACTCTTGTATTTTGATGAAAACTCACTGAAATCAAGCTGTAACTTCAAGTTTATGCATCTTTCTATGCTTTCAGGTTGAAACTTGACTGAAAACTCACTTTGAACAAAAGTTATGGCATTTTTGTGTCACAGGTCACAAATAGTGTTTTCTCAGCGAGAGAAGGCCAAAATGAACACTTCATGCATAACTCTTTATTTTGATGAAAACTCACTGAAATCCACCTTTAACTTCAAGTTTATGCATCTTTCTATGCTTTCAGGTTGAAACTTGACTGAAAACTCACTTTGAACAAAAGTTATGGCTGTTTTGTGTCACAGGTCACAAATAGCGTTTTCTCAGCAAGAGAAGGCCAAAATGAACACTTCATGCAGAACACCTGTATTTTGATGAAAACTCACTGAAATCAAGCTGTAACTTCAAGTTTATATGTCTTTCTATGCTTTCAGGTTGAAACTTGACTTAAAACTCACTTTGAACAAAAGTTATGGCATTTTTGTATCACAGGTCACAAATAGTGTTTTCTCAGCGAGAGAAGGCCAAAATGAACACTTCATGCAGAACTCCTGTATTTTGATGAAAACTGATTGAAATCCACCTGTAACTTCAAGTTTGTGCATCGTTCTATGCTTTCAGGTTGAATCTTGACTGAAAACTCAATTTGAACAAAAGTTATGGCATTTTTGTGTCACAGGTCACAAATAGCGTTTTCTCAGCGAGAGAAGGCCAAAATGAACACTTTATGCATAACTCTTGTATTTTGATGAAAACTCACTGAAATCCACCTGTAACTTCAAGTTTATGCATCTTTCTATGCTTTCAGGTTGAAACTTGACTGAAAACTCACTTTCAACAAAAGTTATGGCATTTTTGTGTCACAGGTCACAAATAGGGTTTTCTCAGCGAGAGAAGGCCAAAATGAACACTTCATGCATAACTCTTGTATTTCGATGAAAACTCACTGAAATCCACCTGTAACTTCAAGTTTATGCATCTTTCTATGCTTTCAGGTTGAAACTTGACTGAAAACTCACTTTTAACAAAAGTTATGGCATTTTTGTATCACAGGTCACAAATAGTGTTTTCTCAGCGAGAGAAGGCAAAAATGAACACTTCATGCAGAACTCCTGTATTTTGATGAAAACTCACTGAAATCAAGCTGTAACTTCAAGTTTGTGCATCGTTCTATGCTTTCAGGTTGAATCTTGACTGAAAACTCAATTTGAAAAAAAGTTATGGCATTTTTGTGTCACAGGTCACAAATAGCGTTTTCTCAGCGAGAGAAGGCCAAAATGAACACTTTATGCATAACTCTTGTATTTTGATGAAAACTCACTGAAATCCACCTGTAACTTCAAGTTTATGCATCTTTCTATGCTTTCAGGTTGAAACTTGACTGAAAACTTACTTTCAACAAAAGTTATGGCTGTTTTGTGTCACAGGTCACAAATAGCGTTTTCTCAGCGAGAGAAGGCCAAAATGAACACTTCATGCAGAACTCCTGTATTTTGATGAAAACTCACTGAAATCAAGCTGTAACTTCAAGTTTATGCATCTTTCTATGCTTTCAGGTTGAAACTTGACTGAAAACTCACTTTCAACAAAAGTTATGGCTGTTTTATGTCACAGGTCACAAATAGTGTTTTCTCAGCGAGAGAAGGCCAAAATGAACACTTAATGCAGAACTCCTGTATTTTGATGAAAACTCACTGAAATCCACCTGTAACTTCAAGTTTATGCATCTTTCTATGCTTTCAGGTTGAAACTTGACTGAAAACTCACTTTGAACAAAAGTTATGGCATTTTTGTGTCACAGGTCACAAATAGTGTTTTCTCAGCGAGAGAAGGCCAAAATGAACTCTTCATGCAGAACTCTTGTATTTTGATGAAAACTCACTGAAATCAAGCTGTAACTTCAAGTTTATGCATCTTTCTATGCTTTCAGGTTGAAACTTGACTGAAAACTCACTTTGAACAAAAGTTATGGCATTTTTGTGTCACAGGTCACAAATAGTGTTTTCTCAGCGAGAGAAGGCCAAAATGAACACTTCATGCATAACTCTTTATTTTGATGAAAACTCACTGAAATCCACCTTTAACTTCAAGTTTATGCATCTTTCTATGCTTTCAGGTTGAAACTTGACTGAAAACTCACTTTGAACAAAAGTTATGGCTGTTTTGTGTCACAGGTCACAAATAGCGTTTTCTCAGCAAGAGAAGGCCAAAATGAACACTTCATGCAGAACACCTGTATTTTGATGAAAACTCACTGAAATCAAGCTGTAACTTCAAGTTTATATGTCTTTCTATGCTTTCAGGTTGAAACTTGACTTAAAACTCACTTTGAACAAAAGTTATGGCATTTTTGTATCACAGGTCACAAATAGTGTTTTCTCAGCGAGAGAAGGCCAAAATGAACACTTCATGCAGAACTCCTGTATTTTGATGAAAACTGATTGAAATCCACCTGTAACTTCAAGTTTGTGCATCGTTCTATGCTTTCAGGTTGAATCTTGACTGAAAACTCAATTTGAACAAAAGTTATGGCATTTTTGTGTCACAGGTCACAAATAGCGTTTTCTCAGCGAGAGAAGGCCAAAATGAACACTTTATGCATAACTCTTGTATTTTGATGAAAACTCACTGAAATCCACCTTTAACTTCAAGTTTATGCATCTTTCTATGCTTTCAGGTTGAAACTTGACTGAAAACTCACTTTCAACAAAAGTTATGGCATTTTTGTGTCACAGGTCACAAATAGGGTTTTCTCAGCGAGAGAAGGCCAAAATGAACACTTCATGCATAACTCTTGTATTTCGATGAAAACTCACTGAAATCCACCTGTAACTTCAAGTTTATGCATCTTTCTATGCTTTCAGGTTGAAACTTGACTGAAAACTCACTTTTAACAAAAGTTATGGCATTTTTGTATCACAGGTCACAAATAGTGTTTTCTCAGCGAGAGAAGGCAAAAATGAACACTTCATGCAGAACTCCTGTATTTTGATGAAAACTCACTGAAATCAAGCTGTAACTTCAAGTTTATATGTCTTTCTATGCTTTCAGGTTGAAACTTGACTTAAAACTCACTTTGAACAAAAGTTATGGCATTTTTGTATCACAGGTCACAAATAGTGTTTTCTCAGCGAGAGAAGGCCAAAATGAACACTTCATGCAGAACTCCTGTATTTTGATGAAAACTGATTGAAATCCACCTGTAACTTCAAGTTTGTGCATCGTTCTATGCTTTCAGGTTGAATCTTGACTGAAAACTCAATTTGAAAAAAAGTTATGGCATTTTTGTGTCACAGGTCACAAATAGCGTTTTCTCAGCGAGAGAAGGCCAAAATGAACACTTTATGCATAACTCTTGTATTTTGATGAAAACTCACTGAAATCCACCTGTAACTTCAAGTTTATGCATCTTTCTATGCTTTCAGGTTGAAACTTGACTGAAAACTTACTTTCAACAAAAGTTATGGCTGTTTTGTGTCACAGGTCACAAATAGCGTTTTCTCAGCGAGAGAAGGCCAAAATGAACACTTCATGCAGAACTCCTGTATTTTGATGAAAACTCACTGAAATCAAGCTGTAACTTCAAGTTTATGCATCTTTCTATGCTTTCAGGTTGAAACTTGACTGAAAACTCACTTTCAACAAAAGTTATGGCTGTTTTATGTCACAGGTCACAAATAGTGTTTTCTCAGCGAGAGAAGGCCAAAATGAACACTTAATGCAGAACTCCTGTATTTTGATGAAAACTCACTGAAATCCACCTGTAACTTCAAGTTTATGCATCTTTCTATGCTTTCAGGTTGAAACTTGACTGAAAACTCACTTTGAACAAAAGTTATGGCATTTTTGTGTCACAGGTCACAAATAGTGTTTTCTCAGCGAGAGAAGGCCAAAATGAACTCTTCATGCAGAACTCTTGTATTTTGATGAAAACTCACTGAAATCAAGCTTTAACTTCAAGTTTATGCATCTTTCTATGCTTTCAGGTTGAAACTTGACTGAAAACTCACTTTGAACAAAAGTTATGGCATTTTTGTGTCACAGGTCACAAATAGTGTTTTCTCAGCGAGAGAAGGCCAAAATGAACACTTCATGCATAACTCTTTATTTTGATGAAAACTCACTGAAATCCACCTTTAACTTCAAGTTTATGCATCTTTCTATGCTTTCAGGTTGAAACTTGACTGAAAACTCACTTTGAACAAAAGTTATGGCTGTTTTGTGTCACAGGTCACAAATAGCGTTTTCTCAGCAAGAGAAGGCCAAAATGAACACTTCATGCAGAACACCTGTATTTTGATGAAAACTCACTGAAATCAAGCTGTAACTTCAAGTTTATATGTCTTTCTATGCTTTCAGGTTGAAACTTGACTTAAAACTCACTTTGAACAAAAGTTATGGCATTTTTGTATCACAGGTCACAAATAGTGTTTTCTCAGCGAGAGAAGGCCAAAATGAACACTTCATGCAGAACTCCTGTATTTTGATGAAAACTGATTGAAATCCACCTGTAACTTCAAGTTTGTGCATCGTTCTATGCTTTCAGGTTGAATCTTGACTGAAAACTCAATTTGAACAAAAGTTATGGCATTTTTGTGTCACAGGTCACAAATAGCGTTTTCTCAGCGAGAGAAGGCCAAAATGAACACTTTATGCATAACTCTTGTATTTTGATGAAAACTCACTGAAATCCACCTGTAACTTCAAGTTTATGCATCTTTCTATGCTTTCAGGTTGAAACTTGACTGAAAACTCACTTTCAACAAAAGTTATGGCATTTTTGTGTCACAGGTCACAAATAGGGTTTTCTCAGCGAGAGAAGGCCAAAATGAACACTTCATGCATAACTCTTGTATTTCGATGAAAACTCACTGAAATCCACCTGTAACTTCAAGTTTATGCATCTTTCTATGCTTTCAGGTTGAAACTTGACTGAAAACTCACTTTTAACAAAAGTTATGGCATTTTTGTATCACAGGTCACAAATAGTGTTTTCTCAGCGAGAGAAGGCAAAAATGAACACTTCATGCAGAACTCCTGTATTTTGATGAAAACTCACTGAAATCAAGCTGTAACTTCAAGTTTATATGTCTTTCTATGCTTTCAGGTTGAAACTTGACTTAAAACTCACTTTGAACAAAAGTTATGGCATTTTTGTATCACAGGTCACAAATAGTGTTTTCTCAGCGAGAGAAGGCCAAAATGAACACTTCATGCAGAACTCCTGTATTTTGATGAAAACTGATTGAAATCCACCTGTAACTTCAAGTTTGTGCATCGTTCTATGCTTTCAGGTTGAATCTTGACTGAAAACTCAATTTGAAAAAAAGTTATGGCATTTTTGTGTCACAGGTCACAAATAGCGTTTTCTCAGCGAGAGAAGGCCAAAATGAACACTTTATGCATAACTCTTGTATTTTGATGAAAACTCACTGAAATCCACCTGTAACTTCAAGTTTATGCATCTTTCTATGCTTTCAGGTTGAAACTTGACTGAAAACTTACTTTCAACAAAAGTTATGGCTGTTTTGTGTCACAGGTCACAAATAGCGTTTTCTCAGCGAGAGAAGGCCAAAATGAACACTTCATGCAGAACTCCTGTATTTTGATGAAAACTCACTGAAATCAAGCTGTAACTTCAAGTTTATGCATCTTTCTATGCTTTCAGGTTGAAACTTGACTGAAAACTCACTTTCAACAAAAGTTATGGCTGTTTTGTGTCACAGGTCATAAATAGCGTTTTCTCAGCGAGAGAAGGCCAAAATGAACACTTCATGCAGAACTCCTGTATTTTGATGAAAACTCACCGAAATCAAGCTGTATCTTCAAGTTTATGCATCTTTCTATGCTTTCAGGTTGAAACTTGACTGAAAACTCACTTTCAACAAAAGTTATGGCTGTTTTGTTCACAGGTCATAAATAGCGTTTTCTCAGCGAGAGAAGGCCAAAATGAACACTTCATGCAGAACTCCTGTATTTTGATGAAAACTCATTGAAATCCACCTGTAACTTCAAGTTTATGCATCTTTCTATGCTTTCAGGTTGAAACTTGACTGAAAACTCACTTTGAACAAAAGTTATGGCATTTTTGTGTCACAGGTCACAAATAGTGTTTTCTCAGCGAGAGAAGGCCAAAATGAACACTTCATGCATCACTCCTGTATTTTGATGAAAACTCACTGAAATCCACCTGTAACTTCAAGTTTATGCATCTTTCTATGCTTTCAGGTTGAAACTTGACTGAAAACTCACTTTGAACAAAAGTTATGGCATTTTTGTGTCACAGGTCACAAATAGTGTTTTCTCAGCGAGAGAAGGCCAAAATGAACACTTCATGCAGAACTCCTGTATTTTGATGAAAACTCACTGAAATCAAGCTGTGAATTCAAGTTTATGCATCTTTCTATGCTTTCAGGTTGAAACTTGACTGAAAACTCACTTTCAACAAAAGTTATGGCTGTTTTGTGTCACAGGTCACAAATAGCGTTTTCTCAGCGAGAGAAGGCCAAAATGAACACTTCATGCAGAACTCCTGTATTTTGATGAAAACTCACTGAAATCAAGCTGTAACTTCAATTTTATGCATCTTTCTATGCTTTCAGGTTGAAACTTGACTTAAAACTCACTTTGAACAAAAGTTATGGCATTTTTGTATCACAGGTCACAAATAGTGTTTTCTCAGCGAGAGAAGGCCAAAATGAACACTTCATGCAGAACTCCTGTATTTTGATGAAAACTCATTGAAATCCACATGTAACTTCAAGTTTATGCATCTTTCTATGCTTTCAGGTTGAAACTTGACTGAAAACTCACTTTGAACAAAAGTTATGGCATTTTTGTGTCACAGGTCACAAATAGGGTTTTCTCAGCGAGAGAAGGCCAAAATGAACACTTCATGCATAACTCTTGTATTTCGATGAAAACTCACTGAAATCCACCTGTAACTTCAAGTTTATGCATCTTTCTATGCTTTCAGGTTGAAACTTGACTGAAAACTCACTTTGAACAAAAGTTATGGCATTTTTGTGTCACAGGTCACAAATAGTGTTTTCTCAGCGAGAGAAGGCCAAAATGAACACTTCATGCAGAACTCCTGTATTTTGATGAAAACTCACTGAAATCAAGCTGTAACTTCAAGTTTGTGCATCGTTCTATGCTTTCAGGTTGAAACTTGACTGAAAACTCAATTTGAACAAAAGTTATGGCATTTTTGTGTCACAGGTCACAAATAGCGTTTTCTCAGCGAGAGAAGGCCAAAATGAACACTTTATGTATAACTCTTGTATTTTGATGAAAACTCACTGAAATCCACCTGTAACTTCAAGTTTATGCATCTTTCTATGCTTTCAGGTTGAAACTTGACTGAAAACTCACTTTTAACAAAAGTTATGGCATTTTTGTATCACAGGTCACAAATAGTGTTTTCTCAGCGAGAGAAGGCAAAAATGAACACTTCATGCAGAACTCCTGTATTTTGATGAAAACTCACTGAAATCAAGCTGTAACTTCAAGTTTATGCATCTTTCTATGCTTTCAGGTTGAAACTTGACTAAAAAATCACTTTGAACAAAAGTTATGGCATTTTTTTATCACAGGTCACAAATAGTGTTTTCTCAGCGAGAGAAGGCCAAAATGAACACTTCATGCAGAACTCCTGTATTTTGATGAAAACTCACTGAAATCCACCTGTAACTTCAAGTTTATGCATCTTTCTATGCTTTCAGGTTGAAACTTGACTGAAAACTCACTTTGAACAAAAGTTATGGCATTTTTATGTCACAGCTCACAAATAGTGTTTTCTCAGCGAGAGAAGGCCAAAATGAACACTTCATGCAGAACTCCTGTATTTTGATGAAAACTCACTGAAATCAAGCTGTAACTTCAAGTTTATGCATCTTTCTATGCTTTCAGGTTGAAACTTGACTGAAAACTCACTTTCAACAAAAGTTATGGCTGTTTTGTGTCACAGGTCACAAATAGCGTTTTCTCAGCGAGAGAAGGCCAAAATGAACACTTCATGCAGAACTCCTGTATTTTGATGAAAACTCACTGAAATCAAGCTGTATCTTCAAGTTTATGCAACTTTCTATGCTTTCAGGTTGAAACTTGACTGAAAACTCACTTTCAACAAAAGTTATGGCTGTTTTGTGTCACAGGTCACAAATAGCGTTTTCTCAGCGAGAGAAGGCCAAAATGAACACTTCATGCAGAACTCCTGTATTTTGATGAAAACTCACTGAAATCAAGCTGTAACTTCAATTTTATGCATCTTTCTATGCTTTCAGGTTGAAACTTGACTTAAAACTCACTTTGAACAAAAGTTATGGCATTTTTGTATCACAGGTCACAAATAGTGTTTTCTCAGCGAGAGAAGGCCAAAATGAACACTTAATGCAGAACTCCTGTATTTTGATGAAAACTCACTGAAATCCACCTGTAACTTCAAGTTTATGCATCTTTCTATGCTTTCAGGTTGAAACTTGACTGAAAACTCACTTTGAACAAAAGTTATGGCATTTTTATGTCACAGGTCACAAATAGTGTTTTCTCAGCGAGAGAAGGCCAAAATGAACACTTAATGCAGAACTCCTGTATTTTGATGAAAACTCACTGAAATCCACCTGTAACTTCAAGTTTATGCATCTTTCTATGCTTTCAGGTTGAAACTTGACTGAAAACTCACTTTGAACAAAAGTTATGGCATTTTTGTGTCACAGGTCACAAATAGTGTTTTCTCAGCGAGAGAAGGCCAAAATGAACTCTTCATGCAGAACTCTTGTATTTTGATGAAAACTCACTGAAATCAAGCTGTAACTTC
Organism: Aulostomus chinensis; assembly: GCF_037954235.1. Classification (NCBI taxonomy): domain Eukaryota; kingdom Metazoa; phylum Chordata; class Actinopteri; order Syngnathiformes; family Aulostomidae; genus Aulostomus; species Aulostomus chinensis. The sequence goes on along the minus strand of NC_141338.1, from coordinate 22,618,087 downwards.
AAGTTTATGCATCTTTCTATGCTTTCAGGTTGAAACTTGACTGAAAACTCACTTTGAACAAAAGTTATGGCATTTTTGTGTCACAGGTCACAAATAGTGTTTTCTCAGCGAGAGAAGGCCAAAATGAACACTTCATGCATAACTCTTTATTTTGATGAAAACTCACTGAAATCCACCTTTAACTTCAAGTTTATGCATCTTTCTATGCTTTCAGGTTGAAACTTGACTGAAAACTCACTTTGAACAAAAGTTATGGCTGTTTTGTGTCACAGGTCACAAATAGCGTTTTCTCAGCAAGAGAAGGCCAAAATGAACACTTCATGCAGAACACCTGTATTTTGATGAAAACTCACTGAAATCAAGCTGTAACTTCAAGTTTATATGTCTTTCTATGCTTTCAGGTTGAAACTTGACTTAAAACTCACTTTGAACAAAAGTTATGGCATTTTTGTATCACAGGTCACAAATAGTGTTTTCTCAGCGAGAGAAGGCCAAAATGAACACTTCATGCAGAACTCCTGTATTTTGATGAAAACTGATTGAAATCCACCTGTAACTTCAAGTTTGTGCATCGTTCTATGCTTTCAGGTTGAATCTTGACTGAAAACTCAATTTGAACAAAAGTTATGGCATTTTTGTGTCACAGGTCACAAATAGCGTTTTCTCAGCGAGAGAAGGCCAAAATGAACACTTTATGCATAACTCTTGTATTTTGATGAAAACTCACTGAAATCCACCTGTAACTTCAAGTTTATGCATCTTTCTATGCTTTCAGGTTGAAACTTGACTGAAAACTCACTTTCAACAAAAGTTATGGCTGTTTTGTGTCACAGGTCACAAATAGCGTTTTCTCAGCGAGAGAAGGCCAAAATGAACACTTCATGCAGAACTCCTGTATTTTGATGAAAACTCACTGAAATCAAGCTGTAACTTCAAGTTTATGCATCTTTCTATGCTTTCAGGTTGAAACTTGACTGAAAACTCACTTTCAACAAAAGTTATGGCTGTTTTGTGTCACAGGTCATAAATAGCGTTTTCTCAGCGAGAGAAGGCCAAAATGAACACTTCATGCAGAACTCCTGTATTTTGATGAAAACTCACCGAAATCAAGCTGTATCTTCAAGTTTATGCATCTTTCTATGCTTTCAGGTTGAAACTTGACTGAAAACTCACTTTCAACAAAAGTTATGGCTGTTTTGTGTCACAGGTCATAAATAGCGTTTTCTCAGCGAGAGAAGGCCAAAATGAACACTTCATGCAGAACTCCTGTATTTTGATTAAAACTCATTGAAATCCACCTGTAACTTCAAGTTTATGCATCTTTCTATGCTTTCAGGTTGAAACTTGACTTAAAACTCACTTTGAACAAAAGTTATGGCATTTTTGTGTCACAGGTCACAAATAGTGTTTTCTCAGCGAGAGAAGGCCAAAATGAACACTTCATGCATCACTCCTGTATTTTGATGAAAACTCACTGAAATCCACCTGTAACTTCAAGTTTATGCATCTTTCTATGCTTTCAGGTTGAAACTTGACTGAAAACTCACTTTGAACAAAAGTTATGGCATTTTTGTGTCACAGGTCACAAATAGTGTTTTCTCAGCGAGAGAAGGCCAAAATGAACACTTCATGCAGAACTCCTGTATTTTGATGAAAACTCACTGAAATCAAGCTGTGAATTCAAGTTTATGCATCTTTCTATGCTTTCAGGTTGAAACTTGACTGAAAACTCACTTTCAACAAAAGTTATGGCTGTTTTGTGTCACAGGTCACAAATAGCGTTTTCTCAGCGAGAGAAGGCCAAAATGAACACTTCATGCAGAACTCCTGTATTTTGATGAAAACTCACTGAAATCAAGCTGTAACTTCAATTTTATGCATCTTTCTATGCTTTCAGGTTGAAACTTGACTTAAAACTCACTTTGAACAAAAGTTATGGCATTTTTGTATCACAGGTCACAAATAGTGTTTTCTCAGCGAGAGAAGGCCAAAATGAACACTTCATGCAGAACTCCTGTATTTTGATGAAAACTCATTGAAATCCACATGTAACTTCAAGTTTATGCATCTTTCTATGCTTTCAGGTTGAAACTTGACTGAAAACTCACTTTGAACAAAAGTTATGGCATTTTTGTGTCACAGGTCACAAATAGGGTTTTCTCAGCGAGAGAAGGCCAAAATGAACACTTCATGCATAACTCTTGTATTTCGATGAAAACTCACTGAAATCCACCTGTAACTTCAAGTTTATGCATCTTTCTATGCTTTCAGGTTGAAACTTGACTGAAAACTCACTTTGAACAAAAGTTATGGCATTTTTGTGTCACAGGTCACAAATAGTGTTTTCTCAGCGAGAGAAGGCCAAAATGAACACTTCATGCAGAACTCCTGTATTTTGATGAAAACTCACTGAAATCAAGCTGTAACTTCAAGTTTGTGCATCGTTCTATGCTTTCAGGTTGAAACTTGACTGAAAACTCAATTTGAACAAAAGTTATGGCATTTTTGTGTCACAGGTCACAAATAGCGTTTTCTCAGCGAGAGAAGGCCAAAATGAACACTTTCTGTATAACTCTTGTATTTTGATGAAAACTCACTGAAATCCACCTGTAACTTCAAGTTTATGCATCTTTCTATGCTTTCAGGTTGAAACTTGACTGAAAACTCACTTTTAACAAAAGTTATGGCATTTTTGTATCACAGGTCACAAATAGTGTTTTCTCAGCGAGAGAAGGCCAAAATGAACACTTCATGCAGAACTCCTGTATTTTGATGAAAACTCACTGAAATCAAGCTGTAACTTCAAGTTTATGCATCTTTCTATGCTTTCAGGTTGAAACTTGACTAAAAAATCACTTTGAACAAAAGTTATGGCATTTTTTTATCACAGGTCACAAATAGCGTTTTCTCAGCGAGAGAAGGCCAAAATGAACACTTCATGCAGAACTCCTGTATTTTGATGAAAACTCACTGAAATCCACCTGTAACTTCAAGTTTATGCATCTTTCTATGCTTTCAGGTTGAAACTTGACTGAAAACTCACTTTGAACAAAAGTTATGGCATTTTTGTGTCACAGGTCACAAATAGTGTTTTCTCAGCGAGAGAAGGCCAAAATGAACTCTTCATGCAGAACTCTTGTATTTTGATGAAAACTCACTGAAATCAAGCTGTAACTTCAAGTTTATGCATCTTTCTATGCTTTCAGGTTGAAACTTGACTGAAAACTCACTTTGAACAAAAGTTATGGCATTTTTGTGTCACAGGTCACAAATAGTGTTTTCTCAGCGAGAGAAGGCCAAAATGAACACTTCATGCATAACTCTTTATTTTGATGAAAACTCACTGAAATCAAGCTGTAACTTCAAGTTTATGCATCTTTCTATGCTTTCAGGTTGAAACTTGACTGAAAACTCACTTTGAACAAAAGTTATGGCATTTTTGTGTCACAGGTCACAAATAGTGTTTTCTCAGCGAGAGAAGGCCAAAATGAACACTTCATGCATAACTCTTTATTTTGATGAAAACTCACTGAAATCCACCTTTAACTTCAAGTTTATGCATCTTTCTATGCTTTCAGGTTGAAACTTGACTGAAAACTCACTTTGAACAAAAGTTATGGCTGTTTTGTGTCACAGGTCACAAATAGCGTTTTCTCAGCAAGAGAAGGCCAAAATGAACACTTCATGCAGAACACCTGTATTTTGATGAAAACTCACTGAAATCAAGCTGTAACTTCAAGTTTATATGTCTTTCTATGCTTTCAGGTTGAAACTTGACTTAAAACTCACTTTGAACAAAAGTTATGGCATTTTTGTATCACAGGTCACAAATAGTGTTTTCTCAGCGAGAGAAGGCCAAAATGAACACTTCATGCAGAACTCCTGTATTTTGATGAAAACTGATTGAAATCCACCTGTAACTTCAAGTTTGTGCATCGTTCTATGCTTTCAGGTTGAATCTTGACTGAAAACTCAATTTGAACAAAAGTTATGGCATTTTTGTGTCACAGGTCACAAATAGCGTTTTCTCAGCGAGAGAAGGCCAAAATGAACACTTTATGCATAACTCTTGTATTTTGATGAAAACTCACTGAAATCCACCTGTAACTTCAAGTTTATGCATCTTTCTATGCTTTCAGGTTGAAACTTGACTGAAAACTCACTTTCAACAAAAGTTATGGCTGTTTTGTGTCACAGGTCACAAATAGCGTTTTCTCAGCGAGAGAAGGCCAAAATGAACACTTCATGCAGAACTCCTGTATTTTGATGAAAACTCACTGAAATCAAGCTGTAACTTCAAGTTTATGCATCTTTCTATGCTTTCAGGTTGAAACTTGACTGAAAACTCACTTTCAACAAAAGTTATGGCTGTTTTGTGTCACAGGTCATAAATAGCGTTTTCTCAGCGAGAGAAGGCCAAAATGAACACTTCATGCAGAACTCCTGTATTTTGATGAAAACTCACCGAAATCAAGCTGTATCTTCAAGTTTATGCATCTTTCTATGCTTTCAGGTTGAAACTTGACTGAAAACTCACTTTCAACAAAAGTTATGGCTGTTTTGTGTCACAGGTCATAAATAGCGTTTTCTCAGCGAGAGAAGGCCAAAATGAACACTTCATGCAGAACTCCTGTATTTTGATTAAAACTCATTGAAATCCACCTGTAACTTCAAGTTTATGCATCTTTCTATGCTTTCAGGTTGAAACTTGACTTAAAACTCACTTTGAACAAAAGTTATGGCATTTTTGTGTCACAGGTCACAAATAGTGTTTTCTCAGCGAGAGAAGGCCAAAATGAACACTTCATGCATCACTCCTGTATTTTGATGAAAACTCACTGAAATCCACCTGTAACTTCAAGTTTATGCATCTTTCTATGCTTTCAGGTTGAAACTTGACTGAAAACTCACTTTGAACAAAAGTTATGGCATTTTTGTGTCACAGGTCACAAATAGTGTTTTCTCAGCGAGAGAAGGCCAAAATGAACACTTCATGCAGAACTCCTGTATTTTGATGAAAACTCACTGAAATCAAGCTGTGAATTCAAGTTTATGCATCTTTCTATGCTTTCAGGTTGAAACTTGACTGAAAACTCACTTTCAACAAAAGTTATGGCTGTTTTGTGTCACAGGTCACAAATAGCGTTTTCTCAGCGAGAGAAGGCCAAAATGAACACTTCATGCAGAACTCCTGTATTTTGATGAAAACTCACTGAAATCAAGCTGTAACTTCAATTTTATGCATCTTTCTATGCTTTCAGGTTGAAACTTGACTTAAAACTCACTTTGAACAAAAGTTATGGCATTTTTGTATCACAGGTCACAAATAGTGTTTTCTCAGCGAGAGAAGGCCAAAATGAACACTTCATGCAGAACTCCTGTATTTTGATGAAAACTCATTGAAATCCACATGTAACTTCAAGTTTATGCATCTTTCTATGCTTTCAGGTTGAAACTTGACTGAAAACTCACTTTGAACAAAAGTTATGGCATTTTTGTGTCACAGGTCACAAATAGGGTTTTCTCAGCGAGAGAAGGCCAAAATGAACACTTCATGCATAACTCTTGTATTTCGATGAAAACTCACTGAAATCCACCTGTAACTTCAAGTTTATGCATCTTTCTATGCTTTCAGGTTGAAACTTGACTGAAAACTCACTTTGAACAAAAGTTATGGCATTTTTGTGTCACAGGTCACAAATAGTGTTTTCTCAGCGAGAGAAGGCCAAAATGAACACTTCATGCAGAACTCCTGTATTTTGATGAAAACTCACTGAAATCAAGCTGTAACTTCAAGTTTGTGCATCGTTCTATGCTTTCAGGTTGAAACTTGACTGAAAACTCAATTTGAACAAAAGTTATGGCATTTTTGTGTCACAGGTCACAAATAGCGTTTTCTCAGCGAGAGAAGGCCAAAATGAACACTTTCTGTATAACTCTTGTATTTTGATGAAAACTCACTGAAATCCACCTGTAACTTCAAGTTTATGCATCTTTCTATGCTTTCAGGTTGAAACTTGACTGAAAACTCACTTTTAACAAAAGTTATGGCATTTTTGTATCACAGGTCACAAATAGTGTTTTCTCAGCGAGAGAAGGCCAAAATGAACACTTCATGCAGAACTCCTGTATTTTGATGAAAACTCACTGAAATCAAGCTGTAACTTCAAGTTTATGCATCTTTCTATGCTTTCAGGTTGAAACTTGACTAAAAAATCACTTTGAACAAAAGTTATGGCATTTTTTTATCACAGGTCACAAATAGCGTTTTCTCAGCGAGAGAAGGCCAAAATGAACACTTCATGCAGAACTCCTGTATTTTGATGAAAACTCACTGAAATCCACCTGTAACTTCAAGTTTATGCATCTTTCTATGCTTTCAGGTTGAAACTTGACTGAAAACTCACTTTGAACAAAAGTTATGGCATTTTTATGTCACAGGTCACAAATAGTGTTTTCTCAGCGAGAGAAGGCCAAAATGAACACTTCATGCAGAACTCCTGTATTTTGATGAAAACTCACTGAAATCAAGCTGTAACTTCAAGTTTATGCATCTTTCTATGCTTTCAGGTTGAAACTTGACTGAAAACTCACTTTCAACAAAAGTTATGGCTGTTTTGTGTCACAGGTCACAAATAGCGTTTTCTCAGCGAGAGAAGGCCAAAATGAACACTTCATGCAGAACTCCTGTATTTTGATGAAAACTCACTGAAATCAAGCTGTATCTTCAAGTTTATGCAACTTTCTATGCTTTCAGGTTGAAACTTGACTGAAAACTCACTTTCAACAAAAGTTATGGCTGTTTTGTGTCACAGGTCACAAATAGCGTTTTCTCAGCGAGAGAAGGCCAAAATGAACACTTCATGCAGAACTCCTGTATTTTGATGAAAACTCACTGAAATCAAGCTGTAACTTCAATTTTATGCATCTTTCTATGCTTTCAGGTTGAAACTTGACTTAAAACTCACTTTGAACAAAAGTTATGGCATTTTTGTATCACAGGTCACAAATAGTGTTTTCTCAGCGAGAGAAGGCCAAAATGAACACTTCATGCAGAACTCCTGTATTTTGATGAAAACTCATTGAAATCCACATGTAACTTCAAGTTTATGCATCTTTCTATGCTTTCAGGTTGAAACTTGACTGAAAACTCACTTTGAACAAAAGTTATGGCATTTTTGTGTCACAGGTCACAAATAGGGTTTTCTCAGCGAGAGAAGGCCAAAATGAACACTTCATGCATAACTCTTGTATTTCGATGAAAACTCACTGAAATCCACCTGTAACTTCAAGTTTATGCATCTTTCTATGCTTTCAGGTTGAAACTTGACTGAAAACTCACTTTGAACAAAAGTTATGGCATTTTTGTGTCACAGGTCACAAATAGTGTTTTCTCAGCGAGAGAAGGCCAAAATGAACACTTCATGCATAACTCCTGTATTTTGATGAAAACTCACTGAAATCCACCTGTAACTTCAAGTTTATGCATCTTTCTATGCTTTCAGGTTGAAACTTGACTGAAAACTCACTTTGAACAAAAGTTATGGCATTTTTATGTCACAGGTCACAAATAGTGTTTTCTCAGCGAGAGAAGGCCAAAATGAACACTTCATGCAGAACTCCTGTATTTTGATCAAAACTCACTGAAATCAAGCTGTAACTTCAAGTTTATGCATCTTTCTATGCTTTCAGGTTGAAACTTGACTGAAAACTCACTTTGAACAAAAGTTATGGCATTTTTGTATCACAGGTCACAAATACTGTTTTCTCAGCGAGAGAAGGCCAAAATGAACACTTCATGCAGAACTCCTGTATTTTGATGAAAACTCATTGAACTCCACCTGTAACTTCAAGTTTATGCATCTTTCTATGCTTTCAGGTTGAAACTTGACTGAAAACTCACTTTGAACAAAAGTTATGGCATTTTTGTATCACAGGTCACAAATAGTGTTTTCTCAGCGAGAGAAGGCCAAAATGAACACTTCATGCAGAACTCCTGTATTTTGATGAAAACTCACTGAAATCCACCTGTAACTTCAAGTTTATGCATCTTTCTATGCTTTCAGGTTGAAACTTGACTGAAAACTCACTTTGAACAAAAGTTATGGCATTTTTATGTCACAGGTCACAAATAGTGTTTTCTCAGCGAGAGAAGGCCAAAATGAACACTTCATGCAGAACTCCTGTATTTTGATGAAAACTCACTGAAATCAAGCTGTAACTTCAAGTTTATGCATCTTTCTATGCTTTCAGGTTGAAACTTGACTGAAAACTCACTTTCAACAAAAGTTATGGCTGTTTTGTGTCACAGGTCACAAATAGCGTTTTCTCAGCGAGAGAAGGCCAAAATGAACACTTCATGCAGAACTCCTGTATTTTGATGAAAACTCACTGAAATCAAGCTGTATCTTCAAGTTTATGCATCTTTCTATGCTTTCAGGTTGAAACTTGACTGAAAACTCACTTTCAACAAAAGTTATGGCTGTTTTGTGTCACAGGTCACAAATAGTGTTTTCTCAGCGAGAGAAGGCCAAAATGAACACTTCATGCAGAACTCCTGTATTTTGATGAAAACTCACTGAAATCAAGCTGTGAATTCAAGTTTATGCATCTTTCTATGCTTTCAGGTTGAAACTTGACTGAAAACTCACTTTCAACAAAAGTTATGGCTGTTTTGTGTCACAGGTCACAAATAGCGTTTTCTCAGCGAGAGAAGGCCAAAATGAACACTTCATGCAGAACTCCTGTATTTTGATGAAAACTCACTGAAATCCACCTGTAACTTCAAGTTTATGCATCTTTCTATGCTTTCAGGTTGAAACTTGACTGAAAACTCACTGAACAAAAGTTATATCATTTTTGTATCACAGGTCACAAATAGTGTTTTCTCAGCGAGAGAAGGCCAAAATGAACACTTCATGCAGAACTCCTGTATTTTGATGAAAACTCACTGAAATCAAGCTGTGAATTCAAGTTTATGCATCTTTCTATGCTTTCAGGTTGAAACGTGACTGAAAACTCACTTTGAACAAAAGTTATGGCATTTTTGTGTCACAGGTCACAAATAGCGTTTTCTCAGCGAGAGAAGGCCAAAATGAACACTTCATGCAGAACTCCTTTATTTTGATGAAAACTCACTAAAATCAAGCTGTAACTTCAAGTTTATGCATCTTTCTATGCTTTCAGGTTGAAACTTGACTGAAAAATCACTTTGAACAAAAGTTATGGCATTTTTGTATCACAGGTCACAAATAGTGTTTTTTCAGCGAGAGAAGGCCAAAATGAACACTTCATGCAGAACTCCTGTATTTTGATGAAAACTCACTGAAATCAAGCTGTAACTTCAAGTTTATGCATCTTTCTATGCTTTCAGGTTGAAACTTGACTGAAAACTCACTTTCAACAAAAGTAATGGCTGTTTTGTGTCACAGGTCACAAATAGCGTTTTCTCAGCGAGAGAAGGCCAAAATGAACACTTCATGCAGAACTCCTGTATTTTGATGAAAACTCACTGAAATCAAGCTGTAACTTCAAGTTTATGCATCTTTCTATGCTTTCAGGTTGAAACTTGACTGAAAACTCACTTTGAACAAAAATTATGGCATTTTTATGTCACAGGTCACAAATAGTATTTTCTCAGAGAGAGAAGGCCAAAATGAACACTTCATGCAGAACTCCTGTATTTTGATGAAAACTCACTGAAATCCACCTGTAACTTCAATTTTATGCATCTTTCTATGCTTTCAGGTTGAAACTTGACTGAAAACTCACTTTTAACAAAAGTTATGGCATTTTTGTATCACAGGTCACAAATACTGTTTTCTCAGCGAGAGAAGGCCAAAATGAACACTTCATGCAGAACTCCTGTATTTTGATGAAAACTCATTGAACTCCACCTGTAACTTCAAGTTTATGCATCTTTCTATGCTTTCAGGTTGAAACTTGACTGAAAACTCACTTTGAACAAAAGTTATGGCATTTTTGTATCACAGGTCACAAATAGTGTTTTCTCAGCGAGAGAAGGCCAAAATGAACACTTCATGCAGAACTCCTGTATTTTGATGAAAACTCACTGAAATCCACCTGTAACTTCAAGTTTATGCATCTTTCTATGCTTTCAGGTTGAAACTTGACTGAAAACTCACTTTGAACAAAAGTTATGGCATTTTTATGTCACAGGTCACAAATAGTGTTTTCTCAGCGAGAGAAGGCCAAAATGAACACTTCATGCAGAACTCCTGTATTTTGATGAAAACTCACTGAAATCAAGCTGTAACTTCAAGTTTATGCATCTTTCTATGCTTTCAGGTTGAAACTTGACTGAAAACTCACTTTCAACAAAAGTTATGGCTGTTTTGTGTCACAGGTCACAAATAGCGTTTTCTCAGCGAGAGAAGGCCAAAATGAACACTTCATGCAGAACTCCTGTATTTTGATGAAAACTCACTGAAATCAAGCTGTAACTTCAAGTTTATATGTCTTTCTATGCTTTCAGGTTGAAACTTGACTGAAAACTCACTTTCAACAAAAGTTATGGCTGTTTTGTGTCACAGGTCACAAATAGTGTTTTCTCAGCGAGAGAAGGCCAAAATGAACACTTCATGCAGAACTCCTGTATTTTGATGAAAACTCACTGAAATCAAGCTGTGAATTCAAGTTTATGCATCTTTCTATGCTTTCAGGTTGAAACTTGACTGAAAACTCACTTTCAACAAAAGTTATGGCTGTTTTGTGTCACAGGTCACAAATAGCGTTTTCTCAGCGAGAGAAGGCCAAAATGAACACTTCATGCAGAACTCCTGTATTTTGATGAAAACTCACTGAAATCCACCTGTAACTTCAAGTTTATGCATCTTTCTATGCTTTCAGGTTGAAACTTGACTGAAAACTCACTGAACAAAAGTTATATCATTTTTGTATCACAGGTCACAAATAGTGTTTTCTCAGCGAGAGAAGGCCAAAATGAACACTTCATGCAGAACTCCTGTATTTTGATGAAAACTCACTGAAATCAAGCTGTGAATTCAAGTTTATGCATCTTTCTATGCTTTCAGGTTGAAACGTGACTGAAAACTCACTTTGAACAAAAGTTATGGCATTTTTGTGTCACAGGTCACAAATAGCGTTTTCTCAGCGAGAGAAGGCCAAAATGAACACTTCATGCAGAACTCCTTTATTTTGATGAAAACTCACTAAAATCAAGCTGTAACTTCAAGTTTATGCATCTTTCTATGCTTTCAGGTTGAAACTTGACTGAAAAATCACTTTGAACAAAAGTTATGGCATTTTTGTATCACAGGTCACAAATAGTGTTTTTTCAGCGAGAGAAGGCCAAAATGAACACTTCATGCAGAACTCCTGTATTTTGATGAAAACTCACTGAAATCAAGCTGTAACTTCAAGTTTATGCATCTTTCTATGCTTTCAGGTTGAAACTTGACTGAAAACTCACTTTCAACAAAAGTAATGGCTGTTTTGTGTCACAGGTCACAAATAGCGTTTTCTCAGCGAGAGAAGGCCAAAATGAACACTTCATGCAGAACTCCTGTATTTTGATGAAAACTCACTGAAATCAAGCTGTAACTTCAAGTTTATGCATCTTTCTATGCTTTCAGGTTGAAACTTGACTGAAAACTCACTTTGAACAAAAATTATGGCATTTTTATGTCACAGGTCACAAATAGTATTTTCTCAGAGAGAGAAGGCCAAAATGAACACTTCATGCAGAACTCCTGTATTTTGATGAAAACTCACTGAAATCCACCTGTAACTTCAATTTTATGCATCTTTCTATGCTTTCAGGTTGAAACTTGACTGAAAACTCACTTTTAACAAAAGTTATGGCATTTTTGTATCACAGGTCACAAATAGTGTTTTCTCAGCGAGAGAAGGCCAAAATGAACACTTCATGCAGAACTCCTGTATTTTGATGAAAACTCACTGAAATCAAGCTGTAACTTCAAGTTTATGCATCTTTCTATGCTTTCAGGTTGAAACTTGACTGAAAACTCACTTTCAACAAAAGTTATGGCTGTTTTGTGTCACAGGTCACAAATAGCGTTTTCTCAGCGAGAGAAGGCCAAAATGAACACTTCATGCAGAACTCCTGTATTTTGATGAAAACTCACTGAAATCAAGCTGTAACTTCAAGTTTATGCATCTTTCTATGCTTTCAGGTTGAAACTTGACTGAAAACTCACTTTCAACAAAAGTTATGGCATTTTTGTGTCACAGGTCACAAATAGCGTTTTCTCAGCGAGAGAAGGCAAAAATGAACACTTCATGCAGAACTCCTGTATTTTGATGAAAACTCACTGAAATCCACCTGTAACTTCAAGTTTATGCATCTTTCTATGCTTTCAGGTTGAAACTTGACTGAAAACTCACTTTGAACAAAAGTTATGGCATTTTTGTGTCACAGGTCACAAATAGTGTTTTCTCAGCGAGAGAAGGCCAAAATGAACACTTCATGCAGAACTCCTGTATTTTGATGAAAACTCACTGAAATCCACCTGTAACTTCAAGTTTATGCATCTTTCTATGCTTTCAGGTTGAAACTTGACTGAAAACTCACTTTGAACAAAAGTTATGGCTGTTTTGTGTCACAGGTCACAAATAGCGTTTTCTCAGCAAGAGAAGGCCAAAATGAACACTTCATGCAGAACTCCTGTATTTTGATGAAAACTCACTGAAATCAAGCTGTAACTTCAAGTTTATATGTCTTTCTATGCTTTCAGGTTGAAACTTGACTTAAAACTCACTTTGAACAAAAGTTATGGCATTTTTGTATCACAGGTCACAAATAGTGTTTTCTCAGCGAGAGAAGGCCAAAATGAACACTTAATGCAGAACTCCTGTATTTTGATGAAAACTCACTGAAATCCACCTGTAACTTCAAGTTTATGCATCTTTCTATGCTTTCAGGTTGAAACTTGACTGAAAACTCACTTTGAACAAAAGTTATGGCATTTTTGTGTCACAGGTCACAAATAGTGTTTTCTCAGCGAGAGAAGGCCAAAATGAACTCTTCATGCAGAACTCTTGTATTTTGATGAAAACTCACTGAAATCAACCTGTAACTTCAAGTTTATGCATCTTTCTATGCTTTCAGGTTGAAACTTGACTGAAAACTCACTTTGAACAAAAGTTATGGCATTTTTGTGTCACAGGTCACAAATAGTGTTTTCCCAGCGAGAGAAGGCCAAAATGAACACTTCATGCATAACTCCTGTATTTTGATGAAAACTCACTGAAATCAAGCTGTAACTTCAAGTTTATGCATCTTTCTATGCTTTCAGGTTGAAACTTGACTGAAAACTCACTTTCAACAAAAGTTATGGCTGTTTTGTGTCACAGGTCACAAATAGTGTTTTCTCAGCGAGAGAAGGCCAAAATGAACACTTCATGCAGAACTCCTGTATTTTGATGAAAACTCACTGAAATCCACCTGTAACTTCAAGTTTATGCATCTTTCTATGCTTTCAGGTTGAAACTTGACTGAAAACTCACTTTCAACAAAAGTTATGGCTGTTTTGTGTCACAGGTCATAAATAGCGTTTTCTCAGCGAGAGAAGGCCAAAATGAACACTTCATGCAGAACTCCTGTATTTTGATGAAAACTCATTGAAATCCACCTGTAACTTCAAGTTTATGCATCTTTCTATGCTTTCAGGTTGAAACTTGACTGAAAACTCACTTTGAACAAAAGTTATGGCATTTTTGTGTCACAGGTCACAAATAGTGTTTTCTCAGCGAGAGAAGGCCAAAATGAACACTTCATGCAGAACTCCTGTATTTTGATGAAAACTCACTGAAATCCACCTGTAACTTCAAGTTTATGCATCTTTCTATGCTTTCAGGTTGAAACTTGACTGAAAACTCACTTTGAACAAAAGTTATGGCATTTTTGTGTCACAGGTCACAAATAGTGTTTTCTCAGCGAGAGAAGGCCAAAATGAACTCTTCATGCAGAACTCTTGTATTTTGATGAAAACTCACTGAAATGAACCTGTAACTTCAAGTTTATGCATCTTTCTATGCTTTCAGGTTGAAACTTGACTGAAAACTCACTTTGAACAAAAGTTATGGCATTTTTGTGTCACAGGTCACAAATAGTGTTTTCCCAGCGAGAGAAGGCCAAAATGAACACTTCATGCATAACTCCTGTATTTTGATGAAAACTCACTGAAATCCACCTGTAACTTCAAGTTTATGCATCTTTCTATGCTTTCAGGTTGAAACTTGACTGAAAACTCACTTTGAACAAAAGTTATGGCTGTTTTGTGTCACAGGTCACAAATAGCGTTTTCTCAGCAAGAGAAGGCCAAAATGAACACTTCATGCAGAACTCCTGTATTTTGATGAAAACTCACTGAAATCAAGCTGTAACTTCAAGTTTATATGTCTTTCTATGCTTTCAGGTTGAAACTTGACTTAAAACTCACTTTGAACAAAAGTTATGGCATTTTTGTATCACAGGTCACAAATAGTGTTTTCTCAGCGAGAGAAGGCCAAAATGAACACTTCATGCAGAACTCCTGTATTTTGATGAAAACTCATTGAAATCCACCTGTAACTTCAAGTTTGTGCATCGTTCTATACTTTCAAGTTGAAACTTGACTGAAAACTCAATTTGAACAAAAGTTATGGCATTTTTGTGTCACAGGTCACATATAGCGTTTTCTCAGCGAGAGAAGGCCAAAATGAACACTTTATGCATAACTCTTGTATTTTGATGAAAACTCACTGAAATCCACCTGTAACTTCAAGTTTATGCATCTTTCTATGCTTTCAGGTTGAAACTTGACTGAAAACTCACTTTTAACAAAAGTTATGGCATTTTTGTATCACAGGTCACAAATAGTGTTTTCTCAGCGAGAGAAGGCCAAAATGAACACTTCATGCAGAACTCCTGTATTTTGATGAAAACTCACTGAAATCCACCTGTAACTTCAATTTTATGCATCTTTCTATGCTTTCAGGTTGAAACTTGACTGAAAACTCACTTTTAACAAAAGTTATGGCATTTTTGTATCACAGGTCACAAATAGTGTTTTCTCAGCGAGAGAAGGCCAAAATGAACACTTCATGCAGAACTCCTGTATTTTGATGAAAACTCACTGAAATCAAGCTGTAACTTCAAGTTTATGCATCTTTCTATGCTTTCAGGTTGAAACTTGACTGAAAACTCACTTTCAACAAAAGTTATGGCTGTTTTGTGTCACAGGTCACAAATAGCGTTTTCTCAGCGAGAGAAGGCCAAAATGAACACCTCATGCAGAACTCCTGTATTTCGATGAAAACTCACTGAAATCAAGCTGTAACTTCAAGTTTATGCATCTTTCTGTGCTTTCAGGTTGAAACTTGACTGAAAACTCACTTTCAACAAAAGTTATGGCTGTTTTGTGTCACAGGTCATAAATAGCGTTTTCTCAGCGAGAGAAGGCCAAAATGAACACTTTATGCATAACTCTTGTATTTTGATGAAAACTCACTGAAATCCACCTGTAACTTCAAGTTTATGCATCTTTCTATGCTTTCAGGTTGAAACTTGACTGAAAACTCACTTTTAACAAAAGTTATGGCATTTTTGTATCACAGGTCACAAATAGTGTTTTCTCAGCGAGAGAAGGCCAAAATGAACACTTCATGCAGAACTCCTGTATTTTGATGAAAACTCACTGAAATCCACCTGTAACTTCAATTTTATGCATCTTTCTATGCTTTCAGGTTGAAACTTGACTGAAAACTCACTTTTAACAAAAGTTATGGCATTTTTGTATCACAGGTCACAAATAGTGTTTTCTCAGCGAGAGAAGGCCAAAATGAACACTTCATGCAGAACTCCTGTATTTTGATGAAAACTCACTGAAATCAAGCTGTAACTTCAAGTTTATGCATCTTTCTATGCTTTCAGGTTGAAACTTGACTGAAAACTCACTTTCAACAAAAGTTATGGCTGTTTTGTGTCACAGGTCACAAATAGCGTTTTCTCAGCGAGAGAAGGCCAAAATGAACACCTCATGCAGAACTCCTGTATTTTGATGAAAACTCACTGAAATCAAGCTGTAACTTCAAGTTTATGCATCTTTCTATGCTTTCAGGTTGAAACTTGACTGAAAACTCACTTTCAACAAAAGTTATGGCTGTTTTGTGTCACAGGTCATAAATAGCGTTTTCTCAGCGAGAGAAGGCCAAAATGAACACTTCATGCAGAACTCCTGTATTTTGATGAAAACTCATTGAAATCCACCTGTAACTTCAAGTTTATGCATCTTTCTATGCTTTCAGGTTGAAACTTGACTGAAAACTCACTTTGAACAAAAGTTATGGCATTTTTGTGTCACAGGTCACAAATAGCGTTTTCTCAGCGAGAGAAGGCCAAAATGAACACTTCATGCAGAACTCCTGTATTTTGATGAAAACTCACTGAAATCAAGCTGTGAATTCAAGTTTATGCATCTTTCTATGCTTTCAGGTTGAAACGTGACTGAAAACTCACTTTGAACAAAAGTTATGGCATTTTTGTATCACAGGTCACAAATAGCATTTTCTCAGCGAGAGAAGGCCAAAATGAACACTTCATGCAGAACTCCTTTATTTTGATGAAAACTCACTGAAATCAAGCTGTAACTTCAAGTTTATGCATCTTTCTATGCTTTCAGGTTGAAACTTGACTTAAAAATCACTTTGAACAAAAGTTATGGCATTTTTGTATCACAGGTCACAAATAGTGTTTTCTCAGCGAGAGAAGGCCAAAATGAACACTTCATGCAGAACTCCTGTATTTTGATGAAAACTCACTGAAATCAAGCTGTAACTTCAAGTTTATGCATCTTTCTATGCTTTCAGGTTGAAACTTGACTGAAAACTCACTTTCAACAAAAGTTATGGCTGTTTTGTGTCACAGGTCACAAATAGCGTTTTCTCAGCGAGAGAAGGCCAAAATGAACACTTCATGCATAACTCTTGTATTTTGATGAAAACTCACTGAAATCAAGCTGTAACTTCAAGTTTATGCATCTTTCTATGCTTTCAGGTTGAAACTTGACTGAAAACTCACTTTGAACAAAAGTTATGGCATTTTTATGTCACAGGTCACAAATAGTGTTTTCTCAGCGAGAGAAGGCCAAAATGAACACTTCATGCATAACTCCTGTATTTTGATGAAAACTCACTGAAATCAAGCTGTGAATTCAAGTTTATGCATCTTTCTATGCTTTCAGGTTGAAACTTGACTGAAAACTCACTTTCAACAAAAGTTATGGCTGTTTTGTGTCACAGGTCACAAATAGCGTTTTCTCAGCGAGAGAAGGCCAAAATGAACACTTCATGCATAACTCTTGTATTTTGATGAAAACTCACTGAAATCAAGCTGTAACTTCAAGTTTATGCATCTTTCTATGCTTTCAGGTTGAAACTTGACTGAAAACTCACTTTGAACAAAAGTTATGGCATTTTTATGTCACAGGTCACAAATAGTGTTTTCTCAGCGAGAGAAGGCCAAAATGAACACTTCATGCAGAACTCCTGTATTTTGATGAAAACTCACTGAAATCAAGCTGTGAATTCAAGTTTATGCATCTTTCTATGCTTTCAGGTTGAAACTTGACTGAAAACTCACTTTGAACAAAAGTTATGGCATTTTTGTGTCACAGGTCACAAATAGCGTTTTCTCAGCGAGAGAAGGCCAAAATGAACACTTCATGCAGAACTCCTGTATTTTGATGAAAACTCACTGAAATCAAGCCTTAACTTCAAGTTTATGCATCTTTCTATGCTTTCAGGTTGAAACTTGACTGAAAACTCACTTTGAACAAAAGTTATGGCATTTTTGTGTCACAGGTCACAAATAGTGTTTTCTCAGCGAGAGAAGGCCAAAATGAACACTTCATGCAGAACTCCTGTATTTTGATGAAAACTCACTGAAATCAAGCTGTAACTTCAAGTTTATGCATCTTTCTATGCTTTCAGGTTGAAACTTGACTTAAAAATCACTTTGAACAAAAGTTATGGCATTTTTGTATCACAGGTCACAAATAGTGTTTTCTCAGCGAGAGAAGGCCAAAATGAAAACTTCATGCAGAACTCCTGTATTTTGATGAAAACTCACTGAAATCAAGCTGTAACTTCAAGTTTATGCATCTTTCTATGCTTTCAGGTTGAAACTTGACTGAAAACTCACTTTCAACAAAAGTTATGGCCGTTTTGTGTCACAGGTCACAAATAGCGTTTTCTCAGCGAGAGAAGGCCAAAATGAACACTTCATGCAGAACTCCTGTATTTTGATGAAAACTCACTGAAATCAAGCTGTAACTTCAAGTTTATGCATCTTTCTATGCTTTCAGGTTGAAACTTGACTGAAAACTCACTTTCAACAAAAGTTATGGCTGTTTTGTGTCACAGGTCACAAATAGCATTTTCTCAGCGAGAGAAGGCCAAAATGAACACTTCATGCAGAACTCCTGTATTTTGATGAAAACTCACTGAAATCAAGCTGTGAATTCAAGTTTATGCATCTTTCTATGCTTTCAGGTTGAAACTTGACTGAAAACTCACTTTGAACAAAAGTTATGGCATTTTTGTGTCACAGGTCACAAATAGTGTTTTCTCAACGAGAGAAGGCCAAAATGAACACTTCATGCAGAACTCCTGTATTTTGATGAAAACTCACTGAAATCCACCTGTAACTTCAATTTTATGCATCTTTCTATGCTTTCAGGTTGAAACTTGACTGAAAACTCACTTTGAACAAAAGTTATGGCATTTTTGTGTCACAGGTCACAAATAGCGTTTTCTCAGCGAGAGAAGGCCAAAATGAACACTTCATGCATAACTCTTGTATTTTGATGAAAACTCACTGAAATCCATCTGTAACTTCAAGTTTATGCATCTTTCTATGCTTTCAGGTTGAAACTTGACTGAAAACTCACTTTGAACAAAAGTTATGGCATTTTTGTATCACAGGTCACAAATAGTGTTTTCTCAGCGAGAGAAGGCCAAAATGAACACTTCATGCAGAACTCCTGTATTTTGATGAAAACTCACTGAAATCAAGCTGTAACTTCAAGTTTATGCATCTGTCTATGCTTTCAGGTTGAAACTTGACTTAAAAATCACTTCTAACAAAAGTTATGGCATTTTTGTATCACAGGTAACAAATAGTGTTTTCTCAGCGAGAGAAGGCCAAAATGAACACTTTATGCATAACTCTTGTATTTTGATGAAAACTCACTGAAATCCACCTGTAACTTCAAGTTTATGCATCTTTTTTATGCTTTCAGGTTGAAACTTGACTGAAAACTCACTTTTAACAAAAGTTATGGCATTTTTGTATCACAGGTCAGAAATAGTGTTTTCTCAGCGAGAGAAGGCCAAAATGAACACTTCATGCAGAACTCCTGTATTTTGATGAAAACTCACTGAAATCAAGCTGTAACTTCAAGTTTTTGCATCTTTCTATGCTTTCAGGTTGAAACTTGACTAAAAAATCACTTTGAACAAAAGTTATGGCATTTTTGTATCACAGGTCACAAATAGTGTTTTCTCAGCGAGAGAAGGCCAAAATGAACACTTCATGCAGAACTCCTGTATTTTGATGAAAACTCACTGAAATCCACCTGTAACTTCAATTATATGCATCTTTCTATGCTTTCAGGTTGAAACTTGACTTAAAACTCACTTTGAACGAAAGTTATGCCATTTTTGTATCACAGGTCACAAATAGTGTTTTCTCAGCGAGAGAAGGCCAAAATGAACACTTCATGCAGAACTCCTGTATTTTGATGAAAACTCATTGAAATCCACCTGTAACTTCAAGTTTATGCATCTTTCTATGCTTTCAAGTTGAAACTTGACTGAAAACTCACTTTGAACAAAAGTTACGGCATTTTTGGTCACAGGTCACAAATAGTGTTTTCTCAGCGAGAGAAGGCCAAAATGAACACTTCATGCAGAACTCCTGTATTTTGATGAAAACTCATTGAAATCCACCTGTAACTTCAAGTTTATGCATCTTTCTATGCTTTCAGGTTGAAACTTGACTGAAAACTCACTTTGAACAAAAGTTATGGCATTTTTGTGTCACAGGTCACAAATAGCGTTTTCTCAGCGAGAGAAGGCCAAAATGAACACTTCATGCATAACTCTTGTATTTTGATGAAAACTCACTGAAATCCACCTGTAACTTCAAGTTTATGCATCTTTCTATGCTTTCAGGTTGAAACTTGACTGAAAACTCACTTTGAACAAAAGTTATGGCATTTTTGTGTCACAGGTCACAAATAGTGTTTTCTCAGCGAGAAAAGGCCAAAATGAACACTTCATGCAGAACTCCTGTATTTTGATGAAAACTCACTGAAATCCACCTGTAACTTCAAGTTTATGCCTCACTTTGAACAAAAGTTATATCATTTTTGTATCACAGGTCACAAATAGTGTTTTCTCAGCGAAAGAAGGCCAAAATGAACACTTCATGCAGAACTCCTGTATTTTGATGAAAACTCACTGAAATCCAGCTGTGAATTCAAGTTTATGCATCTTTCTATGCTTTCAGGTTGAAACTTGACTGAAAACTCACTTTCAACAAAAGTTATGGATGTTTTGTGTCACAGGTCACAAATAGCGTTTTCTCAGCGAGAGAAGGCCAAAATGAACACTTCATGCAGAACTCCTGTATTTTGATGAAAACTCACTGAAATCCACCTGTAACTTCAATTTTATGCATCTTTCTATGCTTTCAGGTTGAAACTTGACTGAAAACTCACTTTGAACAAAAGTTATGGCATTTTTATGTCACAGGTCACAAATAGTGTTTTCTCAGCGAGAGAAGGCCAAAATGAACACTTCATGCAGAACTCCTGTATTTTGATGAAAACTCACTGAAATCAAGCTGTAACTTCAATTTTATGCATCTTTCTATGCTTTCAGGTTGAAACTTGACTGAAAACTCACTTTGAACAAAAGTTACGGCATTTTTGGTCACAGGTCACCAATAGCGTTTTCTCAGCGAGAGAAGGCCAAAATGAACACTTCATGCATAACTCCTGTATTTTGATGAAAACTCACTGAAATCCACCTGTAACTTCAATTATATGCATCTTTCTATGCTTTCAGGTTGAAACTTGACTTAAAACTCACTTTGAACGAAAGTTATGCCATTTTTGTATCACAGGTCACAAATAGTGTTTTCTCAGCGAGAGAAGGCCAAAATGAACACTTCATGCAGAACTCCTGTATTTTGATGAAAACTCATTGAAATCCACCTGTAACTTCAAGTTTATGCATCTTTCTATGCTTTCAAGTTGAAACTTGACTGAAAACTCACTTTGAACAAAAGTTACGGCATTTTTGGTCACAGGTCACAAATAGTGTTTTCTCAGCGAGAGAAGGCCAAAATGAACACTTCATGCAGAACTCCTGTATTTTGATGAAAACTCATTGAAATCCACCTGTAACTTCAAGTTTATGCATCTTTCTATGCTTTCAGGTTGAAACTTGACTGAAAACTCACTTTGAACAAAAGTTATGGCATTTTTGTGTCACAGGTCACAAATAGCGTTTTCTCAGCGAGAGAAGGCCAAAATGAACACTTCATGCATAACTCTTGTATTTTGATGAAAACTCACTGAAATCCACCTGTAACTTCAAGTTTATGCATCTTTCTATGCTTTCAGGTTGAAACTTGACTGAAAACTCACTTTGAACAAAAGTTATGGCATTTTTGTGTCACAGGTCACAAATAGTGTTTTCTCAGCGAGAAAAGGCCAAAATGAACACTTCATGCAGAACTCCTGTATTTTGATGAAAACTCACTGAAATCCACCTGTAACTTCAAGTTTATGCCTCACTTTGAACAAAAGTTATATCATTTTTGTATCACAGGTCACAAATAGTGTTTTCTCAGCGAAAGAAGGCCAAAATGAACACTTCATGCAGAACTCCTGTATTTTGATGAAAACTCACTGAAATCCAGCTGTGAATTCAAGTTTATGCATCTTTCTATGCTTTCAGGTTGAAACTTGACTGAAAACTAACTTTCAACAAAAGTTATGGATGTTTTGTGTCACAGGTCACAAATAGCGTTTTCTCAGCGAGAGAAGGCCAAAATGAACACTTCATGCAGAACTCCTGTATTTTGATGAAAACTCACTGAAATCCACCTGTAACTTCAATTTTATGCATCTTTCTATGCTTTCAGGTTGAAACTTGACTGAAAACTCACTTTGAACAAAAGTTATGGCATTTTTATGTCACAGGTCACAAATAGTGTTTTCTCAGCGAGAGAAGGCCAAAATGAACACTTCATGCAGAACTCCTGTATTTTGATGAAAACTCACTGAAATCAAGCTGTAACTTCAATTTTATGCATCTTTCTATGCTTTCAGGTTGAAACTTGACTGAAAACTCACCTTGAACAAAAGTTATGGCATTTTTGTGTCACAGGTCACAAATAGCGTTTTCTCAGCGAGAGAAGGCCAAAATGAACACTTCATGCATAACTCTTGTATTTTGATGAAAACTCACTGAAATCCACCTGTAACTTCAAGTTTATGCATCTTTCTATGCTTTCAGGTTGAAACTTGACTGAAAACTCACTTTTAACAAAAGTTATGGCATTTTTGTATCACAGGTCACAAATAGTGTTTTCTCAGCGAGAGAAGGCCAAAATGAACACTTCATGCAGAACTCCTGTATTTTGATGAAAACTCACTGAAATCAAGCTGTAACTTCAAGTTTATGCATCTTTCTATGCTTTCAGGTTGAAACTTGACTGAAAACTCACTTTGAACAAAAGTTACGGCATTTTTGGTCACAGGTCACAAATAGTGTTTTCTCAGCGAGAGAAGGCCAAAATGAACACTTCATGCAGAACTCCTGTATTTTGATGAAAACTCATTGAAATCCACCTGTAACTTCAAGTTTATGCATCTTTCTATGCTTTCAGGTTGAAACTTGACTGAAAACTCACTTTGAACAAAAGTTATGGCATTTTTGTGTCACAGGTCACAAATAGCGTTTTCTCAGCGAGAGAAGGCCAAAATGAACACTTCATGCATAACTCTTGTATTTTGATGAAAACTCACTGAAATCCACCTGTAACTTCAAGTTTATGCATCTTTCTATGCTTTCAGGTTGAAACTTGACTGAAAACTCACTTTGAACAAAAGTTATGGCATTTTTGTGTCACAGGTCACAAATAGTGTTTTCTCAGCGAGAAAAGGCCAAAATGAACACTTCATGCAGAACTCCTGTATTTTGATGAAAACTCACTGAAATCCACCTGTAACTTCAAGTTTATGCCTCACTTTGAACAAAAGTTATATCATTTTTGTATCACAGGTCACAAATAGTGTTTTCTCAGCGAAAGAAGGCCAAAATGAACACTTCATGCAGAACTCCTGTATTTTGATGAAAACTCACTGAAATCCAGCTGTGAATTCAAGTTTATGCATCTTTCTATGCTTTCAGGTTGAAACTTGACTGAAAACTCACTTTCAACAAAAGTTATGGATGTTTTGTGTCACAGGTCACAAATAGCGTTTTCTCAGCGAGAGAAGGCCAAAATGAACACTTCATGCAGAACTCCTGTATTTTGATGAAAACTCACTGAAATCCACCTGTAACTTCAATTTTATGCATCTTTCTATGCTTTCAGGTTGAAACTTGACTGAAAACTCACTTTGAACAAAAGTTATGGCATTTTTATGTCACAGGTCACAAATAGTGTTTTCTCAGCGAGAGAAGGCCAAAATGAACACTTCATGCAGAACTCCTGTATTTTGATGAAAACTCACTGAAATCAAGCTGTAACTTCAATTTTATGCATCTTTCTATGCTTTCAGGTTGAAACTTGACTGAAAACTCACTTTGAACAAAAGTTACGGCATTTTTGGTCACAGGTCACCAATAGCGTTTTCTCAGCGAGAGAAGGCCAAAATGAACACTTCATGCATAACTCCTGTATTTTGATGAAAACTCACTGAAATCCACCTGTAACTTCAATTATATGCATCTTTCTATGCTTTCAGGTTGAAACTTGACTTAAAACTCACTTTGAACGAAAGTTATGCCATTTTTGTATCACAGGTCACAAATAGTGTTTTCTCAGCGAGAGAAGGCCAAAATGAACACTTCATGCAGAACTCCTGTATTTTGATGAAAACTCATTGAAATCCCCCTGTAACTTCAAGTTTATGCATCTTTCTATGCTTTCAAGTTGAAACTTGACTGAAAACTCACTTTGAACAAAAGTTACGGCATTTTTGGTCACAGGTCACAAATAGTGTTTTCTCAGCGAGAGAAGGCCAAAATGAACACTTCATGCAGAACTCCTGTATTTTGATGAAAACTCATTGAAATCCACCTGTAACTTCAAGTTTATGCATCTTTCTATGCTTTCAGGTTGAAACTTGACTGAAAACTCACTTTGAACAAAAGTTATGGCATTTTTGTGTCACAGGTCACAAATAGCGTTTTCTCAGCGAGAGAAGGCCAAAATGAACACTTCATGCATAACTCTTGTATTTTGATGAAAACTCACTGAAATCCACCTGTAACTTCAAGTTTATGCATCTTTCTATGCTTTCAGGTTGAAACTTGACTGAAAACTCACTTTGAACAAAAGTTATGGCATTTTTGTGTCACAGGTCACAAATAGTGTTTTCTCAGCGAGAAAAGGCCAAAATGAACACTTCATGCAGAACTCCTGTATTTTGATGAAAACTCACTGAAATCCACCTGTAACTTCAAGTTTATGCCTCACTTTGAACAAAAGTTATATCATTTTTGTATCACAGGTCACAAATAGTGTTTTCTCAGCGAAAGAAGGCCAAAATGAACACTTCATGCAGAACTCCTGTATTTTGATGAAAACTCACTGAAATCCAGCTGTGAATTCAAGTTTATGCATCTTTCTATGCTTTCAGGTTGAAACTTGACTGAAAACTCACTTTCAACAAAAGTTATGGATGTTTTGTGTCACAGGTCACAAATAGCGTTTTCTCAGCGAGAGAAGGCCAAAATGAACACTTCATGCAGAACTCCTGTATTTTGATGAAAACTCACTGAAATCCACCTGTAACTTCAATTTTATGCATCTTTCTATGCTTTCAGGTTGAAACTTGACTGAAAACTCACTTTGAACAAAAGTTATGGCATTTTTATGTCACAGGTCACAAATAGTGTTTTCTCAGCGAGAGAAGGCCAAAATGAACACTTCATGCAGAACTCCTGTATTTTGATGAAAACTCACTGAAATCAAGCTGTAACTTCAATTTTATGCATCTTTCTATGCTTTCAGGTTGAAACTTGACTGAAAACTCACCTTGAACAAAAGTTATGGCATTTTTGTGTCACAGGTCACAAATAGCGTTTTCTCAGCGAGAGAAGGCCAAAATGAACACTTCATGCATAACTCTTGTATTTTGATGAAAACTCACTGAAATCCACCTGTAACTTCAAGTTTATGCATCTTTCTATGCTTTCAGGTTGAAACTTGACTGAAAACTCACTTTTAACAAAAGTTATGGCATTTTTGTATCACAGGTCACAAATAGTGTTTTCTCAGCGAGAGAAGGCCAAAATGAACACTTCATGCAGAACTCCTGTATTTTGATGAAAACTCACTGAAATCAAGCTGTAACTTCAAGTTTATGCATCTTTCTATGCTTTCAGGTTGAAACTTGACTTAAAAATCACTTTGAACAAAAGTTATGGCATTTTTGTATCACAGGTCACAAATAGCGTTTTCTCAGCGAGAGAAGGCCAAAATGAAAACTTCATGCAGAACTCCTGTATTTTGATGAAAACTCACTGAAATCAAGCTGTAACTTCAAGTTTATGCATCTTTCTATGCTTTCAGGTTGAAACTTGACTGAAAACTCACTTTCAACAAAAGTTATGGCCGTTTTGTGTCACAGGTCACAAATAGCGTTTTCTCAGCGAGAGAAGGCCAAAATGAACACTTCATGCAGAACTCCTGTATTTTGATGAAAACTCACTGAAATCAAGCTGTAACTTCAAGTTTATGCATCTTTCTATGCTTTCAGGTTGAAACTTGACTGAAAACTCACTTTCAACAAAAGTTATGGCTGTTTTGTGTCACAGGTCACAAATAGCATTTTCTCAGCGAGAGAAGGCCAAAATGAACACTTCATGCAGAACTCCTGTATTTTGATGAAAACTCACTGAAATCAAGCTGTGAATTCAAGTTTATGCATCTTTCTATGCTTTCAGGTTGAAACTTGACTGAAAACTCACTTTGAACAAAAGTTATGGCTGTTTTGTGTCACAGGTCACAAATAGTGTTTTCTCAGCGAGAGAAGGCCAAAATGAACACTTCATGCAGAACTCCTGTATTTTGATGAAAACTCACTGAAATCCACCTGTAACTTCAAGTTTATGCATCTTTCTATGCTTTCAGGTTGAAATTTGACTGAAAACTCACTTTGAACAAAAGTTATGGCATTTTTGTGTCACAGGTCACAAATAGTGTTTTCTCAACGAGAGAAGGCCAAAATGAACACTTCATGCAGAACTCCTGTATTTTGATGAAAACTCACTGAAATCCACCTGTAACTTCAATTTTATGCATCTTTCTATGCTTTCAGGTTGAAACTTGACTGAAAACTCACTTTGAACAGAAGTTATGGCATTTTTGTGTCACAGGTCACAAATAGCGTTTTCTCAGCGAGAGAAGGCCAAAATGAACACTTCATGCATAACTCTTGTATTTTGATGAAAACTCACTGAAATCCATCTGTAACTTCAAGTTTATGCATCTTTCTATGCTTTCAGGTTGAAACTTGACTGAAAACTCACTTTGAACAAAAGTTATGGCATTTTTGTATCACAGGTCACAAATAGTGTTTTCTCAGCGAGAGAAGGCCAAAATGAACACTTCATGCAGAACTCCTGTATTTTGATGAAAACTCACTGAAATCAAGCTGTAACTTCAAGTTTATGCATCTGTCTATGCTTTCAGGTTGAAACTTGACTTAAAAATCACTTCTAACAAAAGTTATGGCATTTTTGTATCACAGGTAACAAATAGTGTTTTCTCAGCGAGAGAAGGCCAAAATGAACACTTTATGCATAACTCTTGTATTTTGATGAAAACTCACTGAAATCCACCTGTAACTTCAAGTTTATGCATCTTTTTTATGCTTTCAGGTTGAAACTTGACTGAAAACTCACTTTTAACAAAAGTTATGGCATTTTTGTATCACAGGTCACAAATAGTGTTTTCTCAGCGAGAGAAGGCCAAAATGAACACTTCATGCAGAACTCCTGTATTTTGATGAAAACTCACTGAAATCAAGCTGTAACTTCAAGTTTATGCATCTTTCTATGCTTTCAGGTTGAAACTTGACTAAAAAATCACTTTGAACAAAAGTTATGGCATTTTTGTATCACAGGTCACAAATAGTGTTTTCTCAGCGAGAGAAGGCCAAAATGAACACTTCATGCAGAACTCCTGTATTTTGATGAAAACTCACTGAAATCCACCTGTAACTTCAATTATATGCATCTTTCTATGCTTTCAGGTTGAAACTTGACTTAAAACTCACTTTGAACGAAAGTTATGCCATTTTTGTATTACAGGTCACAAATAGTGTTTTCTCAGCGAGAGAAGGCCAAAATGAACACTTCATGCAGAACTCCTGTATTTTGATGAAAACTCATTGAAATCCACCTGTAACTTCAAGTTTATGCATCTTTCTATGCTTTCAAGTTGAAACTTGACTGAAAACTCACTTTGAACAAAAGTTACGGCATTTTTGGTCACAGGTCACAAATAGTGTTTTCTCAGCGAGAGAAGGCCATAATGAACACTTCATGCAGAACTCCTGTATTTTGATGAAAACTCACTGAAATCCACCTGTAACTTCAAGTTTATGCATCTTTCTATGCTTTCAGGTTGAAACTTGACTGAAAACTCACTTTGAACAAAAGTTATGGCATTTTTGTGTCACAGGTCACAAATAGTGTTTTCTCAGCGAGAGAAGGCCATAATGAACACTTCATGCAGAAATCCTGTATTTTGATGAAAACTCACTGAAATCAAGCTGTGAATTCAAGTTTATGCATCTTTCTATGCTTTCAGGTTGAAACTTGACTGAAAACTCACTTTCAACAAAAGTTATGGATGTTTTGTGTCACAGGTCACAAATAGCGTTTTCTCAGCGAGAGAAGGCCAAAATGAACACTTCATGCAGAACTCCTGTATTTTGATGAAAACTCACTGAAATCCACCTGTAACTTCAAGTTTATGCATCTTTCTATGCTTTCAGGTTGAAACTTGACTGAAAACTCACTTTGAACAAAAGTTATGACATTTTTGTGTCACAGGTCACAAATAGTGTTTTCTCAGCGAGAGAAGGCCAAAATGAACACTTCATGCAGAACTCCTGTATTTTGATGAAAACTCACTGAAATCCACCTGTAACTTCAAGTTTATGCATCTTTCTATGCTTTCAGGTTGAAACTTGACTGAAAACTCACTTTTAACAAAAGTTATGGCATTTTTGTATCACAGGTCACAAATAGTGTTTTCTCAGCTAGAGAAGGCCAAAATGAACACTTCATGCAGAACTCCTGTATTTTGATGAAAACTCACTGAAATCAAGCTGTAACTTCAAGTTTATGCATCTTTCTATGCTTTCAGGTTGAAACTTGACTTAAAAATCACTTTGAACAAAAGTTATGGCATTTTTGTATCACAGGTCACAAATACTGTTTTCTCAGCGAGAGAAGGCCAAAATGAACACTTCATGCAGAACTCCTGTATTTTGATGAAAACTCACTGAAATCAAGCTGTGAATTCAAGTTTATGCATGTTTCTATGCTTTCAGGTTGAAACTTGACTAAAAACTCACTTTCAACAAAAGTTATGGCTGTTTTGTGTCACAGGTCACAAATAGCGTTTTCTCAGCGAGAGAAGGCCAAAATGAACACTTCATGCAGAACTCCTGTATTTTGATGAAAACTCACTGAAATCCACCTGTAACTTCAAGTTTATGCATCTTTCTATGCTTTCAGGTTGAAACTTGACTGAAAACTCACTTTTAACAAAAGTTATGGCATTTTTGTATCACAGGTCACAAATAGTGTTTTCTCAGCGAGAGAAGGCCAAAATGAACACTTCATGCAGAACTCCTGTATTTTGATGAAAACTCACTGAAATCAAGCTGTAACTTCAAGTTTATGCATCTTTCTATGCTTTCAGGTTGAAACTTGACTTAAAAATCACTTTGAACAAAAGTTATGGCATTTTTGTATCACAGGTCACAAATAGTGTTTTCTCAGCGAGAGAAGGCCAAAATGAACACTTCATGCAGAACTCCTGTATTTTGATGAAAACTCACTGAAATCAAGCTGTAACTTCAAGTTTATGCATCTTTCTATACTTTCAGGTTGAAACTTGACTGAAAACTCACTTTCAACAAAAGTTATGGCTGTTTTGTGTCACAGGTCACAAATAGCGTTTTCTCAGCGAGAGAAGGCCAAAATGAACACTTCATGCAGAACTCCTGTATTTTGATGAAAACTCACTGAAATCCACCTGTAACTTCAAGTTTATGCATCTTTCTATGCTTTCAGGTTGAAACTTGACTGAAAACTCACTTTGAACAAAAGTTATGACATTTTTGTGTCACAGGTCACAAATAGTGTTTTCTCAGCGAGAGAAGGCCAAAATGAACACTTCATGCAGAACTCCTGTATTTTGATGAAAACTCACTGAAATCCACCTGTAACTTCAAGTTTATGCATCTTTCTATGCTTTCAGGTTGAAACTTGACTGAAAACTCACTTTTAACAAAAGTTATGGCATTTTTGTATCACAGGTCACAAATAGTGTTTTCTCAGCGAGAGAAGGCCAAAATGAACACTTCATGCAGAACTCCTGTATTTTGATGAAAATTCACTGAAATCAAGCTGTAACTTCAAGTTTATGCATCTTTCTATGCTTTCAGGTTGAAACTTGACTTAAAAATCACTTTGAACAAAAGTTATGGCATTTTTGTATCACAGGTCACAAATAGTGTTTTCTCAGCGAGAGAAGGCCAAAATGAACACTTCATGCAGAACTCCTGTATTTTGATGAAAACTCACTGAAATCAAGCTGTAACTTCAAGTTTATGCATCTTTCTATACTTTCAGGTTGAAACTTGACTGAAAACTCACTTTCAACAAAAGTTATGGCTGTTTTGTGTCACGGGTCACAAATAGCATTTTCTCAGCGAGAGAAGGCCAAAATGAACACTTCATGCAGAACTCCTGTATTTTGATGAAAACTCATTGAAATCCACCTGTAACTTCAAGTTTATGCATCTTTCTATGCTTTCAGGTTGAAACTTGACTGAAAACTCACTTTGAACAAAAGTTATGGCATTTTTGTGTCACAGGTCACAAATAGCGTTTTCTCAGCGAGAGAAGGCCAAAATGAACACTTCATGCATAACTCTTGTATTTTGATGAAAACTCACTGAAATCCACCTGTAACTTCAAGTTTATGCATCTTTCTATGCTTTTAGGTTGAAACTTGACTGAAAACTCACTTTGAACAAAAGTTATGGCATTTTTGTGTCACAGGTCACAAATAGTGTTTTCTCAGCGAGAGAAGGCCATAATGAACACTTCATGCAGAACTCCTGTATTTTGATGAAAACTCACTGAAATCCACCTGTAACTTCAAGTTTATGCATCTTTCTATGCTTTCAGGTTGAAACTTGACTGAAAACTCACTTTGAACAAAAGTTATTGCATTTTTGTATCACAGGTCACAAATAGTGTTTCTCAGCGAGAGAAGGCCAAAATGAACACTTCATGCAGAACTCCTGTATTTTGATGAAAACTCACTGAAATCAAGCTGTGAATTCAAGTTTATGCATGTTTCTATGCTTTCAGGTTGAAACTTGACTGAAAACTCACTTTCAACAAAAGTTATGGCTGTTTTGTGTCACAGGTCACAAATAGCGTTTTCTCAGCGAGAGAAGGCCAAAATGAACACTTCATGCAGAACTCCTGTATTTTGATGAAAACTCACTGAAATCCACCTGTAACTTCAAGTTTATGCATCTTTCTATGCTTTCAGGTTGAAACTTGACTGAAAACTCACTTTCAACAAAAGTTATGACATTTTTGTGTCACAGGTCACAAATAGTGTTTTCTCAGCGAGAGAAGGCCAAAATGAACACTTCATGCAGAACTCCTGTATTTTGATGAAAACTCACTGAAATCCACCTGTAACTTCAAGTTTATGCATCTTTCTATGCTTTCAGGTTGAAACTTGACTGAAAACTCACTTTCAACAAAAGTTATGGCTGTTTTGTGTCACAGGTCACAAATAGCGTTTTCTCAGCGAGAGAAGGCCAAAATGAACACTTCATGCAGAACTCCTGTATTTTGATGAAAACTCACTGAAATCAAGCTGTAACTTCAATTATATGCATCTTTCTATGCTTTCAGGTTGAAACTTGACTTAAAACTCACTTTGAACAAAAGTTATGGCATTTTTGTATCACACGTCACAAATAGTGTTTTCTCAGCGAGAGAAGGCCAAAATGAAAACTTCATGCAGAACTCCTGTATTTTGATGAAAACTCATTGAAATCCACCTGTAACTTCAAGTTTATGCATCTTTCTATGCTTTCAGGTTGAAACTTGACTGAAAACTCACTTTCAACAAAAGTTATGGCATTTTTGTGTCACAGGTCACAAATAGCGTTTTCTCAGCGAGAGAAGGCCAAAATGAACACTTCATGCATAACTCTTGTATTTTGATGAAAACTCACTGAAATCCACCTGTAACTTCAAGTTTATGCATCTTTCTATGCTTTCAGGTTGAAACTTGACTGAAAACTCACTTTCAACAAAAGTTATGGCTGTTTTGTGTCACAGGTCACAAATAGCGTTTTCTCAGCGAGAGAAGGCCAAAATGAACACTTCATGCAGAACTCCTGTATTTTGATGAAAACTCACTGAAATCAAGCTGTAACTTCAAGTTTATGCATCTTTCTATGCTTTCAGGTTGAAACTTGACTGAAAACTCACTTTCAACAAAAGTTATGGCTGTTTTGTGTCACAGGTCACAAATAGCATTTTCTCAGCGAGAGAAGGCCAAAATGAACACTTCATGCAGAACTCCTGTATTTTGATGAAAACTCACTGAAATCAAGCTGTAACTTCAATTATATGCATCTTTCTATGCTTTCAGGTTGAAACTTGACTTAAAACTCACTTTGAACGAAAGTTATGCCATTTTTGTATCACAGGTCACAAATAGTGTTTTCTCAGCGAGAGAAGGCCAAAATGAACACTTCATGCAGAACTCCTGTATTTTGATGAAAACTCATTGAAATCCACCTGTAACTTCAAGTTTATGCATCTTTCTATGCTTTCAGGTTGAAACTTGACTGAAAACTCACTTTGAACAAAAGTTACGGCATTTTTGGTCACAGGTCACAAATAGCGTTTTCTCAGCGAGAGAAGGCCAAAATGAACACTTCATGCATAACTCTTGTATTTTGATGAAAACTCACTGAAATCCACCTGTAACTTCAAGTTTATGCATCTTTCTATGCTTTCAGGTTGAAACTTGACTGAAAACTCACTTTGAACAAAAGTTATGGCATTTTTGTGTCACAGGTCACAAATAGTGTTTTCTCAGCGAGAGAAGGCCATAATGAACACTTCATGCAGAACTCCTGTATTTTGATGAAAACTCACTGAAATCAAGCTGTGAATTCAAGTTTATGCATCTTTCTATGCTTTCAGGTTGAAACTTGACTGAAAACTCACTTTGAACAAAAGTTATGGCTGTTTTGTGTCACAGGTCACAAATAGCGTTTTCTCAGCGAGAGAAGGCCAAAATGAACACTTCATGCAGAACTCCTGTATTTTGATGAAAACTCACTGAAATCAAGCTGTGAATTCAAGTTTATGCATCTTTCTATGCTTTCAGGTTGAAACTTGACTTAAAAATCACTTTGAACAAAAGTTATGGCATTTTTGTATCACAGGTCACAAATAGTGTTTTCTCAGCGAGAGAAGGCCAAATGAACACTTCATGCAGAACTCCTGTATTTTGATGAAAACTCACTGAAATCAAGCTGTAACTTCAAGTTTATGCATCTTTCTATACTTTCAGGTTGAAACTTGACTGAAAACTCCCTTTCAACAAAAGTTATGGCTGTTTTGTGTCACAGGTCACAAATAGCATTTTCTCAGCGAGAGAAGGCCAAAATGAACACTTCATGCAGAACTCCTGTATTTTGATGAAAACTCATTGAAATCCACCTGTAACTTCAAGTTTATGCATCTTTCTATGCTTTCAGGTTGAAACTTGACTGAAAATTCACTTTGAACAAAAGTTATGGCATTTTTGTGTCACAGGTCACAAATAGCGTTTTCTCAGCGAGAGAAGGCCAAAATGAACACTTCATGCATAACTCTTGTATTTTGATGAAAACTCACTGAAATCCACCTGTAACTTCAAGTTTATGCATCTTTCTATGCTTTCAGGTTAAAACTTGACTGAAAACTCACTTTGAACAAAAGTTATTGCATTTTTGTATCACAGGTCACAAATAGTGTTTTCTCAGCGAGAGAAGGCCAAAATGAACACTTCATGCAGAACTCCTGTATTTTGATGAAAACTCACTGAAATCAAGCTGTGAATTCAAGTTTATGCATGTTTCTATGCTTTCAGGTTGAAACTTGACTGAAAACTCACTTTCAACAAAAGTTATGGCTGTTTTGTGTCACAGGTCACAAATAGTGTTTTCTCAGCGAGAGAAGGCCAAATGAACACTTCATGCAGAACTCCTGTATTTTGATGAAAACTCACTGAAATCAAGCTGTAACTTCAAGTTTATGCATCTTTCTATACTTTCAGGTTGAAACTTGACTGAAAACTCCCTTTCAACAAAAGTTATGGCTGTTTTGTGTCACAGGTCACAAATAGCATTTTCTCAGCGAGAGAAGGCCAAAATGAACACTTCATGCAGAACTCCTGTATTTTGATGAAAACTCATTGAAATCCACCTGTAACTTCAAGTTTATGCATCTTTCTATGCTTTCAGGTTGAAACTTGACTGAAAACTCACTTTGAACAAAAGTTATGGCATTTTTGGTCACAGGTCACAAATAGCGTTTTCTCAGCGAGAGAAGGCCAAAATGAACACTTCATGCATAACTCTTGTATTTTGATGAAAACTCATTGAAATCCACCTGTAACTTCAAGTTTATGCATCTTTCTATGCTTTCAGGTTGAAACTTGACTGAAAACTCACTTTGAACAAAAGTTATGGCATTTTTGTGTCACAGGTCACAAATAGCGTTTTCTCAGCGAGAGAAGGCCAAAATGAACACTTCATGCATAACTCTTGTATTTTGATGAAAACTAACTGAAATCCACCTGTAACTTCAAGTTTATGCATCTTTCTATGCTTTCAGGTTGAAACTTGACTGAAAACTCACTTTGAACAAAAGTTATTGCATTTTTGTATCACAGGTCACAAATAGTGTTTTCTCAGCGAGAGAAGGCCAAAATGAACACTTCATGCAGAACTCCTGTATTTTGATGAAAACTCACTGAAATCAAGCTGTGAATTCAAGTTTATGCATGTTTCTATGCTTTCAGGTTGAAACTTGACTGAAAACTCACTTTCAACAAAAGTTATGGCTGTTTTGTGTCACAGGTCACAAATAGCGTTTTCTCAGCGAGAGAAGGCCAAAATGAACACTTCATGCAGAACTCCTGTATTTTGATGAAAACTCACTGAAATCCACCTGTAACTTCAAGTTTATGCATCTTTCTATGCTTTCAGGTTGAAACTTGACTGAAAACTCACTTTCAACAAAAGTTATGGCTGTTTTGTGTCACAGGTCACAAATAGCGTTTTCTCAGCGAGAGAAGGCCAAAATGAACACTTCATGCAGAACTCCTGTATTTTGATGAAAACTCACTGAAATCCACCTGTAACTTCAAGTTTATGCATCTTTCTATGCTTTCAGGTTGAAACTTGACTGAAAACTCACTTTGAACAAAAGTTATGGCATTTTTGTGTCACAGGTCACAAATAGCGTTTTCTCAGCGAGAGAAGGCCAAAATGAACACTTCATGCATAACTCTTGTATTTTGATGAAAACTCACTGAAATCCACCTGTAACTTCAAGTTTATGCATCTTTCTATGCTTTCAGGTTGAAACTTGACTGAAAAGTCACTTTGAACAAAAGTTATTGCATTTTTGTATCACAGGTCACAAATAGTGTTTTCTCAGCGAGAGAAGGCCAAAATGAACACTTCATGCATAACTCTTGTATTTTGATGAAAACTCACTGAAATCCACCTGTAACTTCAATTATATGCATCTTTCTATGCTTTCAGGTTGAAACTTGACTGAAAACTCATTTTCAACAAAAGTTATGGCTGTTTTGTGTCACAGGTCACAAATAGCGTTTTCTCAGCGAGAGAAGGCCAAAATGAACACTTCATGCAGAACTCCTGTATTTTGATGAAAATTCACTGAAATCAAGCTGTAACTTCAAGTTTATGCATCTTTCTATGCTTTCAGGTTGAAACTTGACTGAAAACTCACTTTCAACAAAAGTTATGGCTGTTTTGTGTCACAGGTCACAAATAGTGTTTTCTCAGCGAGAGAAGGCCAAAATGAACACTTCATGCAGAACTCCTGTATTTTGATGAAAACTCACTGAAATCCACCTGTAACCTCAATTTTAAGCATCTTTCTATGCTTTCAGGTTGAAACTTGACTGAAAACTCACTTTTAACAAAAGTTATGGCATTTTTGTATCACAGGTCACAAATAGTGTTTTCTCAGCGAGAGAAGGCCAAAATGAACACTTCATGCAGAACTCCTGTATTTTGATGAAAACTCACTGAAATCCACCTGTAACCTCAATTTTATGCATCTTTCTATGCTTTCAGGTTGAAACTTGACTGAAAACTAACTTTTAACAAAAGTTATGGCATTTTTGTATCACAGGTCACAAATAGTGTTTTCTCAGCGAGAGAAGGCCAAAATGAACACTTCATGCAGAACTCCTGTATTTTGATGAAAACTCACTGAAATCAAGCTGTAACTTCAAGTTTTTGCATCTTTCTATGCTTTCAGGTTGAAACTTGACTGAAAACTCACTTTCAACAAAAGTTATGGCTGTTTTGTGTCTCAGGTCACAAATAGCGTTTTCTCAGCGAGAGAAGGCCAAAATGAACACTTCATGCAGAACTCCTGTATTTTGATGAAAACTCACTGAAATCAAGCTGTAACTTCAATTATATGCATCTTTCTATGCTTTCAGGTGAAACTTGACTTAAAACTCACTTTGAACAAAAGTTATGGCATTTTTGTATCACAGGTCACAAATAGTGTTTTCTCAGCGAGAGAAGGCCAAAATGAACACTTCATGCAGAACTCCTGTATTTTGATGAAAACTCACTGAAATCAAGCTGTAACTTCAAGTTTATGCATCTTTCTATGCTTTCAGGTTGAAACTTGACTGAAAACTCACTTTCAACAAAAGTTATGGCTGTTTTGTGTCACAGGTCACAAATAGCATTTTCTCAGCGAGAGAAGGCCAAAATGAACACTTCATGCAGAACTCCTGTATTTTGATGAAAACTCACTGAAATCAAGCTGTAACTTCAATTATATGCATCTTTCTATGCTTTCAGGTTGAAACTTGACTTAAAACTCACTTTGAACGAAAGTTATGCCATTTTTGTATCACAGGTCACAAATAGTGTTTTCTCAGCGAGAGAAGGCCAAAATGAACACTTCATGCAGAACTCCTGTATTTTGATGAAAACTCATTGAAATCCACCTGTAACTTCAAGTTTATGCATCTTTCTATGCTTTCAGGTTGAAACTTGACTGAAAACTCACTTTGAACAAAAGTTACGGCATTTTTGGTCACAGGTCACAAATAGTGTTTTCTCAGCGAGAGAAGGCCATAATGAACACTTCATGCAGAACTCCTGTATTTTGATGAAAACTCACTGAAATCAA
Organism: Aulostomus chinensis; assembly: GCF_037954235.1. NCBI lineage: Eukaryota > Metazoa > Chordata > Actinopteri > Syngnathiformes > Aulostomidae > Aulostomus > Aulostomus chinensis. The sequence continues at coordinate 22,581,052 of NC_141338.1, read as the reverse complement.
GCTGTGAATTCAAGTTTATGCATCTTTCTATGCTTTCAGGTTGAAACTTGACTTAAAAATCACTTTGAACAAAAGTTATGGCATTTTTGTATCACAGGTCACAAATAGTGTTTTCTCAGCGAGAGAAGGCCAAAATGAACACTTCATGCAGAACTCCTGTATTTTGATGAAAACTCACTGAAATCAAGCTGTAACTTCAAGTTTATGCATCTTTCTATACTTTCAGGTTGAAACTTGACTGAAAACTCCCTTTCAACAAAAGTTATGGCTGTTTTGTGTCACAGGTCACAAATAGCATTTTCTCAGCGAGAGAAGGCCAAAATGAACACTTCATGCAGAACTCCTGTATTTTGATGAAAACTCACTGAAATCAAGCTGTGAATTCAAGTTTATGCATGTTTCTATGCTTTCAGGTTGAAACTTGACTGAAAACTCACTTTCAACAAAAGTTATGGCTGTTTTGTGTCACAGGTCACAAATAGTGTTTTCTCAGCGAGAGAAGGCCAAAATGAACACTTCATGCAGAACTCCTGTATTTTGATGAAAACTCACTGAAATCAAGCTGTAACTTCAAGTTTATGCATCTTTCTATACTTTCAGGTTGAAACTTGACTGAAAACTCCCTTTCAACAAAAGTTATGGCTGTTTTGTGTCACAGGTCACAAATAGCATTTTCTCAGCGAGAGAAGGCCAAAATGAACACTTCATGCAGAACTCCTGTATTTTGATGAAAACTCATTGAAATCCACCTGTAACTTCAAGTTTATGCATCTTTCTATGCTTTCAGGTTGAAACTTGACAGAAAACTCACTTTGAACAAAAGTTATGGCATTTTTGGTCACAGGTCACAAATAGCGTTTTCTCAGCGAGAGAAGGCCAAAATGAACACTTCATGCATAACTCTTGTATTTTGATGAAAACTCATTGAAATCCACCTGTAACTTCAAGTTTATGCATCTTTCTATGCTTTCAGGTTGAAACTTGACTGAAAACTCACTTTGAACAAAAGTTATGGCATTTTTGTGTCACAGGTCACAAATAGCGTTTTCTCAGCGAGAGAAGGCCAAAATGAACACTTCATGCATAACTCTTGTATTTTGATGAAAACTCACTGAAATCCACCTGTAACTTCAAGTTTATGCATCTTTCTATGCTTTCAGGTTGAAACTTGACTGAAAAATCACTTTGAACAAAAGTTATTGCATTTTTGTATCACAGGTCACAAATAGTGTTTTCTCAGCGAGAGAAGGCCAAAATGAACACTTCATGCAGAACTCCTGTATTTTGATGAAAACTCACTGAAATCAAGCTGTGAATTCAAGTTTATGCATGTTTCTATGCTTTCAGGTTGAAACTTGACTGAAAACTCACTTTCAACAAAAGTTATGGCTGTTTTGTGTCACAGGTCACAAATAGCGTTTTCTCAGCGAGAGAAGGCCAAAATGAACACTTCATGCAGAACTCCTGTATTTTGATGAAAACTCACTGAAATCCACCTGTAACTTCAAGTTTATGCATCTTTCTATGCTTTCAGGTTGAAACTTGACTGAAAACTCACTTTGAACAAAAGTTATGGCATTTTTGTGTCACAGGTCACAAATAGCGTTTTCTCAGCGAGAGAAGGCCAAAATGAACACTTCATGCATAACTCTTGTATTTTGATGAAAACTCACTGAAATCCACCTGTAACTTCAAGTTTATGCATCTTTCTATGCTTTCAGGTTGAAACTTGACTGAAAACTCACTTTGAACAAATGTTATTGCATTTTTGTATCACAGGTCACAAATAGTGTTTTCTCAGCGAGAGAAGGCCAAAATGAACACTTCATGCAGAACTCCTGTATTTTGATGAAAACTCACTGAAATCAAGCTGTGAATTCAAGTTTATGCATGTTTCTATGCTTTCAGGTTGAAACTTGACTGAAAACTCACTTTCAACAAAAGTTATGGCTGTTTTGTGTCACAGGTCACAAATAGCGTTTTCTCAGCGAGAGAAGGCCAAAATGAACACTTCATGCAGAACTCCTGTATTTTGATGAAAACTCACTGAAATCCACCTGTAACTTCAAGTTTATGCATCTTTCTATGCTTTCAGGTTGAAACTTGACTGAAAACTCACTTTGAACAAAAGTTATGACATTTTTGTGTCACAGGTCACAAATAGTGTTTTCTCAGCGAGAGAAGGCCAAAATGAACACTTCATGCAGAACTCCTGTATTTTAATGAAAACTCACTGAAATCCACCTGTAACTTCAAGTTTATGCATCTTTCTATGCTTTCAGGTTGAAACTTGACTGAAAACTCACTTTGAACAAAAGTTATGACATTTTTGTGTCACAGGTCACAAATAGTGTTTTCTCAGCGAGAGAAGGCCAAAATGAACACTTCATGCAGAACTCCTGTATTTTGATGAAAACTCACTGAAATCCACCTCTAACTTCAAGTTTATGCATCTTTCTATGCTTTCAGGTTGAAACTTGACTGAAAACTCACTTTTAACAAAAGTTATGGCATTTTTGTATCACAGGTCACAAATAGTGTTTTCTCAGCGAGAGAAGGCCAAAATGAACACTTCATGCAGAACTCCTGTATTTTGATGAAAACTCACTGAAATCAAGCTGTAACTTCAAGTTCATGCATCTTTCTATGCTTTCAGGTTGAAACTTGACTTAAAAATCACTTTGAACAAAAGTTATGGCATTTTTGTATCACAGGTCACAAATAGTGTTTTCTCAGCGAGAGAAGGCCAAAATGAACACTTCATGCAGATCTCCTGTATTTTGATGAAAACTCACTGAAATCCACCTGTAACTTCAAGTTTATGCATCTTTCTATGCTTTCAGGTTGAAACTTGACTGAAAACTCACTTTCAACAAAAGTTATGGCTGTTTTGTGTCACAGGTCACAAATAGCATTTTCTCAGCGAGAGAAGGCCAAAATGAACACTTCATGCAGAACTCCTGTATTTTGATGAAAACTCATTGAAATCCACCTGTAACTTCAAGTTTATGCATCTTTCTATGCTTTCAGGTTTAAACTTGACTGAAAACTCACTTTCAACAAAAGTTATGGCATTTTTGTGTCACAGGTCACAAATAGCGTTTTCTCAGCGAGAGAAGGCCAAAATGAACACTTCATGCATAACTCTTGTATTTTGATGAAAACTCATTGAAATCCACCTGTAACTTCAAGTTTATGCATCTTTCTATGCTTTCAGGTTGAAACTTGACTGAAAACTCACTTTGAACAAAAGTTATGGCATTTTTGTGTCACAGGTCACAAATAGCGTTTTCTCAGCGAGAGAAGGCCAAAATGAACACTTCATGCATAACTCTTGTATTTTGATGAAAACTCACTGAAATCCACCTGTAACTTCAAGTTTATGCATCTTTCTATGCTTTCAGGTTGAAACTTGACTGAAAAATCACTTTGAACAAAAGTTATTGCATTTTTGTATCACAGGTCACAAATAGTGTTTTCTCAGCGAGAGAAGGCCAAAATGAACACTTCATGCAGAACTCCTGTATTTTGATGAAAACTCACTGAAATCAAGCTGTGAATTCAAGTTATGCATGTTTCTATGCTTTCAGGTTGAAACTTGACTGAAAACTCACTTTCAACAAAAGTTATGGCTGTTTTGTGTCACAGGTCACAAATAGCGTTTTCTCAGCGAGAGAAGGCCAAAATGAACACTTCATGCAGAACTCCTGTATTTTGATGAAAACTCACTGAAATCCACCTGTAACTTCAAGTTTATGCATCTTTCTATGCTTTCAGGTTGAAACTTGACTGAAAACTCACTTTGAACAAAAGTTATGGCATTTTTGTGTCACAGGTCACAAATAGCGTTTTCTCAGCGAGAGAAGGCCAAAATGAACACTTCATGCATAACTCTTGTATTTTGATGAAAACTCACTGAAATCCACCTGTAACTTCAAGTTTATGCATCTTTCTATGCTTTCAGGTTGAAACTTGACTGAAAACTCACTTTGAACAAAAGTTATTGCATTTTTGTATCACAGGTCACAAATAGTGTTTTCTCAGCGAGAGAAGGCCAAAATGAACACTTCATGCAGAACTCCTGTATTTTGATGAAAACTCACTGAAATCAAGCTGTGAATTCAAGTTTATGCATGTTTCTATGCTTTCAGGTTGAAACTTGACTGAAAACTCACTTTCAACAAAAGTTATGGCTGTTTTGTGTCACAGGTCACAAATAGCGTTTTCTCAGCGAGAGAAGGCCAAAATGAACACTTCATGCAGAACTCCTGTATTTTGATGAAAACTCACTGAAATCCACCTGTAACTTCAAGTTTATGCATCTTTCTATGCTTTCAGGTTGAAACTTGACTGAAAACTCACTTTGAACAAAAGTTATGACATTTTTGTGTCACAGGTCACAAATAGTGTTTTCTCAGCGAGAGAAGGCCAAAATGAACACTTCATGCAGAACTCCTGTATTTTAATGAAAACTCACTGAAATCCACCTGTAACTTCAAGTTTATGCATCTTTCTATGCTTTCAGGTTGAAACTTGACTGAAAACTCACTTTGAACAAAAGTTATGACATTTTTGTGTCACAGGTCACAAATAGTGTTTTCTCAGCGAGAGAAGGCCAAAATGAACACTTCATGCAGAACTCCTGTATTTTGATGAAAACTCACTGAAATCCACCTCTAACTTCAAGTTTATGCATCTTTCTATGCTTTCAGGTTGAAACTTGACTGAAAACTCACTTTTAACAAAAGTTATGGCATTTTTGTATCACAGGTCACAAATAGTGTTTTCTCAGCGAGAGAAGGCCAAAATGAACACTTCATGCAGAACTCCTGTATTTTGATGAAAACTCACTGAAATCAAGCTGTAACTTCAAGTTCATGCATCTTTCTATGCTTTCAGGTTGAAACTTGACTTAAAAATCACTTTGAACAAAAGTTATGGCATTTTTGTATCACAGGTCACAAATAGTGTTTTCTCAGCGAGAGAAGGCCAAAATGAACACTTCATGCAGATCTCCTGTATTTTGATGAAAACTCACTGAAATCCACCTGTAACTTCAAGTTTATGCATCTTTCTATGCTTTCAGGTTGAAACTTGACTGAAAACTCACTTTCAACAAAAGTTATGGCTGTTTTGTGTCACAGGTCACAAATAGCATTTTCTCAGCGAGAGAAGGCCAAAATGAACACTTCATGCAGAACTCCTGTATTTTGATGAAAACTCATTGAAATCCACCTGTAACTTCAAGTTTATGCATCTTTCTATGCTTTCAGGTTTAAACTTGACTGAAAACTCACTTTCAACAAAAGTTATGGCATTTTTGTGTCACAGGTCACAAATAGCGTTTTCTCAGCGAGAGAAGGACAAAATGAACACTTCATGCATAACTCTTGTATTTTGATGAAAACTCACTGAAATCCACCTGTAACTTCAAGTTTATGCATCTTTCTATGCTTTCAGGTTGAAACTTGACTGAAAACTCACTTTGAACAAAAGTTATGGCATTTTTGTGTCACAGGTCACAAATAGTGTTTTCTCAGCGAGAGAAGGCCATAATGAACACTTCATGCAGAACTCCTGTATTTTGATGAAAACTCACTGAAATCCACCTGTAACTTCAAGTTTATGCATCTTTCTATGCTTTCAGGTTGAAACTTGACTGAAAACTCACTTTGAACAAAAGTTATTGCATTTTTGTATCACAGGTCACAAATAGTGTTTTCTCAGCGAGAGAATGCCAAAATGAACACTTAATGCAGAACTCCTGTATTTTGATGAAAACTCACTGAAATCAAGCTGTGAATTCTAGTTTATGCATCTTTCTATGCTTTCAGGTTGAAACTTGACTGAAAACTCACTTTCAACAAAAGTGATGGCTGTTTTGTGTCACAGGTCACAAATAGCGTTTTCTCAGCGAGAGAAGGCCAAAATGAACACTTCATGCAGAACTCCTGTATTTTAATGAAAACTCACTGAAATCCACCTGTAACTTCAAGTTTATGCATCTTTCTATGCTTTCAGGTTGAAACTTGACTGAAAACTCACTTTGAAAAAAAGTTATGACATTTTTGTGTCACAGGTCACAAATAGTGTTTTCTCAGCGAGAGAAGGCCAAAATGAACACTTCATGCAGAACTCCTGTATTTTGATGAAAACTCACTGAAATCCACCTGTAACTTCAAGTTTATGCATCTTTCTATGCTTTCAGGTTGAAACTTGACTGAAAACTCACTTTTAACAAAAGTTATGGCATTTTTGTATCACAGGTCACAAATAGTGTTTTCTCCGCGAGAGAAGGCCAAAATGAACACTTCATGCAGAACTCCTGTATTTTGATGAAAACTCACTGAAATCAAGCTGTAACTTCAAGTTTATGCATCTTTCTATGCTTTCAGGTTGAAACTTGACTGAAAACTCACTTTGAACAAAAGTTATGGCATTTTTGTATCACAGGTCACAAATAGTGATTTCTCAGCGAGAGAAGGCCAAAATGAACACTTCATGCAGAACTCCTGTATTTTGATGAAAACTCACTGAAATCAAGCTGTAACTTCAAGTTTATGCATCTTTCTATGCTTTCAGGTTGAAACTTGACTGAAAACTCACTTTGAACAAAAGTTGTTATGGCATTTTTGTGTCACAGGTCACAAATAGCGTATTTCTCAGCGAGAGAAGGCCAAAATGAACACTTCATGCAGAACTCCTGTATTTTGATGAAAACTCACTGAAATCAAGCTGTAACTTCAAGTTTATGCATCTTTCTATGCTTTCAGGTTGAAACTTGACTGAAAACTCACTTTCAACAAAAGTTATGGCTGTTTTGTGTCACAGGTCACAAATAGCATTTTCTCAGCGAGAGAAGGCCAAAATGAACACTTCATGCAGAACTCCTGTATTTTGATGAAAACTCATTGAAATCCACCTGTAACATTCAAGTTTATGCATCTTTCTATGCTTTCAGGTTGAAACTTGACTGAAAACTCACTTTGAACAAAAGTTATGGCATTTTTGTGTCACAGGTCACAAATAGCGTTTTCTCAGCGAGAGAAGGCCAAAATGAACCACTTCATGCATAACTCTTGTATTTTGATGAAAACTCACTGAAATCCACCTGTAACTTCAAGTTTATGCATCTTTCTGTGCTTCAGTTGAAACTTGACTGAAAACTCACTTTGAACAAAAGTTATGGCATTTTTGTGTCACAGGTCACAAATAGTGTTTTTCTCAGCGAGAGAAGGCCATAATGAACACTTCCAGTAATCTTTGATGAAAACTCACTGAAATCCACCTGTAACTTCAAGTTTATGCATCTTTCTATGCTTTCAGGTTGAAACTTGACTGAAAACTCACTTTGACAAAAGTTATTGCAATTTTGTATCACAGGTCACAATAGTATTTTCTCAGCGAGAGAAGGCCAAAATGAACACTTCATGCAGAACTCCTGTATTTTGATGAAAACTCACTGAAATCAAGCTGTGAATTCAAGTTTATGCATCTTTCTATGCTTTCAGTTTGAAACTTGACTGAAAACTCACTTTCAACAAAAGTTATGGCTGTTTTGTGTCACAGGTCACAAATAGCGTTTTCTCAGCGAGAGAAGGCCAAAATGAACACTTCATGAAGAACTCCTGTATTTTGATGAGAAAACTCACTGAAATCCACCTGTAACTTCAAGTCTATGCATCTTTCTATGCTTTCAGGTTGAAACTTGACTGAAAACTCACTTTGAACAAAAGTTATGACATTTTGTGTCACAGGTCACAAAAAGTGTTTTCTCAGCGAGAGAAGGCCAAAATGAACACTTCATGCAGAACTCCTGTATTTTGATGAAAACTCACTGAAATCCACCTGTAACTTCAAGTTTATGCATCTTTCTATGCTTTCAGGTTGAAACTTGACTGAAAACTCACTTTCAACAAAAGTTATGGCTGTTTTGTGTCACAGGTCACAAATAGCCTTTTCTCAGCGAGAGAAGGCCAAAATGAACACTTCATGCAGAACTCCTGTATTTTGATGAAAACTCACTGAAATCAAGCTGTGAATTCAAGTTTATGCATCTTTCTATGCTTTCAGGTTGAAACTTGACTGAAAACTCACTTACAACAAAAGTTATGGCTGTTTTGTGTCACAGGTCACAAATAGCGTTTTCTCAGCGAGAGAAGGCCAAAATGAACACTTCATGAAGAACTCCTGTATTTTAATGAAAACTCACTGAAATCCACCTGTAACTTCAAGTTTATGCATCTTTCTATGCTTTCAGGTTGAAACTTGACTGAAAACTCACTTTGAACAAAAGTTATGACATTTTTGTGTCACAGGTCACAAATAGTGTTTTCTCAGCGAGAGAAGGCCAAAATGAACACTTCATGCAGAACTCCTGTATTTTGATGAAAACTCACTGAAATCAAGCTGTAACTTCAGTTTTTGCATCTTTCTATGCTTTCAGGTTGAAACTTGACTTAAAAATCACTTTGAACAAAAGTTATGGCATTTTTGTATCACAGGTCACAAATAGTGTTTTCTCAGCGAGAGAAGGCCAAAATGAAACACTTCATGCAGAACTCCTGTATTTTGATGAAAACTCACTGAAATCAAGCTGTAACTTCAAGTTTATGCATCTTTCTATGCTTTCAGGTTGAAACTTGACTGAAAACTCACTTTCAACAAAAGTTATGACATTTTTGTGTCACAGGTCACAAATAGTGTTTTCTCAGCGAGAGAAGGCCAAAATGAACACTTCATGCAGAACTCCTGTATTTTGATGAAAACTCACTGAAATCAAGCTGTAACTTCAAGTTTATGCATCTTTCTATGCTTTCAGGTTGAAACTTGACTTAAAAATCACTTTGAACAAAAGTTATGGCATTTTTGTATCACAGGTCACAAATAGTGTTTTCTCAGCGAGAGAAGGCCAAAATGAACACTTCATGCAGAACTCCTGTATTTTGATGAAAACTCACTGAAATCAAGCTGTAACTTCAAGTTTATGCATCTTTCTATGCTTTCAGGTTGAAACTTGACTTAAAATTCACTTTCAACAAAAGTTATGGCTGTTTTGTGTCACAGGTCACAATAGCATTTTCTCAGCGAGAGAAGGCCAAAATGAACACTTCATGCAGAACTCCTGTATTTTGATGAAAACTCATTGAAATCCACCTGTAACTTCAAGTTTATGCATCTTTCTATGCTTTCAGGTTGAAACTTGACTGAAAACTCACTTTGAACAAAAGTTATGGCATTTTTGTGTCACAGGTCACAAATAGCGTTTTCTCAGCGAGAGAAGGCCAAAATGAACACTTCATGCATAACTCTTGTATTTTGATGAAAACTCACTGAAATCCACCTGTAACTTCAAGTTTATGCATCTTTCTATGCTTTCAGGTTTGAAACTTGACTGAAAACTCACTTTGAACAAAAGTTATGGCATGTTTGTGTCACAGGTCACAAATAGTGTTTTCTCAGCGAGAGAAGGCCATAATGAACACTTCATGCAGAATTCCTGTATTTTGATGAAAACTTACTGAAATCCACCTGTAACTTCAAGTTTATGCATCTTTCTATGCTTTCAGTTGAAACTTGACTGAAAACTCACTTTGAACAAAAGTATTGCATTTTTGTATCACAGGTCACAAATAGTGTTTTCTCAGCGAGAGAAGGCCAAAATGAAACTTCATGCAGAACTCCTGTATTTTGATGAAAACTCACTGAAATCAAGCTGTGAATTCAAGTTTATGCATCTTTCTATGCTTTCAGGTTGAAACTTGACTGAAAAACTCACTTTCAACAAAAGTTATGGCTGTTTTGTGTCACAGGTCACAAATAGCGTTTTCTCAGCGAGAGAAGGCCAAAATGAACACTTCATGAAGAACTCCTGTATTTTGATGAAAACTCACTGAAATCCACCTGTAACTTCAAGTTTATGCATCTTTCTATGCTTTCAGGTTGAAACTTGACTGAAAACTCACTTTGAACAAAAGTTATGGCATTTTTGTGTCACAGGTCACAAAAAGTGTTTTCTCAGCGAGAGAAGGCCAAAATGAACACTTCATGCAGAACTCCTGTATTTTGATGAAAACTCACTGAAATCCACCTGTAACTTCAAGTTTATGCATCTTTCTATGCTTTCAGGTTGAAACTTGACTGAAAACTCACTTTGAACAAAAGTTATGGCTGTTTTGTGTCACAGGTCACAAATAGCGTTTTCTCAGCGAGAGAAGGCCAAAATGAACACTTCATGCAGAACTCCTGTATTTTGATGAACACTCACTGAAATCAATCTGTAACTTCAAGTTTATGCATCTTTCTATGCTTTCAGGTTGAAACTTGACTGAAAACTCACTTTCAACAAAAGTTATGGCTATTTTGTGTCACAGGTCACAAAAAGTGTTTTCTCAGCGAGAGAAGGCCAAAATGAACACTTCATGCAGAACTCCTTTATTTTGATGAAAACTCACTGAAAATCAAGCTGTAACTTCAATTATATGCATCTTTCTATGCTTTCAGGTTGAAACTTGACTTAAAACTCACTTTGAACAAAAGTTATGGCATTTTTGTATCACAGGTCACAAATAGTTTTTTCTCAGCGAGAGAAGGCCAAAATGAACACTTCATGCAGAACTCCTGTATTTTGATGAAAACTCACTGAAATCCACCTGTAACTTCAAGTTTATGCATCTTTCTATGCTTTCAGGTTGAAACGTGACTGAAAACTCACTTTGAACAAAAGTTATGGCATTTTTGTGTCACAGGTCACAAATAGTGTTTTCTCAGCGAGAGAAGGCCAAAATTAACACTTCATGCAGAACTCGTGTATTTTGATGAAAACTCAATGAAATCCACCTGTAACTTCAAGTTTATGCATCTTTCTATGCTTTCAGGTTGAAACTTGACTGAAAACTCACTTTCAACAAAAGTTATGGCATTTTTGTGTCACAGGTCACAAATAGTGTTTTCTCAGCGAGAGAAGGCCAAAATTAACACTTCATGCAGAACTCCTGTATTTTGATGAAAACTCACTGAAATCCACCTGTAACTTCAAGTTTATGCATCTTTCTATGCTTTCAGGTTGAAACTTGACTGAAAACTCACTTTGACCAAAAGTTATGGCATTTTTATGTCACAGGTCACAAATAGTGTTTTCTCAGCGAGAGAAGGCCAAAATGAACACTTCATGCAGAACTCCTGTATTTTGATGAAAACTCACTGAAATCCACCTGTAACTTCAAGTTTATGCATCTTTCTATGCTTTCAGGTTGAAACTTGACTGAAAACTCACTTTGACCAAAAGTTATGGCATTTTTATGTCACAGGTCACAAATAGTGTTTTCTCAGCGAGAGAAGGCCAAAATGAACACTTCATGCAGAACTCCTGTATTTTGATGAAAACTCACTGAAATCCACCTGTAACATCAATTTTATGCATCTTTCTATGCTTTCAGGTTGAAACTTGACTGAAAACTCACTTTGAACAAAAGTTATGGCATTTTTGTGTCAAAGGTCACAAATAGCGTTTTCTCAGCGAGAGAAGGCCAAAATGAACACTTCATGCAGAACTCCTGTATTTTGATGAAAACTCACTGAAATCCACCTGTAACTTCAAGTTTATGCATCTTTCTATGCTTTCAGGTTGAAACTTGACTGAAAACTCACTTTGAACAAAAGTTATTGCATTTTTGTATCACAGGTCACAAATAGTGTTTTCTCAGCGAGAGAAGGCCATAATGAACACTTCATGCAGAACTCCTGTATTTTGATGAAAACTCACTGAAATCCACCTGTAACTTCAAGTTTATGCATCTTTCTATGCTTTCAGGTTGAAACTTGACTGAAAACTCACTTTCAACAAAAGTTATGGCTGTTTTGTGTCACAGGTCACAAATAGCGTTTTCTCAGCGAGAGAAGGCCAAAATGAACACTTCATTCAGAACTCCTGTATTTTGATGAAAACTCACTGAAATCCACCTGTAACTTCAAGTTTATGCATCTTTCTATGCTTTCAGGTTGAAACGTGACTGAAAACTCACTTTGAACAAAAGTTATGGGATTTTTGTGTCACAGGTCACAAATAGCGTTTTCTCAGCGAGAGAAGGCTAAAATGAACACTTCATGCAGAACTCCTGTATTTTGATGAAAACTCACTGAAATCAAGCTATGAATTCAAGTTTATGCATCTTTCTATGATTTCAGGTTGAAACTTGACTGAAAACTCACTTTCAACAAAAGTTATGGCTGTTTTGTGTCACAGGTCACAAATAGCGTTTTCTCAGCGAGAGAAGGCCAAAATGAACACTTCATGCAGAACTCCTGTATTTTGATGAAAACTCACTGACATCCACCTGTAACTTCAAGTTTATGCATCTTTCTATGCTTTCAGGTTGAAACGTGACTGAAAACTCACTTTCAACAAAAGTTATGGCTGTTTTGTGTCACAGGTCACAAATAGCGTTTTCTCAGCGAGAGAAGGCCAAAATGAACACTTCATGCAGAACTCCTGTATTTTGATGAAAACTCACTGAAATCAAGCTGTAACTTCAAGTTTTTGCATCTTTCTATGCTTTCAGGTTGAAACTTGACTGAAAACTCACTTTGAACAAAAGTTATGGCATTTTTGTGTCACAGGTCACAAATATCGTTTTCTCAGCGAGAGAAGGCCAAAATGAACACTTCATGCAGAACTCCTGTATTTTGATGAAAACTCACTGAAATCAAGCTGTAACTTCAAGTTTTTGCATCTTTCTATGCTTTCAGGTTGAAACTTGACTGAAAACTCACTTTCAGCAAAAGTTATGGCTGTTTTGTGTCACAGGTCACAAATAGCGTTTTCTTCGCGAGAGAAGGCCAAAATGAACACTTCATGCAGAACTCCAGTATTTTGATGAAAACTCACTGAAATCAAGCTGTAACTTCAATTATATGCATCTTTCTATGCTTTCAGGTTGAAACTTGACTTAAAACTCACTTTGAACAAAAGTTATGGCATTTTTGTATCACAGGTCACAAATAGTGTTTTCTCAGCGAGAGAAGGCCAAAATGAACACTTCATGCAGAACTCCTGTATTTTGATGAAAACTCATTGAAATCCACCTGTAACTTCAAGTTTATGCATCTTTCTATGCTTTCAGGTTGAAACTTGACTGAAAACTCACTTTGAACAAAAGTTATTGCATTTTTGTATCACAGGTCACAAATAGTGTTTTCTCAGCGAGAGAAGGCCAAAATGAACACTTCATGCAGAACTCCTGTATTTTGATGAAAATTCACTGAAATCAAGCTGTAACTTCAAGTTTATGCATCTTTCTATGCTTTCAGGTTGAAACTTGACTGAAAACTCACTTTCAACAAAAGTTATGGCTGTTTTGTGTCACAGGTCACAAATAGCGTTTTCTCAGCGAGAGACAGCCAAAATGAACACTTCATGCAGAACTCCTGTATTTTGATGAAAACTCACTGAAATCAAGCTGTAACTTCAATTTTATGCATCTTTCTATGCTTTCAGGTTGAAACTTGACTTAAAACTCACTTTGAACAAAAGTTATGGCATTTTTGGATCACAGGTCACAAAAAGTGTTTTCTCAGCGAGAGAAGGCCAAAATGAACACTTCATGCAGAACTCCTGTATTTTGATGAAAACTCATTGAAATCCACATGTAACTTCAAGTTTATGCATCTTTCTATGCTTTCAGGTTGAAACTTGACTGAAAACTCACTTTGAACAAAAGTTATGGCATTTTTGTGTCACAGGTCGTAAATAGCGTTTTCTCAGCGAGAGAAGGCCAAAATGAACACTTCATGCAGAACTCTTGTATTTTGATGAAAACTCACTGAAATCCATCTGTAACTTCAAGTTTATGCATCTTTCTATGCTTTCAGGTTGAAACTTGACTGAAAACTCACTTTGAACAAAAGTTATGGCATTTTTGTGTCACAGGTCACAAATAGTGTTTTCTCAGCGAGAGAAGGCCAAAATGAACACTTCATGCAGAACTCCTGTATTTTGATGAAAACTCATTGAAATCCACCTGTAACTTCAAGTTTATGCATCTTTCTATGCTTTCAGGTTGAAACTTGACTGAAAACTCACTTTGAACAAAAGTTATGGCATTTTTGTGTCACAGGTCACAAATACTGTTTTCTCAGCGAGAGAAGGCCAAAATGAACACTTCATGCAGAACTCCTGTATTTTGATGAAAACTCACTGAAATCAAGCTGTAACTTCAAGTTTATGCATCTTTCTATGCTTTCAGGTTGAAACTTGACTTAAAACTCACTTTGAACAAAAGTTATGGCATTTTTGTATCACAGGTCACAAATACTGTTTTCTCAGTGAGAGAAGGCCAAAATGAACACTTCATACAGAACTCCTGTATTTTGATGAAAACTCATTGAACTCCACCTGTAACTTCAAGTTTATGCATCTTTCTATGCTTTCAGGTTGAAACTTGACTGAAAACTCACTTTGAACATAAGTTATGGCATTTTTGTGTCACAGGTCACAAATAGCGTTTTCTCAGCGAGAGAAGGCCAAAATGAACACTTCATGCATAACTCTTGTATTTTGATGAAAACTCACTGAAATCCACCTGTAACTTCAAATTTATGCATCTTTCTATGCTTTCAGGTTGAAACTTGACTGAAAACTCACTTTTAACAAAAGTTATGGCATTTTTGTATCACAGGTCACAAATAGTGTTTTCTCAGCGAGAGAAGGCCAAAATGAACACTTCATGCAGAACTCCTGTATTTTGATGAAAACTCACTGAAATCCACCTGTAACCTCAATTTTATGCATCTTTCTATGCTTTCAGGTTGAAACTTGACTGAAAACTCACTTTTAACAAAAGTTATGGCATTTTTGTATCACAGGTCACAAATAGTGTTTTCTCAGCGAGAGAAGGCCAAAATGAACACTTCATGCAGAACTCCTGTATTTTGATGAAAACTCACTGAAATCAAGCTGTAACTTCAAGTTTTTGCATCTTTCTATGCTTTCAGGTTGAAACTTGACTGAAAACTCACTTTGAACAAAAGTTATGGCTGTTTTGTGTCACAGGTCACAAATAGCGTTTTCTCAGCGAGAGAAGGCCAAAATGAACACTTCATGCAGAACTCCTGTATTTTGATGAAAACTCACTGAAATCAAGCTGTAACTTCAAGTTTTTGCATCTTTCTATGCTTTCAGGTTGAAACTTGACTGAAAACTCACTTTGAACAAAAGTTATGGCATTTTTGTGTCACAGGTCACAAATAGCGTTTTCTCAGCGAGAGAAGGTCAAAATGAACACTTCATGCATAACTCTTGTATTTTGATGAAAACTCACTGAAATCCACCTGTAACTTCAAGTTTATGCATCTTTCTATGCTTTCAGGTTGAAACTTGACTGAAAACTCACTTTGAACAAAAGTTATGGCATTTTTGTGTCACAGGTCACAAATAGTGTTTTCTCAGCGAGAGAAGGCCAAAATGAACACTTCATGCAGAACTCCTGTATTTTGATGAAAACTCACTGAAATCCACCTGTAACTTCAAGTTTATGCATCTTTCTATGCTTTCAGGTTGAAACTTGACTGAAAACTCACTTTGAACAAAAGTTATGGCATTTTTTTGTCACAGGTCACAAATAGTGTTTTCTCAGCGAGAGAAGGCCAAAATGAACACTTCATGCAGAACTCCTGTATTTTGATGAAAACTCACTGAAATCAAGCTGTAACTTCAATTTTATGCATCTTTCTATGCTTTCAGGTTGAAACTTGACTTAAAACTCACTTTGAACAAAAGTTATGGCATTTTTGGATCACAGGTCACAAAAAGTGTTTTCTCAGCGAGAGAAGGCCAAAATGAACACTTCATGCAGAACTCCTGTATTTTGATGAAAACTCATTGAAATCCACATGTAACTTCAAGTTTATGCATCTTTCTATGCTTTCAGGTTGAAACTTGACTGAAAACTCACTTTGAACAAAAGTTATGGCATTTTTGTGTCACAGGTCGTAAATAGCGTTTTCTCAGCGAGAGAAGGCCAAAATGAACACTTCATGCAGAACTCTTGTATTTTGATGAAAACTCACTGAAATCCATCTGTAACTTCAAGTTTATGCATCTTTCTATGCTTTCAGGTTGAAACTTGACTGAAAACTCACTTTGAACAAAAGTTATGGCATTTTTGTGTCACAGGTCACAAATAGTGTTTTCTCAGCGAGAGAAGGCCAAAATGAACACTTCATGCAGAACTCCTGTATTTTGATGAAAACTCATTGAAATCCACCTGTAACTTCAAGTTTATGCATCTTTCTATGCTTTCAGGTTGAAACTTGACTGAAAACTCACTTTGAACAAAAGTTATGGCATTTTTGTGTCACAGGTCACAAATACTGTTTTCTCAGCGAGAGAAGGCCAAAATGAACACTTCATGCAGAACTCCTGTATTTTGATGAAAACTCACTGAAATCAAGCTGTAACTTCAAGTTTATGCATCTTTCTATGCTTTCAGGTTGAAACTTGACTTAAAACTCACTTTGAACAAAAGTTATGGCATTTTTGTATCACAGGTCACAAATACTGTTTTCTCAGTGAGAGAAGGCCAAAATGAACACTTCATACAGAACTCCTGTATTTTGATGAAAACTCATTGAACTCCACCTGTAACTTCAAGTTTATGCATCTTTCTATGCTTTCAGGTTGAAACTTGACTGAAAACTCACTTTGAACATAAGTTATGGCATTTTTGTGTCACAGGTCACAAATAGCGTTTTCTCAGCGAGAGAAGGCCAAAATGAACACTTCATGCATAACTCTTGTATTTTGATGAAAACTCACTGAAATCCACCTGTAACTTCAAATTTATGCATCTTTCTATGCTTTCAGGTTGAAACTTGACTGAAAACTCACTTTTAACAAAAGTTATGGCATTTTTGTATCACAGGTCACAAATAGTGTTTTCTCAGCGAGAGAAGGCCAAAATGAACACTTCATGCAGAACTCCTGTATTTTGATGAAAACTCACTGAAATCCACCTGTAACCTCAATTTTATGCATCTTTCTATGCTTTCAGGTTGAAACTTGACTGAAAACTCACTTTTAACAAAAGTTATGGCATTTTTGTATCACAGGTCACAAATAGTGTTTTCTCAGCGAGAGAAGGCCAAAATGAACACTTCATGCAGAACTCCTGTATTTTGATGAAAACTCACTGAAATCAAGCTGTAACTTCAAGTTTTTGCATCTTTCTATGCTTTCAGGTTGAAACTTGACTGAAAACTCACTTTGAACAAAAGTTATGGCTGTTTTGTGTCACAGGTCACAAATAGCGTTTTCTCAGCGAGAGAAGGCCAAAATGAACACTTCATGCAGAACTCCTGTATTTTGATGAAAACTCACTGAAATCAAGCTGTAACTTCAAGTTTTTGCATCTTTCTATGCTTTCAGGTTGAAACTTGACTGAAAACTCACTTTGAACAAAAGTTATGGCATTTTTGTGTCACAGGTCACAAATAGCGTTTTCTCAGCGAGAGAAGGCCAAAATGAACACTTCATGCATAACTCCTGTATTTTGATGAAAACTCACTGAAATCAACCTGTAACTTCAAGTTTATGCATCTTTCTATGCTTTCAGGTTGAAACTTGACTGAAAACTCACTTTGAACAAAAGTTATGGCATTTTTGTGTCACAGGTCACAAATAGTGTTTTCTCAGCGAGAGAAGGCCAAAATGAACACTTCATGCAGAACTCCTGTATTTTGATGAAAACTCACTGAAATCCACCTGTAACTTCAAGTTTTTGCATCTTTCTATGCTTTCAGGTTGAAACTTGACTGAAAACTCACTTTCAACAAAAGTTATGGCTGTTTTGTGTCACAGGTCACAAATAGCGTTTTCTCAGCGAGAGAAGGCCAAAATGAACTCTTCATGCAGAACTCCTGTATTTTGATGAAAACTCACTGAAATCAAGCTGTAATTTCAAGTTTTTGCATCTTTCTATGCTTTCAGGTTGAAACTTGACTGAAAACTCACTTTGAACAAAAGTTATGGCATTTTTGTGTCACAGGTCACAAATATCGTTTTCTCAGCGAGAGAAGGTCAAAATGAACACTTCATGCATAACTCTTGTATTTTGATGAAAACTCACTGAAATCCACCTGTAACTTCAAGTTTATGCATCTTTCTATGCTTTCAGGTTGAAACTTGACTGAAAACTCACTTTGAACAAAAGTTATGGCATTTTTGTGTCACAGGTCACAAATAGTGTTTTCTCAGCGAGAGAAGGCCAAAATGAACACTTCATGCAGAACTCCTGTATTTTGATGAAAACTCACTGAAATCCACCTGTAACTTCAAGTTTATGCATCTTTCTATGCTTTCAGGTTGAAACTTGACTGAAAACTCACTTTGAACAAAAGTTATGGCATTTTTTTGTCACAGGTCACAAATAGTGTTTTCTCAGCGAGAGAAGGCCAAAATGAACACTTCATGCAGAACTCCTGTATTTTGATGAAAACTCACTGAAATCAAGCTGTAACTTCAAGTTTTTGCATCTTTCTATGCTTTCAGGTTGAAACTTGACTGAAAACTCACTTTGAACAAAAGTTATGGCATTTTTGTGTCACAGGTCACAAATATCGTTTTCTCAGCGAGAGAAGGCCAAAATGAACACTTCATGCATAACTCCTGTATTTTGATGAAAACTCACTGAAATCCACCTGTAACTTCAAGTTTATGCATCTTTCTATGCTTTCAGGTTGAAACTTGACTGAAAACTCACTTTGAACAAAAGTTATGGCATTTTTGTGTCACAGGTCACAAATAGTGTTTTCTCAGCGAGAGAAGGCCAAAATGAACACTTCATGCAGAACTCCTGTATTTTGATGAAAACTCACTGAAATCAAGCTGTAACTTCAAGTTTTTGCATCTTTCTATGCTTTCAGGTTGAAACTTGACTGAAAACTCACTTTCAGCAAAAGTTATGGCTGTTTTGTGTCACAGGTCACAAATAGCGTTTTCTTCGCGAGAGAAGGCCAAAATGAACACTTCATGCAGAACTCCAGTATTTTGATGAAAACTCACTGAAATCAAGCTGTAACTTCAATTATATGCATCTTTCTATGCTTTCAGGTTGAAACTTGACTTAAAACTCACTTTGAACAAAAGTTATGGCATTTTTGTATCACAGGTCACAAATAGTGTTTTCTCAGCGAGAGAAGGCCAAAATGAACACTTCATGCAGAACTCCTGTATTTTGATGAAAACTCATTGAAATCCACCTGTAACTTCAAGTTTATGCATCTTTCTATGCTTTCAGGTTGAAACGTGACTGAAAACTCACTTTGAACAAAAGTTATGGCATTTTTGTGTCACAGGTCACAAATAGTGTTTTCTCAGCGAGAGAAGGCCAAAATGAACACTTCATGCATAACTCCTGTATTTTGATGAAAACTCACTGAAATCCACCTGTAACTTCAAGTTTATGCATCTTTCTATGCTTTCAGGTTGAAACTTGACTGAAAAATCACTTTGAACAAAAGTTATGGCATTTTTGTGTCACAGGTCACAAATAGTGTTTTCTCAGCGAGAGAAAGCCAAAATGAACACTTCATGCAGAACTCCTGTATTTTGATGAAAACTCACTGAAATCCACCTGTAACTTCAAGTTTTTGCATCTTTCTATGCTTTCAGGTTGAAACTTGACCTAAAACTCACTTTGAACAAAAGTTATGGCATTTTTGTGTCACAGGTCACAAATATCGTTTTCTCAGCGAGAGAAGGCCAAAATGAACACTTCATGCATAACTCCTGTATTTTGATGAAAACTCACTGAAATCCACCTGTAACTTCAAGTTTATGCATCTTTCTATGCTTTCAGGTTGAAACTTGACTGAAAACTCACTTTGAACAAAAGTTATGGCATTTTTGTGTCACAGGTCACAAATAGTGTTTTCTCAGCGAGAGAAGGCCAAAATGAACACTTCATGCAGAACTCCTGTATTTTGATGAAAACTCACTGAAATCAAGCTGTAACTTCAAGTTTTTGCATCTTTCTATGCTTTCAGGTTGAAACTTGACTGAAAACTCACTTTGAACAAAAGTTATGGCATTTTTGTGTCACAGGTCACAAATATCGTTTTCTCAGCGAGAGAAGGCCAAAATGAACACTTCATGCATAACTCCTGTATTTTGATGAAAACTCACTGAAATCCACCTGTAACTTCAAGTTTATGCATCTTTCTATGCTTTCAGGTTGAAACTTGACTGAAAACTCACTTTGAACAAAAGTTATGGCATTTTTGTGTCACAGGTCACAAATAGTGTTTTCTCAGCGAGAGAAGGCCAAAATGAACACTTCATGCAGAACTCCTGTATTTTGATGAAAACTCATTGAAATCCACCTGTAACTTCAAGTTTATGCATCTTTCTATGCTTTCAGGTTGAAACGTGACTGAAAACTCACTTTGAACAAAAGTTATGGCATTTTTGTGTCACAGGTCACAAATAGTGTTTTCTCAGCGAGAGAAGGCCAAAATGAACACTTCATGCAGAACTCCTGTATTTTGATGAAAACTCACTGAAATCAAGCTGTAACTTCAAGTTTATGCATCTTTCTATGCTTTCAGGTTGAAACTTGACTGAAAATTCACTTTCAACAAAAGTTATGGCTGTTTTGTGTCACAGGTCACAAATAGCGTTTTCTCAGCGAGAGAAGGCCAAAATGAACACTTCATGCAGAACTCCTGTATTTTGATGAAAACTCACTGAAATCAAGCTGTAACTTCAAGTTTTTGCATCTTTCTATGCTTTCAGGTTGAAACTTGACCTAAAACTCACTTTGAACAAAAGTTATGGCATTTTTGTGTCACAGGTCACAAATATCGTTTTCTCAGCGAGAGAAGGCCAAAATGAACACTTCATGCATAACTCCTGTATTTTGATGAAAACTCACTGAAATCCACCTGTAACTTCAAGTTTATGCATCTTTCTATGCTTTCAGGTTGAAACTTGACTGAAAACTCACTTTGAACAAAAGTTATGGCATTTTTGTGTCACAGGTCACAAATAGTGTTTTCTCAGCGAGAGAAGGCCAAAATGAACACTTCATGCAGAACTCCTGTATTTTGATGAAAACTCACTGAAATCAAGCTGTAACTTCAAGTTTTTGCATCTTTCTATGCTTTCAGGTTGAAACTTGACTGAAAACTCACTTTGAACAAAAGTTATGGCATTTTTGTGTCACAGGTCACAAATATCGTTTTCTCAGCGAGAGAAGGCCAAAATGAACACTTCATGCAGAACTCCTGTATTTTGATGAAAACTCACTGAAATCCACCTGTAACTTCAAGTTTATGCATCTTTCTATGCTTTCAGGTTGAAACTTGACTGAAAACTCACTTTGAACAAAAGTTATGGCATTTTTGTGTCACAGGTCACAAATAGTGTTTTCTCAGCGAGAGAAGGCCAAAATGAACACTTCATGCAGAACTCCTGTATTTTGATGAAAACTCATTGAAATCCACCTGTAACTTCAATTTTTTGCATCTTTCTATGCTTTCAGGTTGAAACGTGACTGAAAACTCACTTTGAACAAAAGTTATGGCATTTTTGTGTCACAGGTCACAAATAGTGTTTTCTCAGCAAGAGAAGGCCAAAATGAACACTTCATGCATAACTCCTGTATTTTGATGAAAACTCACTGAAATCCACCTGTAACTTCAAGTTTATGCATCTTTCTATGCTTTCAGGTTGAAACTTGACTGAAAACTCACTTTGAACAAAAGTTATGGCATTTTTGTGTCACAGGTCACAAATAGTGTTTTCTCAGCGAGAGAAGGCCAAAATGAACACTTCATGCAGAACTCCTGTATTTTGATGAAAACTCATTGAAATCCACCTGTAACTTCAAGTTTATGCATCTTTCTATGCTTTCAGGTTGAAACTTGACTGAAAACTCACTTTCAGCAAAAGTTATGGCTGTTTTGTGTCACAGGTCACAAATAGCGTTTTCTTCGCGAGAGAAGGCCAAAATGAACACTTCATGCAGAACTCCAGTATTTTGATGAAAACTCACTGAAATCAAGCTGTAACTTCAATTATATGCATCTTTCTATGCTTTCAGGTTGAAACTTGACTTAAAACTCACTTTGAACAAAAGTTATGGCATTTTTGTATCACAGGTCACAAATAGTGTTTTCTCAGCGAGAGAAGGCCAAAATGAACACTTCATGCAGAACTCCTGTATTTTGATGAAAACTCATTGAAATCCACCTGTAACTTCAAGTTTATGCATCTTTCTATGCTTTCAGGTTGAAACGTGACTGAAAACTCACTTTGAACAAAAGTTATGGCATTTTTGTGTCACAGGTCACAAATAGTGTTTTCTCAGCGAGAGAAGGCCAAAATGAACACTTCATGCATAACTCCTGTATTTTGATGAAAACTCACTGAAATCCACCTGTAACTTCAAGTTTATGCATCTTTCTATGCTTTCAGGTTGAAACTTGACTGAAAAATCACTTTGAACAAAAGTTATGGCATTTTTGTGTCACAGGTCACAAATAGTGTTTTCTCAGCGAGAGAAAGCCAAAATGAACACTTCATGCAGAACTCCTGTATTTTGATGAAAACTCACTGAAATCCACCTGTAACTTCAAGTTTTTGCATCTTTCTATGCTTTCAGGTTGAAACTTGACCTAAAACTCACTTTGAACAAAAGTTATGGCATTTTTGTGTCACAGGTCACAAATATCGTTTTCTCAGCGAGAGAAGGCCAAAATGAACACTTCATGCATAACTCCTGTATTTTGATGAAAACTCACTGAAATCCACCTGTAACTTCAAGTTTATGCATCTTTCTATGCTTTCAGGTTGAAACTTGACTGAAAACTCACTTTGAACAAAAGTTATGGCATTTTTGTGTCACAGGTCACAAATAGTGTTTTCTCAGCGAGAGAAGGCCAAAATGAACACTTCATGCAGAACTCCTGTATTTTGATGAAAACTCACTGAAATCAAGCTGTAACTTCAAGTTTTTGCATCTTTCTATGCTTTCAGGTTGAAACTTGACTGAAAACTCACTTTGAACAAAAGTTATGGCATTTTTGTGTCACAGGTCACAAATATCGTTTTCTCAGCGAGAGAAGGCCAAAATGAACACTTCATGCATAACTCCTGTATTTTGATGAAAACTCACTGAAATCCACCTGTAACTTCAAGTTTATGCATCTTTCTATGCTTTCAGGTTGAAACTTGACTGAAAACTCACTTTGAACAAAAGTTATGGCATTTTTGTGTCACAGGTCACAAATAGTGTTTTCTCAGCGAGAGAAGGCCAAAATGAACACTTCATGCAGAACTCCTGTATTTTGATGAAAACTCATTGAAATCCACCTGTAACTTCAAGTTTATGCATCTTTCTATGCTTTCAGGTTGAAACGTGACTGAAAACTCACTTTGAACAAAAGTTATGGCATTTTTGTGTCACAGGTCACAAATAGTGTTTTCTCAGCGAGAGAAGGCCAAAATGAACACTTCATGCAGAACTCCTGTATTTTGATGAAAACTCACTGAAATCAAGCTGTAACTTCAAGTTTATGCATCTTTCTATGCTTTCAGGTTGAAACTTGACTGAAAATTCACTTTCAACAAAAGTTATGGCTGTTTTGTGTCACAGGTCACAAATAGCGTTTTCTCAGCGAGAGAAGGCCAAAATGAACACTTCATGCAGAACTCCTGTATTTTGATGAAAACTCACTGAAATCAAGCTGTAACTTCAAGTTTTTGCATCTTTCTATGCTTTCAGGTTGAAACTTGACCTAAAACTCACTTTGAACAAAAGTTATGGCATTTTTGTGTCACAGGTCACAAATATCGTTTTCTCAGCGAGAGAAGGCCAAAATGAACACTTCATGCATAACTCCTGTATTTTGATGAAAACTCACTGAAATCCATCTGTAACTTCAAGTTTATGCATCTTTCTATGCTTTCAGGTTGAAACTTGACTGAAAACTCACTTTGAACAAAAGTTATGGCATTTTTGTGTCACAGGTCACAAATAGTGTTTTCTCAGCGAGAGAAGGCCAAAATGAACACTTCATGCAGAACTCCTGTATTTTGATGAAAACTCACTGAAATCAAGCTGTAACTTCAAGTTTTTGCATCTTTCTATGCTTTCAGGTTGAAACTTGACTGAAAACTCACTTTGAACAAAAGTTATGGCATTTTTGTGTCACAGGTCACAAATATCGTTTTCTCAGCGAGAGAAGGCCAAAATGAACACTTCATGCAGAACTCCTGTATTTTGATGAAAACTCACTGAAATCCACCTGTAACTTCAAGTTTATGCATCTTTCTATGCTTTCAGGTTGAAACTTGACTGAAAACTCACTTTGAACAAAAGTTATGGCATTTTTGTGTCACAGGTCACAAATAGTGTTTTCTCAGCGAGAGAAGGCCAAAATGAACACTTCATGCAGAACTCCTGTATTTTGATGAAAACTCATTGAAATCCACCTGTAACTTCAAGTTTATGCATCTTTCTATGCTTTCAGGTTGAAACGTGACTGAAAACTCACTTTGAACAAAAGTTATGGCATTTTTGTGTCACAGGTCACAAATAGTGTTTTCTCAGCAAGAGAAGGCCAAAATGAACACTTCATGCAGAACTCCTGTATTTTGATGAAAACTCACTGAAATCCACCTGTAACTTCAAGTTTATGCATCTTTCTATGCTTTCAGGTTGAAACTTGACTGAAAACTCACTTTGAACAAAAGTTATGGCATTTTTGTGTCACAGGTCACAAATAGTGTTTTCTCAGCGAGAGAAGGCCAAAATGAACACTTCATGCAGAACTCCTGTATTTTGATGAAAACTCACTGAAATCAAGCTGTAACTTCAAGTTTATGCATCTTTCTATGCTTTCAGGTTGAAACTTGACTGAAAACTCACTTTGAACAAAAGTTATGGCATTTTTGTGTCACGGGTCACAAATAGTGTTTTCTCAGCGAGAGAAGGCCAAAATGAACACTTCATGCAGAACTCCTGTATTTTGATGAAAACTCACTGAAATCAAGCTGTGAATTCAAGTTTATGCATCTTTCTATGCTTTCAGGTTGAAACTTGACTGAAAACTCACTTTCAAAAAAAGTTATGGCTGTTTTGTGTCACAGGTCACAAATAGCGTTTTCTCAGCGAGAGAAGGCCAAAATGAACACTTCATGCAGAACTCCTGTATTTTGATGAAAACTCACTGAAATCCACCTGTAACTTCAAGTTTATGCATCTTTCTATGCTTTCAGGTTGAAACTTGACTGAAAACTCACTTTGAACAAAAGTTATTGCATTTTTGTATCACAGGTCACAAATAGTGTTTTCTCAGCGAGAGAAGGCCAAAATGAACACTTCATGCAGAACTCCTGTATTTTGATGAAAACTCACTGAAATCAAGCTGTGAATTCAAGTTTATGCATCTTTCTATGCTTTCAGGTTGAAACTTGACTGAAAACTCACTTTCAACAAAAGTTATGGCTGTTTTGTGTCACAGGTCACAAATAGCGTTTTCTCAGCGAGAGAAGGCCAAAATGAACACTTCATGCAGAACTCCTGTATTTTGATGAAAACTCACTGAAATCCACCTGTAACTTCAATTTTATGCATCTTTCTATGCTTTCAGGTTGAAACTTGACTGAAAACTCACTTTGAACAAAAGTTATGGCATTTTTGTGTCACAGGTCACAAAGAGTGTTTTCTCAGCGAGAGAAGGCCAAAATGAACACTTCATGCAGAACTCTTGTATTTTGTTGAAAACTCACTGAAATCCACCTGTAACTTCAAGTTTATGCATCTTTCTATGCTTTCAGGTTGAAACTTGACTGAAAACTCACTTTGAACAAAAGTTATGGCATTTTTGTTCACAGGTCACAAAAAGTGTTTTCTCAGCGAGAGAAGGCCAAAATGAACACTTCATGCAGAACTCCTGTATTTTGATGAAAACTCACTGAAATCCACCTGTAACTTCAAGTTTATGCATCTTTCTATGCTTTCAGGTTGAAACTTGACTGAAAACTCACTTTGAACAAAAGTTATGGCATTTTTATGTCACAGGTCACAAATAGTGTTTTCTCAGCGAGAGAAGGCCAAAATGAACACTTCATGCAGAACTCCTGTATTTTGATGAAAACTCAGTGAAATCCACCTGTAACTTCAATTTTATTCATCTTTCTATGCTTACAGGTTGAAACTTGACTGAAAACTCACTTTGAACAAAAGTTATGGCTTTTTTGTATCACAGGTCACAAAGAGTGTTTTCTCAGCGAGAGAAGGCCAAAATGAACACTTCATTCAGAACTCCTTTATTTTGATGAAAACTCACTGAAATCAAGCTGTAACTTCAAGTTTATGCATCTTTCTATGCTTTCAGGTTGAAACTTGACTTAAAAATCACTTTGAACAAAAGTTATGGCATTTTTGTATCACAGGTCACAAATAGTGTTTTCTCAGCGAGAGAAGGCCAAAATGAACACTTCATGCAGAACTCCTGTATTTTGATGAAAACTCACTGAAATCAAGCTGTAACTTCAAGTTTATGCATCTTTCTATGCTTTCAGGTTGAAACTTGACTGAAAACTCACTTTCAACAAAAGTTATGGCTGTTTTGTGTCACAGGTCACAAATAGCGTTTTCTCAGCGAGAGAAGGCCAAAATGAACACTTCATGCAGAACTCCTGTATTTTGATGAAAACTCACTGAAATCAAGCTGTAACTTCAATTTTATGCATCTTTCTATGCTTTCAGGTTGAAACTTGACTTAAAACTCACTTTGAAAAAAAGTTATGGCATTTTTGTATCACAGGTCACAAATAGTGTTTTCTCAGCGAGAGAAGTCCAAAATGAACACTTCATGCAGAACTCCTGTATTTTGATGAAAACTCACTGAAATCCACCTGTAACTTCAAGTTTATGCATCTTTCTATGCTTTCAGGTTGAAACTTGACTGAAAACTCACTTTGAACAAAAGTTATGGCATTTTTATGTCACAGGTCACAAATAGTGTTTTCTCAGCGAGAGAAAGCCAAAATGAACACTTCATGCAGAACTCCTGTATTTTGATGAAAACTCACTGAAATCCACCTGTAACTTCAAGTTTATGCATCTTTCTATGCTTTCAGGTTGAAACTTGACTGAAAACTCACTTTGAACAAAAGTTATGGCATTTTTATGTCACAGGTCACAAATAGTGTTTTCTCAGCGAGAGAAGGCCAAAATGAACACTTCATGCAGAACTCCTGTATTTTGATGAAAACTCACTGAAATCCACCTGTAACTTCAATTTTATGCATCTTTCTATGCTTTCAGGTTGAAACTTGACTGAAAACTCACTTTGAACAAAAGTTATGGCATTTTTGTATCACAGGTCACAAATAGTGTTTTCTCAGCGAGAGAAGGCCAAAATGAACACTTCATGCAGAACTCCTGTATTTTGATGAAAACTCACTGAAATCAAGCTGTAACTTCAAGTTTATGCATCTTTTTATGCTTTCAGGTTGAAACTTGACTGAAAATTCACTTTCAACAAAAGTTATGGCTGTTTTGTGTCACAGGTCACAAATAGCGTTTTCTCAGCGAGAGAAGGCCAAAATGAACACTTCATGCAGAACTCCTGTATTTTGATGAAAACTCACTGAAATCAAGCTGTAACTTCAATTATATGCATCTTTCTATGCTTTCAGGTTGAAACTTGACTGAAAACTCACTTTGAACAAAAGTTATGGCATTTTTGTATCACAGGTCACAAATAGTGTTTTCTCAGCGAGAGAAGGCCAAAATGAACACTTCATGCAGAACTCCTGTATTTTGATGAAAACTCACTGAAATCAAGCTGTAACTTCAAGTTTATGCATCTTTTTATGCTTTCAGGTTGAAACTTGACTGAAAATTCACTTTCAACAAAAGTTATGGCTGTTTTGTGTCACAGGTCACAAATAGCGTTTTCTCAGCGAGAGAAGGCCAAAATGAACACTTCATGCAGAACTCCTGTATTTTGATGAAAACTCACTGAAATCAAGCTGTAACTTCAATTATATGCATCTTTCTATGCTTTCAGGTTGAAACTTGACTGAAAACTCACTTTGAACAAAAGTTATGGCATTTTTTATCACAGGTCACAAATAGTGTTTTCTCAGCGAGAGAAGGCCAAAATGAACACTTCATGCAGAACTCCTGAATTTTGATGAAAACTCATTGAAATCCACCTGTAACTTCAAGTTTATGCATCTTTCTATGCTTTCAGGTTGAAACTTGACTGAAAACTCACTTTGAACAAAAGTTATTGCATTTTTGTGTCACAGGTCACAAATAGCGTTTTCTCAGCGAGAGAAGGCCAAAATGAACACTTCATGCAGAACTCCTGTATTTTGATGAAAACTCACTGAAATCAAGCTGTAACTTCAAGTTTATGCATCTTTCTATGCTTTCAGGTTGAAACTTGACTGAAAACTCACTTTGAACAAAAGTTATGGCATTTTTGTGTCACAGGTCACAAATAGTGTTTTCTCAGCGAGAGAAGGCCAAAATGAACACTTCATGCAGAACTCCTGTATTTTGATGAAAACTCACTGAAATCAAGCTGTGAATTCAAGTTTATGCATCTTTCTATGCTTTCAGGTTGAAACTTGACTGAAAACTCACTTTCAAAAAAAGTTATGGCTGTTTTGTGTCACAGGTCACAAATAGCGTTTTCTCAGCGAGAGAAGGCCAAAATGAACACTTCATGCATAACTCTTGTATTTTGATGAAAACTCACTGAAATCCACCTGTAACTTCAAGTTTATGCATCTTTCTATGCTTTCAGGTTGAAACTTGACTGAAAACTCACTTTGAACAAAAGTTATGGCATTTTTGTGTCACAGGTCACAAATAGTGTTTTCTCAGCGAGAGAAGGCCATAATGAACACATCATGCAGAACTCCTGTATTTTGATGAAAACTCACTGAAATCAAGCTGTAACTTCAAGTTTATGCATCTTTCTATGCTTTCAGGTTGAAACTTGACTGAAAACTCACTTTGAACAAAAGTTATGGCATTTTTGTGTCACAGGTCACAAATACTGTTTTCTCAGCGAGAGAAGGCCAAAATGAACACTTCATGCAGAACTCCTGTATTTTGATGAAAACTCACTGAAATCAAGCTGTGAATTCAAGTTTATGCATCTTTCTATGCTTTCAGGTTGAAACTTGACTGAAAACTCACTTTCAAAAAAAGTTATGGCTGTTTTGTGTCACAGGTCACAAATAGCGTTTTCTCAGCGAGAGAAGGCCAAAATGAACACTTCATGCAGAACTCCTGTATTTTGATGAAAACTCACTGAAATCAAGCTGTGAATTCAAGTTTATGCATCTTTCTATGCTTTCAGGTTGAAACTTGACTGAAAACTCACTTTGAACAAAAGTTATGGCATTTTTGTGTCACAGGTCACAAAGAGTGTTTTCTCAGCGAGAGAAGGCCAAAATGAACACTTCATGCAGAACTCTTGTATTTTGATGAAAACTCACTGAAATCCACCTGTAACTTCAAGTTTATGCATCTTTCTATGCTTTCAGGTTGAAACTTGACTGAAAACTCACTTTGAACAAAAGTTATGGCATTTTTGTGTCACAGGTCACAAAAAGTGTTTTCTCAGCGAGAGAAGGCCAAAATGAACACTTCATGCAGAACTCCTGTATTTTGATGAAAACTCACTGAAATCCACCTGTAACTTCAAGTTTATGCATCTTTCTATGCTTTCAGGTTGAAACTTGACTGAAAACTCACTTTGAACAAAAGTTATGGCATTTTTATGTCACAGGTCACAAATAGTGTTTTCTCAGCGAGAGAAGGCCAAAATGAACACTTCATGCAGAACTCCTGTATTTTGATGAAAACTCAGTGAAATCCACCTGTAACTTCAATTTTATGCATCTTTCTATGCTTTCAGGTTGAAACTTGACTGAAAACTCACTTTGAACAAAAGTTATGGCTTTTTTGTATCACAGGTCACAAAGAGTGTTTTCTCAGCGAGAGAAGGCCAAAATGAACACTTCATTCAGAACTCCTTTATTTTAAAGAAAACTCACTGAAATCAAGCTGTAACTTCAAGTTTATGCATCTTTCTATGCTTTCAGGTTGAAACTTGACTTAAAAATCACTTTGAACAAAAGTTATGGCATTTTTGTATCACAGGTCACAAATAGTGTTTTCTCAGCGAGAGAAGGCCAAAATGAACACTTCATGCAGAACTCCTGTATTTTGATGAAAACTCACTGAAATCAAGCTGTAACTTCAAGTTTATGCATCTTTCTATGCTTTCAGGTTGAAACTTGACTGAAAACTCACTTTCAACAAAAGTTATGGCTGTTTTGTGTCACAGGTCACAAATAGCGTTTTCTCAGCGAGAGAAGGCCAAAATGAACACTTCATGCAGAACTCCTGTATTTTGATGAAAACTCACTGAAATCAAGCTGTAACTTCAATTTTATGCATCTTTCTATGCTTTCAGGTTGAAACTTGACTTAAAACTCACTTTGAAAAAAAGTTATGGCATTTTTGTATCACAGGTCACAAATAGTGTTTTCTCAGCGAGAGAAGGCCAAAATGAACACTTCATGCAGAACTCCTGTATTTTGATGAAAACTCATTGAAATCCACCTGTAACTTCAAGTTTATGCATCTTTCTATGCTTTCAGGTTGAAACTTGACTGAAAACTCACTTTGAACAAAAGTTATGGCATTTTTGTGTCACAGGTCACAAATAGCGTTTTCTCAGCGAGAGAAGGCCAAAATGAACACTTCATGCAGAACTCCTGTATTTTGATGAAAACTCACTGAAATCCACCTGTAACTTCAAGTTTATGCATCTTTCTATGCTTTCAGGTTGAAACTTGACTGAAAACTCACTTTGAACAAAAGTTATGGCATTTTTATGTCACAGGTCACAAATAGTGTTTTCTCAGCGAGAGAAGGCCAAAATGAACACTTCATGCAGAACTCCTGTATTTTGATGAAAACTCACTGAAATCCACCTGTAACTTCAATTTTATGCATCTTTCTATGCTTTCAGGTTGAAACTTTACTGAAAACTCACTTTTAACAAAAGTTATGGCATTTTTGTATCACAGGTCACAAAAAGCGTTTTCTCAGCGAGAGAAGGCCAAAATGAACACTTCATGCAGAACTCCTGTATTTTGATGAAAACTCACTGAAATCAAGCTGTAACTTCAATTTTATGCATCTTTCTATGCTTTCAGGTTGAAACTTGACTTAAAACTCACTTTGAAAAAAAGTTATGGCATTTTTGTATCACAGGTCACAAATAGTGTTTTCTCAGCGAGAGAAGGCCAAAATGAACACTTCATGCAGAACTCCTGTATTTTGATGAAAACTCATTGAAATCCACCTGTAACTTCAAGTTTATGCATCTTTCTATGCTTTCAGGTTGAAACTTGACAGAAAACTCACTTTGAACAAAAGTTATGGCATTTTTGTGTCACAGGTCACAAATAGCGTTTTCTCAGCGAGAGAAGGCCAAAATGAACACTTCATGCAGAACTCCTGTATTTTGATGAAAACTCACTGAAATCCACCTGTAACTTCAAGTTTATGCATCTTTCTATGCTTTCAGGTTGAAACTTGACTGAAAACTCACTTTGAACAAAAGTTATGGCATTTTTATGTCACAGGTCACAAATAGTGTTTTCTCAGCGAGAGAAGGCCAAAATGAACACTTCATGCAGAACTCCTGTATTTTGATGAAAACTCACTGAAATCAAGCTGTAACTTCAATTTTATGCATCTTTCTATGCTTTCAGGTTGAAACTTGACTTAAAACTCACTTTGAAAAAAAGTTATGGCATTTTTGTATCACAGGTCACAAATAGTGTTTTCTCAGCGAGAGAAGGCCAAAATGAACACTTCATGCAGAACTCCTGTATTTTGATGAAAACTCATTGAAATCCACCTGTAACTTCAAGTTTATGCATCTTTCTATGCTTTCAGGTTGAAACTTGACTGAAAACTCACTTTGAACAAAAGTTATGGCATTTTTGTATCACAGGTCACAAATAGCGTTTTCTCAGCGAGAGAAGGCCAAAATGAACACTTCATGCAGAACTCCTGTATTTTGATGAAAACTCACTGAAATCCACCTGTAACTTCAAGTTTATGCATCTTTCTATGCTTTCAGGTTGAAACTTGACTGAAAACTCACTTTGAACAAAAGTTATGGCATTTTTATGTCACAGGTCACAAATAGTGTTTTCTCAGCGAGAGAAGGCCAAAATGAACACTTCATGCAGAACTCCTGTATTTTGATGAAAACTCACTGAAATCCACCTGTAACTTCAATTTTATGCATCTTTCTATGCTTTCAGGTTGAAACTTTACTGAAAACTCACTTATAACAAAAGTTATGGCATTTTTGTATCACAGGTCACAAATAGCGTTTTCTCAGCGAGAGAAGGCCAAAATGAACACTTCATGCAGAACTCCTGTATTTTGATGAAAACTCACTGAAATCAAGCTGTAACTTCAAGTTTATGCATCTTTCTATGCTTTCAGGTTGAAACTTGACAGAAAACTCACTTTGAACAAAAGTTATGGCATTTTTGTGTCACAGGTCACAAATAGCGTTTTCTCAGCGAGAGAAGGCCAAAATGAACACTTCATGCAGAACTCCTGTATTTTGATGAAAACTCACTGAAATCCACCTGTAACTTCAAGTTTATGCATCTTTCTATGCTTTCAGGTTGAAACTTGACTGAAAACTCACTTTGAACAAAAGTTATGGCATTTTTATGTCACAGGTCACAAATAGTGTTTTCTCAGCGAGAGAAGGCCAAAATGAACACTTCATGCAGAACTCCTGTATTTTGATGAAAACTCACTGAAATCCACCTCTAACTTCAATTTTATGCATCTTTCTATGCTTTCAGGTTGAAACTTTACTGAAAACTCACTTTTAACAAAAGTTATGGCATTTTTGTATCACAGGTCACAAATAGCGTTTTCTCAGCGAGAGAAGGCCAAAATGAACACTTCATGCAGAACTCCTGTATTTTGATTAAAACTCACTGAAATCCACCTGTAACTTCAAGTTTATGCATCTTTCTATGCTTTCAGGTTGAAACTTGACTGAAAACTCACTTTCAACAAAAGTTAGGGCTGTTTTGTGTCACAGGTCACAAATAGCGTTTTCTCAGCGAGAGAAGGCCAAAATGAACACTTCATGCAGAACTCCTGTATTTTGATGAAAACTCATTGAAATCCACCTGTAACTTCAAGTTTATGCATCTTTCTATGCTTTCAGGTTGAAACTTGACTGAAAACTCACTTTGAACAAAAGTTATGGCATTTTTGTGTCACAGGTCACAAATAGCGTTTTCTCAGCGAGAGAAGGCCAAAATGAACACTTCATGCAGAACTCCTGTATTTTGATGAAAACTCACTGAAATCCACCTGTAACTTCAAGTTTATGCATCTTTCTATGCTTTCAGGTTGAAACTTGACTGAAAACTCACTTTCAACAAAAGTTATGGCATTTTTATGTCACAGGTCACAAATAGTGTTTTCTCAGCGAGAGAAGGCCAAAATGAACACTTCATGCAGAACTCCTGTATTTTGATGAAAACTCACTGAAATCCACCTGTAACTTCAAGTTTATGCATCTTTCTATGCTTTCAGGTTGAAACTTGACTGAAAACTCACTTTCAACAAAAGTTATGGCTGTTTTGTGTCACAGGTCACAAATAGCGTTTTCTCAGCGAGAGAAGGCCAAAATGAACACTTCATGCAGAACTCCTGTATTTTGATGAAAACTCACTGAAATCAAGCTGTAACTTCAATTTTATGCATCTTTCTATGCTTTCAGGTTGAAACTTGACTTAAAACTCACTTTGAAAAAAAGTTATGGCATTTTTGTATCACAGGTCACAAATAGTGTTTTCTCAGCGAGAGAAGTCCAAAATGAACACTTCATGCAGAACTCCTGTATTTTGATGAAAACTCACTGAAATCCACCTGTAACTTCAAGTTTATGCATCTTTCTATGCTTTCAGGTTGAAACTTGACTGAAAACTCACTTTGAACAAAAGTTATGGCATTTTTATGTCACAGGTCACAAATAGTGTTTTCTCAGCGAGAGAAAGCCAAAATGAACACTTCATGCAGAACTCCTGTATTTTGATGAAAACTCACTGAAATCCACCTGTAACTTCAAGTTTATGCATCTTTCTATGCTTTCAGGTTGAAACTTGACTGAAAACTCACTTTGAACAAAAGTTATGGCATTTTTATGTCACAGGTCACAAATAGTGTTTTCTCAGCGAGAGAAGGCCAAAATGAACACTTCATGCAGAACTCCTGTATTTTGATGAAAACTCACTGAAATCCACCTGTAACTTCAATTTTATGCATCTTTCTATGCTTTCAGGTTGAAACTTGACTGAAAACTCACTTTGAACAAAAGTTATGGCATTTTTGTATCACAGGTCACAAATAGTGTTTTCTCAGCGAGAGAAGGCCAAAATGAACACTTCATGCAGAACTCCTGTATTTTGATGAAAACTCACTGAAATCAAGCTGTAACTTCAAGTTTATGCATCTTTTTATGCTTTCAGGTTGAAACTTGACTGAAAATTCACTTTCAACAAAAGTTATGGCTGTTTTGTGTCACAGGTCACAAATAGCGTTTTCTCAGCGAGAGAAGGCCAAAATGAACACTTCATGCAGAACTCCTGTATTTTGATGAAAACTCACTGAAATCAAGCTGTAACTTCAATTATATGCATCTTTCTATGCTTTCAGGTTGAAACTTGACTGAAAACTCACTTTGAACAAAAGTTATGGCATTTTTGTATCACAGGTCACAAATAGTGTTTTCTCAGCGAGAGAAGGCCAAAATGAACACTTCATGCAGAACTCCTGTATTTTGATGAAAACTCACTGAAATCAAGCTGTAACTTCAAGTTTATGCATCTTTTTATGCTTTCAGGTTGAAACTTGACTGAAAATTCACTTTCAACAAAAGTTATGGCTGTTTTGTGTCACAGGTCACAAATAGCGTTTTCTCAGCGAGAGAAGGCCAAAATGAACACTTCATGCAGAACTCCTGTATTTTGATGAAAACTCACTGAAATCAAGCTGTAACTTCAATTATATGCATCTTTCTATGCTTTCAGGTTGAAACTTGACTGAAAACTCACTTTGAACAAAAGTTATGGCATTTTTTATCACAGGTCACAAATAGTGTTTTCTCAGCGAGAGAAGGCCAAAATGAACACTTCATGCAGAACTCCTGAATTTTGATGAAAACTCATTGAAATCCACCTGTAACTTCAAGTTTATGCATCTTTCTATGCTTTCAGGTTGAAACTTGACTGAAAACTCACTTTGAACAAAAGTTATTGCATTTTTGTGTCACAGGTCACAAATAGCGTTTTCTCAGCGAGAGAAGGCCAAAATGAACACTTCATGCATAACTCTTGTATTTTGATGAAAACTCACTGAAATCCACCTGTAACTTCAAGTTTATGCATCTTTCTATGCTTTCAGGTTGAAACTTGACTGAAAACTCACTTTGAACAAAAGTTATGGCATTTTTGTGTCACAGGTCACAAATAGTGTTTTCTCAGCGAGAGAAGGCCATAATGAACACTTCATGCAGAACTCCTGTATTTTGATGAAAACTCACTGAAATCAAGCTGTAACTTCAAGTTTATGCATCTTTCTATGCTTTCAGGTTGAAACTTGACTGAAAACTCACTTTGAACAAAAGTTATGGCATTTTTGTGTCACAGGTCACAAATAGTGTTTTCTCAGCGAGAGAAGGCCAAAATGAACACTTCATGCAGAACTCCTGTATTTTGATGAAAACTCACTGAAATCAAGCTGTGAATTCAAGTTTATGCATCTTTCTATGCTTTCAGGTTGAAACTTGACTGAAAACTCACTTTCAAAAAAAGTTATGGCTGTTTTGTGTCACAGGTCACAAATAGCGTTTTCTCAGCGAGAGAAGGCCAAAATGAACACTTCATGCATAACTCTTGTATTTTGATGAAAACTCACTGAAATCCACCTGTAACTTCAAGTTTATGCATCTTTCTATGCTTTCAGGTTGAAACTTGACTGAAAACTCACTTTGAACAAAAGTTATGGCATTTTTGTGTCACAGGTCACAAATAGTGTTTTCTCAGCGAGAGAAGGCCATAATGAACACATCATGCAGAACTCCTGTATTTTGATGAAAACTCACTGAAATCAAGCTGTAACTTCAAGTTTATGCATCTTTCTATGCTTTCAGGTTGAAACTTGACTGAAAACTCACTTTGAACAAAAGTTATGGCATTTTTGTGTCACAGGTCACAAATACTGTTTTCTCAGCGAGAGAAGGCCAAAATGAACACTTCATGCAGAACTCCTGTATTTTGATGAAAACTCACTGAAATCAAGCTGTGAATTCAAGTTTATGCATCTTTCTATGCTTTCAGGTTGAAACTTGACTGAAAACTCACTTTCAAAAAAAGTTATGGCTGTTTTGTGTCACAGGTCACAAATAGCGTTTTCTCAGCGAGAGAAGGCCAAAATGAACACTTCATGCAGAACTCCTGTATTTTGATGAAAACTCACTGAAATCAAGCTGTGAATTCAAGTTTATGCATCTTTCTATGCTTTCAGGTTGAAACTTGACTGAAAACTCACTTTGAACAAAAGTTATGGCATTTTTGTGTCACAGGTCACAAAGAGTGTTTTCTCAGCGAGAGAAGGCCAAAATGAACACTTCATGCAGAACTCTTGTATTTTGATGAAAACTCACTGAAATCCACCTGTAACTTCAAGTTTATGCATCTTTCTATGCTTTCAGGTTGAAACTTGACTGAAAACTCACTTTGAACAAAAGTTATGGCATTTTTGTGTCACAGGTCACAAAAAGTGTTTTCTCAGCGAGAGAAGGCCAAAATGAACACTTCATGCAGAACTCCTGTATTTTGATGAAAACTCACTGAAATCCACCTGTAACTTCAAGTTTATGCATCTTTCTATGCTTTCAGGTTGAAACTTGACTGAAAACTCACTTTGAACAAAAGTTATGGCATTTTTATGTCACAGGTCACAAATAGTGTTTTCTCAGCGAGAGAAGGCCAAAATGAACACTTCATGCAGAACTCCTGTATTTTGATGAAAACTCAGTGAAATCCACCTGTAACTTCAATTTTATGCATCTTTCTATGCTTTCAGGTTGAAACTTGACTGAAAACTCACTTTGAACAAAAGTTATGGCTTTTTTGTATCACAGGTCACAAAGAGTGTTTTCTCAGCGAGAGAAGGCCAAAATGAACACTTCATTCAGAACTCCTTTATTTTAAAGAAAACTCACTGAAATCAAGCTGTAACTTCAAGTTTATGCATCTTTCTATGCTTTCAGGTTGAAACTTGACTTAAAAATCACTTTGAACAAAAGTTATGGCATTTTTGTATCACAGGTCACAAATAGTGTTTTCTCAGCGAGAGAAGGCCAAAATGAACACTTCATGCAGAACTCCTGTATTTTGATGAAAACTCACTGAAATCAAGCTGTAACTTCAAGTTTATGCATCTTTCTATGCTTTCAGGTTGAAACTTGACTGAAAACTCACTTTCAACAAAAGTTATGGCTGTTTTGTGTCACAGGTCACAAATAGCGTTTTCTCAGCGAGAGAAGGCCAAAATGAACACTTCATGCAGAACTCCTGTATTTTGATGAAAACTCACTGAAATCAAGCTGTAACTTCAATTTTATGCATCTTTCTATGCTTTCAGGTTGAAACTTGACTTAAAACTCACTTTGAAAAAAAGTTATGGCATTTTTGTATCACAGGTCACAAATAGTGTTTTCTCAGCGAGAGAAGGCCAAAATGAACACTTCATGCAGAACTCCTGTATTTTGATGAAAACTCATTGAAATCCACCTGTAACTTCAAGTTTATGCATCTTTCTATGCTTTCAGGTTGAAACTTGACTGAAAACTCACTTTGAACAAAAGTTATGGCATTTTTGTGTCACAGGTCACAAATAGCGTTTTCTCAGCGAGAGAAGGCCAAAATGAACACTTCATGCAGAACTCCTGTATTTTGATGAAAACTCACTGAAATCCACCTGTAACTTCAAGTTTATGCATCTTTCTATGCTTTCAGGTTGAAACTTGACTGAAAACTCACTTTGAACAAAAGTTATGGCATTTTTATGTCACAGGTCACAAATAGTGTTTTCTCAGCGAGAGAAGGCCAAAATGAACACTTCATGCAGAACTCCTGTATTTTGATGAAAACTCACTGAAATCCACCTGTAACTTCAATTTTATGCATCTTTCTATGCTTTCAGGTTGAAACTTTACTGAAAACTCACTTTTAACAAAAGTTATGGCATTTTTGTATCACAGGTCACAAATAGCGTTTTCTCAGCGAGAGAAGGCCAAAATGAACACTTCATGCAGAACTCCTGTATTTTGATGAAAACTCACTGAAATCAAGCTGTAACTTCAATTTTATGCATCTTTCTATGCTTTCAGGTTGAAACTTGACTTAAAACTCACTTTGAAAAAAAGTTATGGCATTTTTGTATCACAGGTCACAAATAGTGTTTTCTCAGCGAGAGAAGGCCAAAATGAACACTTCATGCAGAACTCCTGTATTTTGATGAAAACTCATTGAAATCCACCTGTAACTTCAAGTTTATGCATCTTTCTATGCTTTCAGGTTGAAACTTGACAGAAAACTCACTTTGAACAAAAGTTATGGCATTTTTGTGTCACAGGTCACAAATAGCGTTTTCTCAGCGAGAGAAGGCCAAAATGAACACTTCATGCAGAACTCCTGTATTTTGATGAAAACTCACTGAAATCCACCTGTAACTTCAAGTTTATGCATCTTTCTATGCTTTCAGGTTGAAACTTGACTGAAAACTCACTTTGAACAAAAGTTATGGCATTTTTATGTCACAGGTCACAAATAGTGTTTTCTCAGCGAGAGAAGGCCAAAATGAACACTTCATGCAGAACTCCTGTATTTTGATGAAAACTCACTGAAATCAAGCTGTAACTTCAATTTTATGCATCTTTCTATGCTTTCAGGTTGAAACTTGACTTAAAACTCACTTTGAAAAAAAGTTATGGCATTTTTGTATCACAGGTCACAAATAGTGTTTTCTCAGCGAGAGAAGGCCAAAATGAACACTTCATGCAGAACTCCTGTATTTTGATGAAAACTCATTGAAATCCACCTGTAACTTCAAGTTTATGCATCTTTCTATGCTTTCAGGTTGAAACTTGACTGAAAACTCACTTTGAACAAAAGTTATGGCATTTTTGTATCACAGGTCACAAATAGCGTTTTCTCAGCGAGAGAAGGCCAAAATGAACACTTCATGCAGAACTCCTGTATTTTGATGAAAACTCACTGAAATCCACCTGTAACTTCAAGTTTATGCATCTTTCTATGCTTTCAGGTTGAAACTTGACTGAAAACTCACTTTGAACAAAAGTTATGGCATTTTTATGTCACAGGTCACAAATAGTGTTTTCTCAGCGAGAGAAGGCCAAAATGAACACTTCATGCAGAACTCCTGTATTTTGATGAAAACTCACTGAAATCCACCTGTAACTTCAATTTTATGCATCTTTCTATGCTTTCAGGTTGAAACTTTACTGAAAACTCACTTATAACAAAAGTTATGGCATTTTTGTATCACAGGTCACAAATAGCGTTTTCTCAGCGAGAGAAGGCCAAAATGAACACTTCATGCAGAACTCCTGTATTTTGATGAAAACTCACTGAAATCAAGCTGTAACTTCAAGTTTATGCATCTTTCTATGCTTTCAGGTTGAAACTTGACAGAAAACTCACTTTGAACAAAAGTTATGGCATTTTTGTGTCACAGGTCACAAATAGCGTTTTCTCAGCGAGAGAAGGCCAAAATGAACACTTCATGCAGAACTCCTGTATTTTGATGAAAACTCACTGAAATCCACCTGTAACTTCAAGTTTATGCATCTTTCTATGCTTTCAGGTTGAAACTTGACTGAAAACTCACTTTGAACAAAAGTTATGGCATTTTTATGTCACAGGTCACAAATAGTGTTTTCTCAGCGAGAGAAGGCCAAAATGAACACTTCATGCAGAACTCCTGTATTTTGATGAAAACTCACTGAAATCCACCTCTAACTTCAATTTTATGCATCTTTCTATGCTTTCAGGTTGAAACTTTACTGAAAACTCACTTTTAACAAAAGTTATGGCATTTTTGTATCACAGGTCACAAATAGCGTTTTCTCAGCGAGAGAAGGCCAAAATGAACACTTCATGCAGAACTCCTGTATTTTGATTAAAACTCACTGAAATCCACCTGTAACTTCAAGTTTATGCATCTTTCTATGCTTTCAGGTTGAAACTTGACTGAAAACTCACTTTCAACAAAAGTTAGGGCTGTTTTGTGTCACAGGTCACAAATAGCGTTTTCTCAGCGAGAGAAGGCCAAAATGAACACTTCATGCAGAACTCCTGTATTTTGATGAAAACTCACTGAAATCCACCTGTAACTTCAATTTTATGCATCTTTCTATGCTTTCAGGTTGAAACTTGACTTAAAACTCACTTTGAACAAAAGTTATGGCATTTTTGTATCACAGGTCACAAATAGCGTTTTCTCAGCGAGAGAAGGCCAAAATGAACACTTCATGCAGAACTCCTGTATTTTGATGAAAACTCATTGAAATCCACCTGTAACTTCAAGTTTATGCATCTTTCTATGCTTTCAGGTTGAAACTTGACTGAAAACTCACTTTGAACAAAAGTTATGGCATTTTTGTGTCACAGGTCACAAAGAGTGTTTTCTCAGCGAGAGAAGGCCAAAATGAACACTTCATTCAGAACTCCTTTATTTTGATGAAAACTCACTGAAATCAAGCTGTAACTTCAAGTTTATGCATCTTTCTATGCTTTCAGGTTGAAACTTGACTTAAAAATCACTTTGAACAAAAGTTATGGCATTTTTGTTTCACAGGTCACAAATAGTGTTTTCTCAGCGAGAGAAGGCCAAAATGAACACTTCATGCAGAACTCCTGTATTTTGATGAAAACTCACTGAAATCAAGCTGTAACTTCAAGTTTATGCATCTTTCTATGCTTTCAGGTTGAAACTTGACTGAAAACTCACTTTCAACAAAAGTTATGGCTGTTTTGTGTCACAGGTCACAAATAGCGTTTTCTCAGCGAGAGAAGGCCAAAATGAACACTTCATGCAGAACTCCTGTATTTTGATGAAAACTCACTGAAATCAAGCTGTAACTTCAATTTTATGCATCTTTCTATGCTTTCAGGTTGAAACTTGACTTAAAACTCACTTTGAAAAAAAGTTATGGCATTTTTGTATCACAGGTCACAAATAGTGTTTTCTCAGCGAGAGAAGGCCAAAATGAACACTTCATGCAGAACTCCTGTATTTTGATGAAAACTCATTGAAATCCACCTGTAACTTCAAGTTTATGCATCTTTCTATGCTTTCAGGTTGAAACTTGACTGAAAACTCACTTTGAACAAAAGTTATGGCATTTTTGTGTCACAGGTCACAAATAGCGTTTTCTCAGCGAGAGAAGGCCAAAATGAACACTTCATGCAGAACTCCTGTATTTTGATGAAAACTCACTGAAATCCACCTGTAACTTCAAGTTTATGCATCTTTCTATGCTTTCAGGTTGAAACTTGACTGAAAACTCACTTTGAACAAAAGTTATGGCATTTTTATGTCACAGGTCACAAATAGTGTTTTCTCAGCGAGAGAAGGCCAAAATGAACACTTCATGCAGAACTCCTGTATTTTGATGAAAACTCACTGAAATCCACCTGTAACTTCAATTTTATGCATCTTTCTATGCTTTCAGGTTGAAACTTTACTGAAAACTCACTTTTAACAAAAGTTATGGCATTTTTGTATCACAGGTCACAAATAGCGTTTTCTCAGCGAGAGAAGGCCAAAATGAACACTTCATGCAGAACTCCTGTATTTTGATGAAAACTCACTGAAATCAAGCTGTAACTTCAATTTTATGCATCATTCTATGCTTTCAGGTTGAAACTTGACTTAAAACTCACTTTGAAAAAAAGTTATGGCATTTTTGTATCACAGGTCACAAATAGTGTTTTCTCAGCGAGAGAAGGCCAAAATGAACACTTCATGCAGAACTCCTGTATTTTGATGAAAACTCATTGAAATCCACCTGTAACTTCAAGTTTATGCATCTTTCTATGCTTTCAGGTTGAAACTTGACAGAAAACTCACTTTGAACAAAAGTTATGGCATTTTTGTGTCACAGGTCACAAATAGCGTTTTCTCAGCGAGAGAAGGCCAAAATGAACACTTCATGCAGAACTCCTGTATTTTGATGAAAACTCACTGAAATCCACCTGTAACTTCAATTTTATGCATCTTTCTATGCTTTCAGGTTGAAACTTTACTGAAAACTCACTTTTAACAAAAGTTATGGCATTTTTGTATCACAGGTCACAAATAGCGTTTTCTCAGCGAGAGAAGGCCAAAATGAACACTTCATGCAGAACTCCTGTATTTTGATGAAAACTCACTGAAATCCACCTGTAACTTCAAGTTTATGCATCTTTCTATGCTTTCAGGTTGAAACTTGACTGAAAACTCACTTTCAACAAAAGTTATGGCTGTTTTGTGTCACAGGTCACAAATACTGTTTTCTCAGCGAGAGAAGGCCAAAATGAACACTTCATGCAGAACTCCTGTATTTTGATGAAAACTCACTGAAATCCACCTGTAACTTCAAGTTTATGCATCTTTCTATGCTTTCAGGTTGAAACTTGACTGAAAACTCACTTTGAACAAAAGTTATGGCATTTTTATGTCACAGGTCACAAATAGTGTTTTCTCAGCGAGAGAAGGCCAAAATGAACACTTCATGCAGAACTCCTGTATTTTGATGAAAACTCACTGAAATCCACCTGTAACTTCAATTTTATGCATCTTTCTATGCTTTCAGGTTGAAACTTTACTGAAAACTCACTTTTAACAAAAGTTATGGCATTTTTGTATCACAGGTCACAAATAGCGTTTTCTCAGCGAGAGAAGGCCAAAATGAACACTTCATGCAGAACTCCTGTATTTTGATGAAAACTCACTGAAATCCACCTGTAACTTCAAGTTTATGCATCTTTCTATGCTTTCAGGTTGAAACTTGACTGAAAACTCACTTTCAACAAAAGTTATGGCTGTTTTGTGTCACAGGTCACAAATAGCGTTTTCTCAGCGAGAGAAGGCCAAAATGAACACTTCATGCAGAACTCCTGTATTTTGATGAAAACTCACTGAAATCCACCTGTAACTTCAATTTTATGCATCTTTCTATGCTTTCAGGTTGAAACTTGACTTAAAACTCACTTTGAACAAAAGTTATGGCATTTTTGTATCACAGGTCACAAATAGTTTTTTCTCAGCGAGAGAAGGCCAAAATGAACACTTCATGCAGAACTCCTGTATTTTGATGAAAACTCATTGAAATCCACCTGTAACTTCAAGTTTATGCATCTTTCTATGCTTTCAGGTTGAAACTTGACTGAAAACTCACTTTGAACAAAAGTTATGGCATTTTTGTGTCACAGG
Organism: Aulostomus chinensis; assembly: GCF_037954235.1. Classification (NCBI taxonomy): domain Eukaryota; kingdom Metazoa; phylum Chordata; class Actinopteri; order Syngnathiformes; family Aulostomidae; genus Aulostomus; species Aulostomus chinensis. The sequence continues at coordinate 22,537,394 of NC_141338.1, read as the reverse complement.
TCACAAATAGCGTTTTCTCAGCGAGAAAAGGCCAAAATGAACACTTCATGCAGAACTCCTGTATTTTGATGAAAACTCACTGAAATCCACGTGTAACTTCAAGTTTATGCATCTTTCTATGCTTTCAGGTTGAAACTTGACTGAAAACTCACTTTCAACAAAAGTTATGGCTGTTTTGTGTCACAGGTCACAAATAGCGTTTTCTCAGCGAGAGAAGGCCAAAATGAACACTTCATGCAGAACTCCTGTATTTTGATGAAAACTCACTGAAATCCACCTGTAACTTCAAGTTGATGCATCTTTCTATGCTTTCAGGTTGAAACTTGACTGAAAACTCACTTTGAACAAAAGTTATGGCATTTTTGTATCACAGGTCACAAATAGTGTTTTCTCAGCGAGAGAAGGCCAAAATGAACACTTCATGCAGAACTCTTGTATTTTGATGAAAACTCACTGAAATCAAGCTGTGAATTCAAGTTTATGCATCTTTCTATGCTTTCAGGTTGAAACTTGACTGAAAACTCACTTTGAACAAAAGTTATGGCATTTTTGTGTCACAGGTCACAAATAGCGTTTTCTCAGCGAGAAAAGGCCAAAATGAACACTTCATGCAGAACTCCTGTATTTTGATGAAAACTCACTGAAATCCACCTGTAACTTCAAGTTTATGCATCTTTCTATGCTTTCAGGTTGAAACTTGACTGAAAACTCACTTTCAACAAAAGTTATGGCTGTTTTGTGTCACAGGTCACAAATAGCGTTTTCTCAGCGAGAGAAGGCCAAAATGAACACTTCATGCAGAACTCCTGTATTTTGATGAAAACTCACTGAAATCCACCTGTAACTTCAAGTTTATGCATCTTTCTATGCTTTCAGGTTGAAACTTGACTGAAAACTCACTTTGAACAAAAGTTATGGCATTTTTATGTCACAGGTCACAAATAGTGTTTTCTCAGCGAGAGAAGGCCAAAATGAACACTTCATGCAGAACTCCTGTATTTTGATGAAAACTCACTGAAATCAAGCTGTAACTTCAATTTTATGCATCATTCTATGCTTTCAGGTTGAAACTTGACTTAAAACTCACTTTGAAAAAAAGTTATGGCATTTTTGTATCACAGGTCACAAATAGTGTTTTCTCAGCGAGAGAAGGCCAAAATGAACACTTCATGCAGAACTCCTGTATTTTGATGAAAACTCATTGAAATCCACCTGTAACTTCAAGTTTATGCATCTTTCTATGCTTTCAGGTTGAAACTTGACAGAAAACTCACTTTGAACAAAAGTTATGGCATTTTTGTGTCACAGGTCACAAATAGCGTTTTCTCAGCGAGAGAAGGCCAAAATGAACACTTCATGCAGAACTCCTGTATTTTGATGAAAACTCACTGAAATCCACCTGTAACTTCAATTTTATGCATCTTTCTATGCTTTCAGGTTGAAACTTTACTGAAAACTCACTTTTAACAAAAGTTATGGCATTTTTGTATCACAGGTCACAAATAGCGTTTTCTCAGCGAGAGAAGGCCAAAATGAACACTTCATGCAGAACTCCTGTATTTTGATGAAAACTCACTGAAATCCACCTGTAACTTCAAGTTTATGCATCTTTCTATGCTTTCAGGTTGAAACTTGACTGAAAACTCACTTTGAACAAAAGTTATGGCTGTTTTGTGTCACAGGTCACAAATACTGTTTTCTCAGCGAGAGAAGGCCAAAATGAACACTTCATGCAGAACTCCTGTATTTTGATGAAAACTCACTGAAATCCACCTGTAACTTCAAGTTTATGCATCTTTCTATGCTTTCAGGTTGAAACTTGACTGAAAACTCACTTTGAACAAAAGTTATGGCATTTTTATGTCACAGGTCACAAATAGTGTTTTCTCAGCGAGAGAAGGCCAAAATGAACACTTCATGCAGAACTCCTGTATTTTGATGAAAACTCACTGAAATCCACCTGTAACTTCAATTTTATGCATCTTTCTATGCTTTCAGGTTGAAACTTTACTGAAAACTCACTTTTAACAAAAGTTATGGCATTTTTGTATCACAGGTCACAAATAGCGTTTTCTCAGCGAGAGAAGGCCAAAATGAACACTTCATGCAGAACTCCTGTATTTTGATGAAAACTCACTGAAATCCACCTGTAACTTCAAGTTTATGCATCTTTCTATGCTTTCAGGTTGAAACTTGACTGAAAACTCACTTTCAACAAAAGTTATGGCTGTTTTGTGTCACAGGTCACAAATAGCGTTTTCTCAGCGAGAGAAGGCCAAAATGAACACTTCATGCAGAACTCCTGTATTTTGATGAAAACTCACTGAAATCCACCTGTAACTTCAATTTTATGCATCTTTCTATGCTTTCAGGTTGAAACTTGACTTAAAACTCACTTTGAACAAAAGTTATGGCATTTTTGTATCACAGGTCACAAATAGTTTTTTCTCAGCGAGAGAAGGCCAAAATGAACACTTCATGCAGAACTCCTGTATTTTGATGAAAACTCATTGAAATCCACCTGTAACTTCAAGTTTATGCATCTTTCTATGCTTTCAGGTTGAAACTTGACTGAAAACTCACTTTGAACAAAAGTTATGGCATTTTTGTGTCACAGGTCACAAATAGCGTTTTCTCAGCGAGAAAAGGCCAAAATGAACACTTCATGCAGAACTCCTGTATTTTGATGAAAACTCACTGAAATCCACCTGTAACTTCAAGTTTATGCATCTTTCTATGCTTTCAGGTTGAAACTTGACTGAAAACTCACTTTCAACAAAAGTTATGGCTGTTTTGTGTCACAGGTCACAAATAGCGTTTTCTCAGCGAGAGAAGGCCAAAATGAACACTTCATGCAGAACTCCTGTATTTTGATGAAAACTCACTGAAATCCACCTGTAACTTCAAGTTGATGCATCTTTCTATGCTTTCAGGTTGAAACTTGACTGAAAACTCACTTTGAACAAAAGTTATGGCATTTTTGTATCACAGGTCACAAATAGTGTTTTCTCAGCGAGAGAAGGCCAAAATGAACACTTCATGCAGAACTCTTGTATTTTGATGAAAACTCACTGAAATCAAGCTGTGAATTCAAGTTTATGCATCTTTCTATGCTTTCAGGTTGAAACTTGACTGAAAACTCACTTTGAACAAAAGTTATGGCATTTTTGTGTCACAGGTCACAAATAGCGTTTTCTCAGCGAGAAAAGGCCAAAATGAACACTTCATGCAGAACTCCTGTATTTTGATGAAAACTCACTGAAATCCACCTGTAACTTCAAGTTTATGCATCTTTCTATGCTTTCAGGTTGAAACTTGACTGAAAACTCACTTTCAACAAAAGTTATGGCTGTTTTGTGTCACAGGTCACAAATAGCGTTTTCTCAGCGAGAGAAGGCCAAAATGAACACTTCATGCAGAACTCCTGTATTTTGATGAAAACTCACTGAAATCCACCTGTAACTTCAAGTTTATGCATCTTTCTATGCTTTCAGGTTGAAACTTGACTGAAAACTCACTTTGAACAAAAGTTATGGCATTTTTATGTCACAGGTCACAAATAGTGTTTTCTCAGCGAGAGAAGGCCAAAATGAACACTTCATGCAGAACTCCTGTATTTTGATGAAAACTCACTGAAATCCACCTGTAACTTCAATTTTATGCATCTTTCTATGCTTTCAGTTTGAAACTTTACTGAAAACTCACTTTCAACAAAAGTTATGGCATTTTTGTATCACAGGTCACAAATAGCGTTTTCTCAGCGAGAGAAGGCCAAAATGAACACTTCATGCAGAACTCCTGTATTTTGATGAAAACTCACTGAAATCCACCTGTAACTTCAAGTTTATGCATCTTTCTATGCTTTCAGGTTGAAACTTGACTGAAAACTCACTTTCAAAAAAAGTTATGGCTGTTTTGTGTCACAGGTCACAAATAGCGTTTTCTCAGCGAGAGAAGGCCAAAATGAACACTTCATGCAGAACTCCTGTATTTTGATGAAAACTCACTGAAATCCACCTGTAACTTCAATTTTATGCATCTTTCTATGCTTTCAGGTTGAAACTTGACTTAAAACTCACTTTGAACAAAAGTTATGGCATTTTTGTATCACAGGTCACAAATAGATTTTCTCAGCGAGAGAAGGCCAAAATGAACACTTCATGCAGAACTCCTGTATTTTGATGAAAACTCATTGAAATCCACCTGTTACTTCAAGTTTATGCATCTTTCTATGCTTTCAGGTTGAAACTTGACTGAAAACTCACTTTGAACAAAAGTTATGGCATTTTTGTGTCACAGGTCACAAATAGCGTTTTCTCAGCGAGAAAAGGCCAAAATGAACACTTCATGCATAACTCTTGTATTTTGATGAAAACTCACTGAAATCCACCTGTAACTTCAAGTTTATGCATCTTTCTATGCTTTCAGGTTGAAACTTGACTGAAAACTCACTTTGAACAAAAGTTATGGCATTTTTGTGTCACAGGTCACAAATAGTGTTTTCTCAGCGAGAGAAGGCCAAAATGAACACTTCATGCAGAACTCCTGTATTTTGATGAAAACTCACTGAAATCCACCTGTAACTTCAAGTTTATGCATCTTTCTATGCTTTCAGGTTGAAACTTGACTGAAAACTCACTTTGAACAAAAGTTATTGCATTTTTGTATCACAGGTCACAAATAGTGTTTTCTCAGCGAGAGAAGGCCAAAATGAACACTTCATGCAGAACTCTTGTATTTTGATGAAAACTCACTGAAATCAAGCTGTGAATTCAAGTTTATGCATCTTTCTATGCTTTCAGGTTGAAACTTGACTGAAAACTCACTTTGAACAAAAGTTATGGCTGTGTTGTGTCACAGGTCACAAATAGCGTTTTCTCAGCGAGAGAAGGCCAAAATGAACACTTCATGCAGAACTCCTGTATTTTGATGAAAACTCACTGAAATCCACCTGTAACTTCAATTTTATGCATCTTTCTATGCTTTCAGGTTGAAACTTGACTTAAAACTCACTTTGAACAAAAGTTATGGCATTTTTGTATCACAGGTCACAAATAGTTTTTTCTCAGCGAGAGAAGGCCAAAATGAACACTTCATGCAGAACTCCTGTATTTTGATGAAAACTCATTGAAATCCACCTGTAACTTCAAGTTTATGCATCTTTCTATGCTTTCAGGTTGAAACTTGACTGAAAACTCACTTTGAACAAAAGTTATGGCATTTTTGTGTCACAGGTCACAAATAGCGTTTTCTCAGCGAGAAAAGGCCAAAATGAACACTTCATGCAGAACTCCTGTATTTTGATGAAAACTCACTGAAATCCACCTGTAACTTCAAGTTTATGCATCTTTCTATGCTTTCAGGTTGAAACTTGACTGAAAACTCACTTTCAACAAAAGTTATGGCTGTTTTGTGTCACAGGTCACAAATAGCGTTTTCTCAGCGAGAGAAGGCCAAAATGAACACTTCATGCAGAACTCCTGTATTTTGATGAAAACTCACTGAAATCCACCTGTAACTTCAAGTTGATGCATCTTTCTATGCTTTCAGGTTGAAACTTGACTGAAAACTCACTTTGAACAAAAGTTATGGCATTTTTGTATCACAGGTCACAAATAGTGTTTTCTCAGCGAGAGAAGGCCAAAATGAACACTTCATGCAGAACTCTTGTATTTTGATGAAAACTCACTGAAATCAAGCTGTGAATTCAAGTTTATGCATCTTTCTATGCTTTCAGGTTGAAACTTGACTGAAAACTCACTTTGAACAAAAGTTATGGCATTTTTGTGTCACAGGTCACAAATAGCGTTTTCTCAGCGAGAAAAGGCCAAAATGAACACTTCATGCAGAACTCCTGTATTTTGATGAAAACTCACTGAAATCCACCTGTAACTTCAAGTTTATGCATCTTTCTATGCTTTCAGGTTGAAACTTGACTGAAAACTCACTTTCAACAAAAGTTATGGCTGTTTTGTGTCACAGGTCACAAATAGCGTTTTCTCAGCGAGAGAAGGCCAAAATGAACACTTCATGCAGAACTCCTGTATTTTGATGAAAACTCACTGAAATCCACCTGTAACTTCAAGTTTATGCATCTTTCTATGCTTTCAGGTTGAAACTTGACTGAAAACTCACTTTGAACAAAAGTTATGGCATTTTTATGTCACAGGTCACAAATAGTGTTTTCTCAGCGAGAGAAGGCCAAAATGAACACTTCATGCAGAACTCCTGTATTTTGATGAAAACTCACTGAAATCCACCTGTAACTTCAATTTTATGCATCTTTCTATGCTTTCAGGTTGAAACTTTACTGAAAACTCACTTTCAACAAAAGTTATGGCATTTTTGTATCACAGGTCACAAATAGTGTTTTCTCAGCGAGAGAAGGCCAAAATGAACACTTCATGCAGAACTCCTGTATTTTGATGAAAACTCACTGAAATCCACCTGTAACTTCAAGTTTATGCATCTTTCTATGCTTTCAGGTTGAAACTTGACTGAAAACTCACTTTCAAAAAAAGTTATGGCTGTTTTGTGTCACAGGTCACAAATAGCGTTTTCTCAGCGAGAGAAGGCCAAAATGAACACTTCATGCAGAACTCCTGTATTTTGATGAAAACTCACTGAAATCCACCTGTAACTTCAATTTTATGCATCTTTCTATGCTTTCAGGTTGAAACTTGACTTAAAACTCACTTTGAACAAAAGTTATGGCATTTTTGTATCACAGGTCACAAATAGATTTTCTCAGCGAGAGAAGGCCAAAATGAACACTTCATGCAGAACTCCTGTATTTTGATGAAAACTCATTGAAATCCACCTGTTACTTCAAGTTTATGCATCTTTCTATGCTTTCAGGTTGAAACTTGACTGAAAACTCACTTTGAACAAAAGTTATGGCATTTTTGTGTCACAGGTCACAAATAGCGTTTTCTCAGCGAGAAAAGGCCAAAATGAACACTTCATGCATAACTCTTGTATTTTGATGAAAACTCACTGAAATCCACCTGTAACTTCAAGTTTATGCATCTTTCTATGCTTTCAGGTTGAAACTTGACTGAAAACTCACTTTGAACAAAAGTTATGGCATTTTTGTGTCACAGGTCACAAATAGTGTTTTCTCAGCGAGAGAAGGCCAAAATGAACACTTCATGCAGAACTCCTGTATTTTGATGAAAACTCACTGAAATCCACCTGTAACTTCAAGTTTATGCATCTTTCTATGCTTTCAGGTTGAAACTTGACTGAAAACTCACTTTGAACAAAAGTTATTGCATTTTTGTATCACAGGTCACAAATAGTGTTTTCTCAGCGAGAGAAGGCCAAAATGAACACTTCATGCAGAACTCTTGTATTTTGATGAAAACTCACTGAAATCAAGCTGTGAATTCAAGTTTATGCATCTTTCTATGCTTTCAGGTTGAAACGTGACTGAAAACTCACTTTGAACAAAAGTTATGGCTGTGTTGTGTCACAGGTCACAAATAGCGTTTTCTCAGCGAGAGATGGCCAAAATGAACACTTCATGCATAACTCTTGTATTTTGATGAAAACTCACTGAAATCCACCTGTAACTTCAAGTTTATGCATCTTTCTATGCTTTCAGGTTGAAACTTGACTGAAAACTCACTTTGAACAAAAGTTATGGCATTTTTGTGTCACAGGTCACAAAAAGTGTTTTCTCAGCGAGAGAAGGCCAAAATGAACACTTCATGCAGAACTCCTGTATTTTGATGAAAACTCACTGAAATCCACCTGTAACTTCAAGTTTATGCATCTTTCTATGCTTTCAGGTTGAAACTTGACTGAAAACTCACTTTGAACAAAAGTTATGGCATTTTTATGTCACAGGTCACAAATAGTGTTTTCTCAGCGAGAGAAGGCCAAAACGAACACTTCATGCAGAACTCCTGTATTTTGATGAAAACTCACTGAAATCCACCTGAAACTTCAATTATATGCATCTTTCTATGCTTTCAGGTTGAAACTTGACTGAAAACTCACTTTGAACAAAAGTTATGGCATTTTTGTATCACAGGTCACAAATAGTGTTTTCTCAGCGAGAGAAGGCCAAAATGAACACTTCATGCAGAACTCCTGTATTTTGATGAAAACTCATTGAAATCCACCTGTAACATCAAGTTTATGCATCTTTCTATGCTTTCAGGTTGAAACTTGACTGAAAACTCACTTTGAACAAAAGTTATGGCATTTTTGTGTCACAGGTCACAAATAGCGTTTTCTCAGCGAGAGAAGGCCAAAATGAACACTTCATGCAGAACTCCTGTATTTTGATGAAAACTCACTTAAATCCACCTGTAACTTCAAGTTTATGCATCTTTCTATGCTTTCAGGTTGAAACTTGACTGAAAACTCACTTTCAACAAAAGTTATGGCTGTTTTGTGTCACAGGTCACAAATAGCGTTTTCTCAGCGAGAGAAGGCTAAATGAACACTTCATGCAGAACTCCTGTATTTTGATGAAAACTCACTGAAATCCACCTGTAACTTCAAGTTTATGCATCTTTCTATGCTTTCAGGTTGAAACTTGACTGAAAACTCACTTTGAACAAAAGTTATGGCATTTTTATGTCACAGGTCACAAATAGTGTTTTCTCAGCGAGAGAAGGCCAAAATGAACACTTCATGCAGAACTCCTGTATTTTGATGAAAACTCACTGAAATCCACCTGTAACTTCAATTTTATGCATCTTTCTATGCTTTCAGGTTGAAACTTTACTGAAAACTCACTTTCAACAAAAGTTATGGCATTTTTGTATCACAGGTCACAAATAGCGTTTTCTCAGCGAGAGAAGGCCAAAATGAACACTTCATGCAGAACTCCTGTATTTTGATGAAAACTCACTGAAATCCACCTGTAACTTCAAGTTTATGCATCTTTCTATGCTTTCAGGTTGAAACTTGACTGAAAACTCACTTTCAAAAAAAGTTATGGCTGTTTTGTGTCACAGGTCACAAATAGCGTTTTCTCAGCGAGAGAAGGCCAAAATGAACACTTCATGCAGAACTCCTGTATTTTGATGAAAACTCACTGAAATCCACCTGTAACTTCAATTTTATGCATCTTTCTATGCTTTCAGGTTGAAACTTGACTTAAAACTCACTTTGAACAAAAGTTATGGCATTTTTGTATCACAGGTCACAAATAGTTTTTTCTCAGCGAGAGAAGGCCAAAATGAACACTTCATGCAGAACTCCTGTATTTTGATGAAAACTCATTGAAATCCACCTGTAACTTCAAGTTTATGCATCTTTCTATGCTTTCAGGTTGAAACTTGACTGAAAACTCACTTTGAACAAAAGTTATGGCATTTTTATGTCACAGGTCACAAATAGTGTTTTCTCAGCGAGAGAAGGCCAAAACGAACACTTCATGCAGAACTCCTGTATTTTGATGAAAACTCACTGAAATCCACCTGAAACTTCAATTATATGCATCTTTCTATGCTTTCAGGTTGAAACTTGACTGAAAACTCACTTTGAACAAAAGTTATGGCATTTTTGTATCACAGGTCACAAATAGTGTTTTCTCAGCGAGAGAAGGCCAAAATGAACACTTCATGCAGAACTCCTGTATTTTGATGAAAACTCATTTAAATCCACCTGTAACATCAAGTTTATGCATCTTTCTATGCTTTCAGGTTGAAACTTGACTGAAAACTCACTTTGAACAAAAGTTATGGCATTTTTGTGTCACAGGTCACAAATAGCGTTTTCTCAGCGAGAGAAGGCCAAAATGAACACTTCATGCAGAACTCCTGTATTTTGATGAAAACTCACTGAAATCCACCTGTAACTTCAAGTTTATGCATCTTTCTATGCTTTCAGGTTGAAACTTGACTGAAAACTCACTTTGAACAAAAGTTATGGCATTTTTATGTCACAGGTCACAAATAGTGTTTTCTCAGCGAGAGAAAGCCAAAATGAACACTTCATGCAGAACTCCTGTATTTTGATGAAAACTCACTGAAATCCACCTGTAACTTCAAGTTTATGCATCTTTCTATGCTTTCAGGTTGAAACTTGACTGAAAACTCACTTTTAACAAAAGTTATGGCATTTTTGTATCACATGTCACAAAGAGTGTTTTCTCAGCGAGAGAAGGCCAAAATGAACACTTCATTCAGAACTCCTTTATTTTGATGAAAACTCACTGAAATCAAGCTGTAACTTCAAGTTTATGCATCTTTCTATGCTTTCAGGTTGAAACTTGACTTAAAAATCACTTTGAACAAAAGTTATGGCATTTTTGTATCACAGGTCACAAATAGTGTTTTCTCAGCGAGAGAAGGCCAAAATGAACACTTCATGCAGAACTCCTGTATTTTGATGAAAACTCACTGAAATCAAGCTGTAACTTCAAATTTATGCATCTTTCTATGCTTTCAGGTTGAAACTTGACTTAAAACTCACTTTGAACAAAAGTTATGGCATTTTTGTATCACAGGTCACAAATAGTGTTTTCTCAGCGAGAGAAGGCCAAAATGAACACTTCATGCAGAACTCTTGTATTTTGATGAAAACTCACTGAAATCCACCTGTAACTTCAAGTTTATGCATCTTTCTATGCTTTCAGGTTGAAACTTGACTGAAAACTCACTTTGAACAAAAGTTATGGCATTTTTGTGTCACAGGTCACAAATAGCGTTTTCTCAGCGAGAGAAGGCCAAAATGAACACTTCATGCAGAACTCTTGTATTTTGATGAAAACTCACAGAAATCCACCTGTAACTTCAAGTTTATGCATCTTTCTATGCTTTCAGGTTGAAACTTGACTGAAAACTCACTTTGAACAAAAGTTATGGCATTTTTGTGTCACAGGTCACAAATAGCGTTTTCTCAGCGAGAGAAGGCCATAATGAACACTTCATGCAGAACTCCTGTATTTTGATGAAAACTCACTGAAATCCACCTGTAACTTCAAGTTTATGCATCTTTCTATGCATTCAGGTTGAAACTTGACTGAAAACTCACTTTGAACAAAAGTTATTGCATTTTTGTATCACAGGTCACAAATAGTGTTTTCTCAGCGAGAGAAGGCCAAAATGAACACTTCATGCAGAACTCCTGTATTTTGATGAAAACTCACTGAAATCCACCTGTAACTTCAAGTTTATGCATCTTTCTATGCTTTCAGGTTGAAACTTGACTGAAAACTCACTTTCAAAAAAGTTATGGCTGTTTTGTGTCACAGGTCACAAATAGCGTTTTCTCAGCGAGAGAAGGCCAAAATGAACACTTCATGCAGAACTCCTGTATTTTGATGAAAACTCACTGAAATCCACCTGTAACTTCAAGTTTATGCATCTTTCTATGCTTTCAGGTTGAAACTTGACTGAAAACTCACTTTGAACAAAAGTTATGGCATTTTTATGTCACAGGTCACAAATAGTGTTTTCTCAGCGAGAGAAGGCCAAAACGAACACTTCATGCAGAACTCCTGTGTTTTGATGAAAACTCACTGAAATCCACCTGAAACTTCAATTATATGCATCTTTCTATGCTTTCAGGTTGAAACTTGACTGAAAACTCACTTTGAACAAAAGTTATGGCATTTTTGTATCACAGGTTAAAAATAGTGTTTTCTCAGCGAGAGAAGGCCAAAATGAACACTTCATGCAGAACTCCTGTATTTTGATGAAAACTCATTGAAATCCACCTGTAACTTCAAGTTTATGCATCTTTCTATGCTTTCAGGTTGAAACTTGACTGAAAACTCACTTTGAACAAAAGTTATGGCATTTTTGTGTCACAGGTCACAAATAGCGTTTTCTCAGCGAGAGAAGGCCAAAATGAACACTTCATGCAGAACTCCTGTATTTTGATGAAAACTCACTGAAATCCACCTGTAACTTCAAGTTTATGCATCTTTCTATGCTTTCAGGTTGAAACTTGACTGAAAACTCACTTTGAACAAAAGTTATGGCATTTTTATGTCACAGGTCAAAAATAGTGTTTTCTCAGCGAGAGAAAGCCAAAATGAACACTTCATGCAGAACTCCTGTATTTTGATGAAAACTCACTGAAATCCACCTGTAACTTCAAGTTTATGCATCTTTCTATGCTTTCAGGTTGAAACTTTACTGAAAACTCACTTTTAACAAAAGTTATGGCATTTTTGTATCACATGTCACAAAGAGTGTTTTCTCAGCGAGAGAAGGCCAAAATGAACACTTCATTCAGAACTCCTTTATTTTGATGAAAACTCACTGAAATCAAGCTGTGAATTCAAGTTTATGCATCTTTCTATGCTTTCAGGTTGAAACTTGACTTAAAAATCACTTTGAACAAAAGTTATGGCATTTTTGTATCACAGGTCACAAATAGTGTTTTCTCAGCGAGAGAAGGCCTTAATGAACACTTCATGCAGAACTCCTGTATTTTTATGAAAACTCACTGAAATCAAGCTGTAACTTCAAATTTATGCATCTTTCTATGCTTTCAGGTTGAAACTTTACTTAAAACTCACTTTGAACAAAAGTTATGGCATTTTTGTATCACAGGTCACAAATAGTGTTTTCTCAGCGAGAGAAGGCCAAAATGAACACTTCATGCAGAACTCTTGTATTTTGATGAAAACTCACTGAAATCCACCTGTAACTTCAAGTTTATGCATCTTTCTATGCTTTCAGGTTGAAACTTGACTGAAAACTCACTTTGAACAAAAGTTATGGCATTTTTGTGTCACAGGTCACAAATAGCGTTTTCTCAGCGAGAGAAGGCAAAAATGAACACTTCATGCAGAACTCTTGTATTTTGATGAAAACTCACTGAAATCCACCTGTAACTTCAAGTTTATGCATCTTTCTATGCTTTCAGGTTGAAACTTGACTGAAAACTCACTTTGAACAAAAGTTATGGCATTTTTGTGTCACAGGTCACAAATAGCGTTTTCTCAGCGAGAGAAGGCCATAATGAACACTTCATGCAGAACTCCTGTATTTTGATGAAAACTCACTGAAATCCACCTGTAACTTCAAGTTTATGCATCTTTCTATGCATTCAGGTTGAAACTTGACTGAAAACTCACTTTGAACAAAAGTTCTTGCATTTTTGTATCACAGGTCACAAATAGTGTTTTCTCAGCGAGAGAAGGCCAAAATGAACACTTCATGCAGAACTCCTGTATTTTGATGAAAACTCACTGAAATCAAGCTGTGAAATTAAGTTTATGCATCTTTCTATGCTTTCAGGTTGAAACTTGACTGAAAACTCACTTTCAAAAAAGTTATGGCTGTTTTGTGTCACAGGTCACAAATAGCGTTTTCTCAGCGAGAGAAGGCCAAAATGAACACTTCATGCAGAACTCCTGTATTTTGATGAAAACTCACTGAAATCCACCTGTAACTTCAAGTTTATGCATCTTTCTATGCTTTCAGGTTGAAACTTGACTGAAAACTCACTTTCAAAAAAAGTTATGGCTGTTTTGTGTCACAGGTCACAAATAGTGCTTTCTCAGCGAGAGAAGGCCAAAATGAACACTTCATGCATAACTCCTGTATTTTGATGAAAACTCACTGAAATCCACCTGTAACTTCAAGTTTATGCATCTTTCTATGCTTTCAGGTTGAAACTTGACTGAAAACTCACTTTGAACAAAAGTTATGGCATTTTTGTGTCACAGGTCACAAATAGTGTTTTCTCAGCGAGAGAAGGCCATAATGAACACTTCATGCAGAACTCCTGTATTTTGATGAAAACTCACTGAAATCCACCTGTAACTTCAAGTTTATGCATCTTTCTATGCTTTCAGGTTGAAACTTGACTGAAAACTCACTTTCAAAAAAGTTATGGCATTTTTGTGTCACAGGTCACAAATAGTGTTTTCTCAGCGAGAGAAGGCCATAATGAACACTTCATGCAGAACTCCTGTATTTTGATGAAAACTCACTGAAATCCACCTGTAACTTCAAGTTTATGCATCTTTCTATGCTTTCAGGTTGAAACTTGACTGAAAACTCACTTTGAACAAAAGTTATTGCATTTTTGTATCACAGGTCACAAATAGCGTTTTCTCAGCGAGAGAAGGCCAAAATGAACACTTCATGCAGAACTCCTGTATTTTGATGAAAACTCACTGAAATCAAGCTGTGAATTCAAGTTTATGCATCTTTCTATGCTTTCAGGTTGAAACTTGACTGAAAACTCACTTTCAACAAAAGTTATGGCTGTTTTGTGTCACAGGTCACAAATAGCGTTTTCTCAGCAAGAGAAGGCCAAAATGAACACTTCATGCAGAACTCCTGTATTTTGATGAAAACTCACTGAAATCCACCTGTAAATTCAAGTTTATGCATCATTCTATGCTTTCAGGTTGAAACTTGACTGAAAACTCACTTTGAACAAAAGTTATGGCTGTTTTGTGTCACAGGTCACAAATAGTGCTTTCTCAGCGAGAGAAGGCCAAAATGAACACTTCATGCATAACTCCTGTATTTTGATGAAAACTCACTGAAATCCACCTGTAACTTCAAGTTTATGCATCTTTCTATGCTTTCAGGTTGAAACTTGACTGAAAACTCACTTTGAACAAAAGTTATGGCATTTTTGTGTCACAGGTCACAAATAGTGTTTTCTCAGCGAGAGAAGGCCAAAATGAACACTTCATGCAGAACTCCTGTATTTTGATGAAAACTCACTGAAATCAAGCTGTAACTTCAAGTTTATGCATCTTTCTATGCTTTCAGGTTGAAACTTGACTTAAAACTCACTTTGAACAAAAGTTATGGCATTTTTGTATCACAGGTCACAAATAGTGTTTTCTCAGCAAGAGAAGGCAAAAATGAACACTTCATGCATAACTCTTGTATTTTGATCAAAACTCACTGAAATCCACCTGTAACTTCAAGTTTATGCATCTTTCTATGCTTTCAGGTTGAAACTTGACTGAAAACTCACTTTGAACAAAAGTTATGGCATTTTTGTGTCACAGGTCACAAATAGTGTTTTCTCAGCGAGAGAAGGCCATAATGAACACTTCATGCAGAACTCCTGTATTTTGATGAAAACTCACTGAAATCCACCTGTAACTTCAAGTTTATGCATCTTTCTATGCTTTCAGGTTGAAACTTGACTGAAAACTCACTTTCAAAAAAGTTATGGCTGTTTTGTGTCACAGGTCACAAATAGCGTTTTCTCAGCGAGAGAAGGCCAAAATGAACACTTCATGCAGAACTCCTGTATTTTGATGAAAACTCACTGAAATCCACCTGTAACTTCAAGTTTATGCATCTTTCTATGCTTTCAGGTTGAAACTTGACTGAAAACTCACTTTCAAAAAAAGTTATGGCTGTTTTGTGTCACAGGTCACAAATAGTGCTTTCTCAGCGAGAGAAGGCCAAAATGAACACTTCATGCATAACTCCTGTATTTTGATGAAAACTCACTGAAATCCACCTGTAACATCAAGTTTATGCATCTTTCTATGCTTTCAGGTTGAAACTTGACTGAAAACTCACTTTGAACAAAAGTTATGGCATTTTTGTGTCACAGGTCACAAATAGTGTTTTCTCAGCGAGAGAAGGCCTTAATGAACTCTTCATGCAGAACTCCTGTATTTTGATGAAAACTCACTGAAATCCACCTGTAACTTCAAGTTTATGCATCTTTCTATGCTTTCAGGTTGAAACTTGACTGAAAACTCACTTTCAAAAAAGTTATGGCATTTTTGTGTCACAGGTCACAAATAGTGTTTTCTCAGCGAGAGAAGGCCATAATGAACACTTCATGCAGAACTCCTGTATTTTGATGAAAACTCACTGAAATCCACCTGTAACTTCAAGTTTATGCATCTTTCTATGCTTTCAGGTTGAAACTTGACTGAAAACTCACTTTCAACAAAAGTTATGGCTGTTTTGTGTCACAGGTCACAAATAGCGTTTTCTCAGCGAGAGAAGGCCAAAATGAACACTTCATGCAGAACTCCTGTATTTTCATGAAAACTCACTGAAATCAAGCTGTAACTTCAAGTTTATGCATCTTTCTATGCTTTCAGGTTGAAACTTGACTTAAAACTCACTTTGAACAAAAGTTATGGCATTTTTGTATCACAGGTCACAAATAGTGTTTTCTCAGCGAGAGAAGGCCAAAATGAACACTTCATGCAGAACTCCTGTATTTTGATGAAAACTCATTGAAATCCACCTGTAACTTCAAGTTTATGCATCTTTCTATGCTTTCAGGTTGAAACTTGACTGAAAACTCACTTTGAACAAAAGTTATGGCATTTTTGTGTCACAGGTCACAAATAGCGTTTTCTCAGCGAGAGAAGGCAAAAATGAACACTTCATGCAGAACTCTTGTATTTTGATGAAAACTCACTGAAATCCACCTGTAACTTCAAGTTTATGCATCTTTCTATGCTTTCAGGTTGAAACTTGACTGAAAACTCACTTTGAACAAAAGTTATGGCATTTTTGTGTCACAGGTCACAAATAGTGTTTTCTCAGCGAGAGAAGGCCATAATGAACACTTCATGCAGAACTGCTGTATTTTGATGAAAACTCACTGAAATCCACCTGTAACTTCAAGTTTATGCATCTTTCCATGCTTTCAGGTTGAAACTTGACTGAAAACTCACTTTCAAAAAAGTTATGGCATTTTTGTGTCACAGGTCACAAATAGCGTTTTCTCAGCGAGAGAAGGCCAAAATGAACACTTCATGCAGAACTCCTGTATTTTGATGAAAACTCACTGAAATCCACCTGTAACTTCAAGTTTATGCATCTTTCTATGCTTTCAGGTTGAAACTTGATTGAAAACTCACTTTCAAAAAAAGTTATGGCTGTTTTGTGTCACAGGTCACAAATAGTGCTTTCTCAGCGAGAGAAGGCCAAAATGAACACTTCATGCATAACTCCTGTATTTTGATGAAAACTCACTGAAATCCACCTGTAACTTCAAGTTTATGCATCTTTCTATGCTTTCAGGTTGAAACTTGACTGAAAACTCACTTTCAAAAAAGTTATGGCATTTTTGTGTCACAGGTCACAAATAGTGTTTTCTCAGCGAGAGAAGGCCATAATGAACACTTCATGCAGAACTCCTGTATTTTGATGAAAACTCACTGAAATCCACCTGTAACTTCAAGTTTATGTATCTTTCTATGCTTTCAGGTTGAAACTTGACTGAAAACTCACTTTGAACAAAAGTTATTGCATTTTTGTATCACAGGTCACAAATAGTGTTTTCTCAGCGAGAGAAGGCCAAAATGAACACTTCATGCAGAACTCCTGTATTTTGATGAAAACTCACTGAAATCAAGCTGTGAATTCAAGTTTATGCATCTTTCTATGCTTTCAGGTTGAAACTTGACTGAAAACTCACTTTGAACAAAAGTTATGGCTGTTTTGTGTCACAGGTCACAAATAGCGTTTTCTCAGCAAGAGAAGGCCAAAATGAACACTTCATGCAGAACTCCTGTATTTTGATGAAAACTCACTGAAATCCACCTGTAAATTCAAGTTTATGCATCATTCTATGCTTTCAGGTTGAAACTTGACTGAAAACTCACTACAAAAAAAGTTATGGCTGTTTTGTGTCACAGGTCACAAATAGTGCTTTCTCAGCGAGAGAAGGCCAAAATGAACACTTCATGCATAACTCCTGTATTTTGATGAAAACTCACTGAAATCAAGCTGTAACTTCAAGTTTATGCATCTTTCTATGCTTTCAGGTTAAAACTTAACTGAAAACTCACTTTCAACAAAAGTTATGGCATTTTTATGTCACAGGTCACAAATAGTGTTTTCTCAGCGAGAGAAGGCCAAAATGAACACTTCATGCAGAACTCCTGTATTTTGATGAAAATTCACTGAAATCAAGCTGTGAATTCAAGTTTATGCATCTTTCTATGCTTTCAGGTTGAAACTTGACTGAAAACTCACTTTCAAAAAAGTTATGGCTGTTTTGTGTCACTGGTCACAAATAGCGTTTTCTCAGCGAGAGAAGGCCAAAATGAACACTTCATGCAGAACTCCTGTATTTTCATGAAAACTCACTGAAATCAAGCTGTAACTTCAAGTTTATGCATCTTTCTATGCTTTCAGGTTGAAACTTGACTTAAAAATCACTTTGAACAAAAGTTATGGCTGTTTTGTGTCACAGGTCACAAATAGCGTTTTCTCAGCGAGAGAAGGCCAAAATGAACACTTCATGCAGAACTCCTGTATTTTCATGAAAACTCACTGAAATCAAGCTGTAACTTCAAGTTTATGCATCTTTCTATGCTTTCAGGTTGAAACTTGACTTAAAACTCACTTTGAACAAAAATTATGGCATTTTTGTATCACAGGTCACAAATAGTGTTTTCTCAGCGAGAGAAGGCCAAAATGAACACTTCATGCAGAACTCCTGTATTTTGATGAAAACTCATTGAAATCCACCTGTAACTTCAAGTTTATGCATCTTTCTATGCTTTCAGGTTGAAACTTGACTGAAAACTCACTTTGAACAAAAGTTATGGCATTTTTGTGTCACAGGTCACAAATAGTGTTTTCTCAGCGAGAGAAGGCCAAAATGAACACTTCATGCAGAACTCCTGTATTTTGATGAAAACTCACTGAAATCAAGCTATGAATTCAAGTTTATGCATCTTTCTATGCTTTCAGGTTGAAACTTGACTGAAAACTCACTACAAAAAAAGTTATGGCTGTTTTGTGTCACAGGTCACAAATAGTGCTTTCTCAGCGAGAGAAGGCCAAAATGAACACTTCATGCATAACTCCTGTATTTTGATGAAAACTCACTGAAATCAAGCTGTAACTTCAAGTTTATGCATCTTTCTATGCTTTCAGGTTAAAACTTAACTGAAAACTCACTTTGAACAAAAGTTATGGCATTTTTATGTCACAGGTCACAAATAGTGTTTTCTCAGCGAGAGAAGGCCAAAATGAACACTTCATGCAGAACTCCTGTATTTTGATGAAAATTCACTGAAATCAAGCTGTGAATTCAAGTTTATGCATCTTTCTATGCTTTCAGGTTGAAACTTGACTGAAAACTCACTTTCAAAAAAGTTATGGCTGTTTTGTGTCACAGGTCACAAATAGCGTTTTCTCAGCGAGAGAAGGCCAAAATGAACACTTCATGCAGAACTCCTGTATTTTCATGAAAACTCACTGAAATCAAGCTGTAACTTCAAGTTTATGCATCTTTCTATGCTTTCAGGTTGAAACTTGACTTAAAAATCACTTTGAACAAAAGTTATGGCTGTTTTGTGTCACAGGTCACAAATAGCGTTTTCTCAGCGAGAGAAGGCCAAAATGAACACTTCATGCAGAACTCCTGTATTTTCATGAAAACTCACTGAAATCAAGCTGTAACTTCAAGTTTATGCATCTTTCTATGCTTTCAGGTTGAAACTTGACTTAAAACTCACTTTGAACAAAAGTTATGGCATTTTTGTATCACAGGTCACAAATAGTGTTTTCTCAGCGAGAGAAGGCCAAAATGAACACTTCATGCAGAACTCCTGTATTTTGATGAAAACTCATTGAAATCCACCTGTAACTTCAAGTTTATGCATCTTTCTATGCTTTCAGGTTGAAACTTGACTGAAAACTCACTTTGAACAAAAGTTATGGCATTTTTGTGTCACAGGTCACAAATAGCGTTTTCTCAGCGAGAGAAGGCCAAAATGAACACTTCATGCAGAACTCCTGTATTTTGATGAAAACTCACTGAAATCCACCTGTAACTTCAAGTTTATGCATCTTTCTATGCTTTCAGGTTGAAACTTGATTGAAAACTCACTTTCAAAAAAAGTTATGGCTGTTTTGTGTCACAGGTCACAAATAGTGCTTTCTCAGCGAGAGAAGGCCAAAATGAACACTTCATGCATAACTCCTGTATTTTGATGAAAACTCACTGAAATCCACCTGTAACTTCAAGTTTATGCATCTTTCTATGCTTTCAGGTTGAAACTTGACTGAAAACTCACTTTGAACAAAAGTTATGGCATTTTTGTGTCACAGGTCACAAATAGTGTTTTCTCAGCGAGAGAAGGCCTTAATGAACTCTTCATGCAGAACTCCTGTATTTTGATGAAAACTCACTGAAATCCACCTGTAACTTCAAGTTTATGCATCTTTCTATGCTTTCAGGTTGAAACTTGACTGAAAACTCACTTTCAAAAAAGTTATGGCATTTTTGTGTCACAGGTCACAAATAGTGTTTTCTCAGCGAGAGAAGGCCATAATGAACACTTCATGCAGAACTCCTGTATTTTGATGAAAACTCACTGAAATCCACCTGTAACTTCAAGTTTATGCATCTTTCTATGCTTTCAGGTTGAAACTTGACTGAAAACTCACTTTGAACAAAAGTTATTGCATTTTTGTATCACAGGTCACAAATAGTGTTTTCTCAGCGAGAGAAGGCCAAAATGAACACTTCATGCAGAACTCCTGTATTTTGATGAAAACTCACTGAAATCAAGCTGTAACTTCAAGTTTATGCATCTTTCTATGCTTTCAGGTTGAAACTTGACTGAAAACTCACTTTCAACAAAAGTTATGGCTGTTTTGTGTCACAGGTCACAAATAGCGTTTTCTCAGCGAGAGAAGGCCAAAATGAACACTTCATGCAGAACTCCTGTATTTTCATGAAAACTCACTGAAATCAAGCTGTAACTTCAAGTTTATGCATCTTTCTATGCTTTCAGGTTGAAACTTGACTTAAAACTCAATTTGAACAAAAGTTATGGCATTTTTGTATCACAGGTCACAAATAGTGTTTTCTCAGCGAGAGAAGGCCAAAATGAACACTTCATGCAGAACTCCTGTATTTTGATGAAAACTCATTGAAATCCACCTGTAACTTCAAGTTTATGCATCTTTCTATGCTTTCAGGTTGAAACTTGACTGAAAACTCACTTTGAACAAAAGTTATGGCATTTTTGTGTCACAGGTCACAAATAGCGTTTTCTCAGCGAGAGAAGGCAAAAATGAACACTTCATGCAGAACTCTTGTATTTTGATGAAAACTCACTGAAATCCACCTTTAATTTCAAGTTTATGCATCTTTCTATGCTTTCAGGTTGAAACTTGACTGAAAACTCACTTTGAACAAAAGTTATGGCATTTTTGTGTCACAGGTCACAAATAGTGTTTTCTCAGCGAGAGAAGGCCATAATGAACACTTCATGCAGAACTCCTGTATTTTGATGAAAACTCACTGAAATCCACCTGTAACTTCAAGTTTATGCATCTTTCTATGCTTTCAGGTTGAAACTTGACTGAAAACTCACTTTCAAAAAAGTTATGGCTGTTTTGTGTCACTGGTCACAAATAGCGTTTTCTCAGCGAGAGAAGGCCAAAATGAACACTTCATGCAGAACTCCTGTATTTTCATGAAAACTCACTGAAATCAAGCTGTAACTTCAAGTTTATGCATCTTTCTATGCTTTCAGGTTGAAACTTGACTTAAAAATCACTTTGAACAAAAGTTATGGCTGTTTTGTGTCACAGGTCACAAATAGCGTTTTCTCAGCGAGAGAAGGCCAAAATGAACACTTCATGCAGAACTCCTGTATTTTCATGAAAACTCACTGAAATCAAGCTGTAACTTCAAGTTTATGCATCTTTCTATGCTTTCAGGTTGAAACTTGACTTAAAACTCACTTTGAACAAAAATTATGGCATTTTTGTATCACAGGTCACAAATAGTGTTTTCTCAGCGAGAGAAGGCCAAAATGAACACTTCATGCAGAACTCCTGTATTTTGATGAAAACTCATTGAAATCCACCTGTAACTTCAAGTTTATGCATCTTTCTATGCTTTCAGGTTGAAACTTGACTGAAAACTCACTTTGAACAAAAGTTATGGCATTTTTGTGTCACAGGTCACAAATAGTGTTTTCTCAGCGAGAGAAGGCCAAAATGAACACTTCATGCAGAACTCCTGTATTTTGATGAAAACTCACTGAAATCAAGCTATGAATTCAAGTTTATGCATCTTTCTATGCTTTCAGGTTGAAACTTGACTGAAAACTCACTACAAAAAAAGTTATGGCTGTTTTGTGTCACAGGTCACAAATAGTGCTTTCTCAGCGAGAGAAGGCCAAAATGAACACTTCATGCATAACTCCTGTATTTTGATGAAAACTCACTGAAATCAAGCTGTAACTTCAAGTTTATGCATCTTTCTATGCTTTCAGGTTAAAACTTAACTGAAAACTCACTTTGAACAAAAGTTATGGCATTTTTATGTCACAGGTCACAAATAGTGTTTTCTCAGCGAGAGAAGGCCAAAATGAACACTTCATGCAGAACTCCTGTATTTTGATGAAAATTCACTGAAATCAAGCTGTGAATTCAAGTTTATGCATCTTTCTATGCTTTCAGGTTGAAACTTGACTGAAAACTCACTTTCAAAAAAGTTATGGCTGTTTTGTGTCACAGGTCACAAATAGCGTTTTCTCAGCGAGAGAAGGCCAAAATGAACACTTCATGCAGAACTCCTGTATTTTGATGAAAACTCACTGAAATCAAGCTGTAACTTCAAGTTTATGCATCTTTCTATGCTTTCAGGTTGAAACTTGACTTAAAAATCACTTTGAACAAAAGTTATGGCTGTTTTGTGTCACAGGTCACAAATAGCGTTTTCTCAGCGAGAGAAGGCCAAAATGAACACTTCATGCAGAACTCCTGTATTTTCATGAAAACTCACTGAAATCAAGCTGTAACTTCAAGTTTATGCATCTTTCTATGCTTTCAGGTTGAAACTTGACTTAAAACTCACTTTGAACAAAAGTTATGGCATTTTTGTATCACAGGTCACAAATAGTGTTTTCTCAGCGAGAGAAGGCCAAAATGAACACTTCATGCAGAACTCCTGTATTTTGATGAAAACTCATTGAAATCCACCTGTAACTTCAAGTTTATGCATCTTTCTATGCTTTCAGGTTGAAACTTGACTGAAAACTCACTTTGAACAAAAGTTATGGCATTTTTGTGTCACAGGTCACAAATAGCGTTTTCTCAGCGAGAGAAGGCCAAAATGAACACTTCATGCAGAACTCCTGTATTTTGATGAAAACTCACTGAAATCCACCTGTAACTTCAAGTTTATGCATCTTTCTATGCTTTCAGGTTGAAACTTGATTGAAAACTCACTTTCAAAAAAAGTTATGGCTGTTTTGTGTCACAGGTCACAAATAGTGCTTTCTCAGCGAGAGAAGGCCAAAATGAACACTTCATGCATAACTCCTGTATTTTGATGAAAACTCACTGAAATCCACCTGTAACTTCAAGTTTATGCATCTTTCTATGCTTTCAGGTTGAAACTTGACTGAAAACTCACTTTGAACAAAAGTTATGGCATTTTTGTGTCACAGGTCACAAATAGTGTTTTCTCAGCGAGAGAAGGCCTTAATGAACTCTTCATGCAGAACTCCTGTATTTTGATGAAAACTCACTGAAATCCACCTGTAACTTCAAGTTTATGCATCTTTCTATGCTTTCAGGTTGAAACTTGACTGAAAACTCACTTTCAAAAAAGTTATGGCATTTTTGTGTCACAGGTCACAAATAGTGTTTTCTCAGCGAGAGAAGGCCATAATGAACACTTCATGCAGAACTCCTGTATTTTGATGAAAACTCACTGAAATCCACCTGTAACTTCAAGTTTATGCATCTTTCTATGCTTTCAGGTTGAAACTTGACTGAAAACTCACTTTGAACAAAAGTTATTGCATTTTTGTATCACAGGTCACAAATAGTGTTTTCTCAGCGAGAGAAGGCCAAAATGAACACTTCATGCAGAACTCCTGTATTTTGATGAAAACTCACTGAAATCAAGCTGTAACTTCAAGTTTATGCATCTTTCTATGCTTTCAGGTTGAAACTTGACTGAAAACTCACTTTCAACAAAAGTTATGGCTGTTTTGTGTCACAGGTCACAAATAGCGTTTTCTCAGCGAGAGAAGGCCAAAATGAACACTTCATGCAGAACTCCTGTATTTTCATGAAAACTCACTGAAATCAAGCTGTAACTTCAAGTTTATGCATCTTTCTATGCTTTCAGGTTGAAACTTGACTTAAAACTCAATTTGAACAAAAGTTATGGCATTTTTGTATCACAGGTCACAAATAGTGTTTTCTCAGCGAGAGAAGGCCAAAATGAACACTTCATGCAGAACTCCTGTATTTTGATGAAAACTCATTGAAATCCACCTGTAACTTCAAGTTTATGCATCTTTCTATGCTTTCAGGTTGAAACTTGACTGAAAACTCACTTTGAACAAAAGTTATGGCATTTTTGTGTCACAGGTCACAAATAGCGTTTTCTCAGCGAGAGAAGGCAAAAATGAACACTTCATGCAGAACTCTTGTATTTTGATGAAAACTCACTGAAATCCACCTTTAATTTCAAGTTTATGCATCTTTCTATGCTTTCAGGTTGAAACTTGACTGAAAACTCACTTTGAACAAAAGTTATGGCATTTTTGTGTCACAGGTCACAAATAGTGTTTTCTCAGCGAGAGAAGGCCATAATGAACACTTCATGCAGAACTCCTGTATTTTGATGAAAACTCACTGAAATCCACCTGTAACTTCAAGTTTATGCATCTTTCTATGCTTTCAGGTTGAAACTTGACTGAAAACTCACTTTCAAAAAAGTTATGGCATTTTTGTGTCACAGGTCACAAATAGCGTTTTCTCAGCGAGAGAAGGCCAAAATGAACACTTCATGCAGAACTCCTGTATTTTGATGAAAACTCACTGAAATCCACCTGTAACTTCAAGTTTATGCATCTTTCTATGCTTTCAGGTTGAAACTTGATTGAAAACTCACTTTCAAAAAAAGTTATGGCTGTTTTGTGTCACAGGTCACAAATAGTGCTTTCTCAGCGAGAGAAGGCCAAAATGAACACTTCATGCATAACTCCTGTATTTTGATGAAAACTCACTGAAATCCACCTGTAACTTCAAGTTTATGCATCTTTCTATGCTTTCAGGTTGAAACTTGACTGAAAACCCACTTTGAATAAAAGTTATGGCATTTTTGTGTCACAGGTCACAAATAGTGTTTTCTCAGCGAGAGAAGGCCTTAATGAACTCTTCATGCAGAACTCCTGTATTTTGATGAAAACTCACTGAAATCCACCTGTGACTTCAAGTTTATGCATCTTTCTATGCTTTCAGGTTGAAACTTGACTGAAAACTCACTTTCAAAAAAGTTATGGCATTTTTGTGTCACAGGTCACAAATAGTGTTTTCTCAGCGAGAGAAGGCCAAAATGAACACTTCATGCAGAACTCCTGTATTTTGATGAAAACTCACTGAAATCCACCTGTAACTTCAAGTTTATGCATCTTTCTATGCTTTCAGGTTGAAACTTGACTGAAAACTCACTTTGAACAAAAGTTATTGCATTTTTGTATCACAGGTCACAAATAGTGTTTTCTCAGCGAGAGAAGGCCAAAATGAACACTTCATGCAGAACTCCTGTATTTTGATGAAAACTCACTGAAATCAAGCTGTGAATTCAAGTTTATGCATCTTTCTATGCTTTCAGGTTGAAACTTGACTGAAAACTCACTTTGAACAAAAGTTATGGCTGTTTTGTGTCACAGGTCACAAATAGCGTTTTCTCAGCAAGAGAAGGCCAAAATGAACACTTCATGCAGAACTCCTGTATTTTGATGAAAACTCACTGAAATCCACCTGTAAATTCAAGTTTATGCATCATTCTATGCTTTCAGGTTGAAACTTGACTGAAAACTCACTACAAAAAAAGTTATGGCTGTTTTGTGTCACAGGTCACAAATAGTGCTTTCTCAGCGAGAGAAGGCCAAAATGAACACTTCATGCATAACTCCTGTATTTTGATGAAAACTCACTGAAATCCACTTGTAACTTCAAGTTTATGCATCTTTCTATGCTTTCAGGTTGATACTTGACTGAAAACTCACTTTGAACAAAAGTTATGGCATTTTTGTGTCACAGGTCACAAATAGTGTTTTCTCAGCGAGAGAAGGCCAAAATGAACACTTCATGCAGAACTCCTGTATTTTGATGAAAACTCACTGAAATCAAGCTGTAACTTCAAGTTTATGCATCTTTCTATGCTTTCAGGTTGAAACTTGACTGAAAAGTCACTTTGAACAAAAGTTATGGCATTTTTGTGTCACAGGTCACAAATAGTGTTTTCTCAGCGAGAGAAGGCCATAATGAACACTTCATGCAGAACTCCTGTATTTTGATGAAAACTCACTGAAATCCACCTGTAACTTCAAGTTTATGCATCTTTCTATGCTTTCAGGTTGAAACTTGACTGAAAACTCACTTTCAAAAAAGTTATGGCTGTTTTGTGTCACAGGTCACAAATAGCGTTTTCTCAGCGAGAGAAGGCCAAAATGAACACTTCATGCAGAACTCCTGTATTTTGATGAAAACTCACTGAAATCCACCTGTAACTTCAAGTTTATGCATCTTTCTATGCTTTCAGGTTGAAACTTGATTGAAAACTCACTTTCAAAAAAAGTTATGGCTGTTTTGTGTCACAGGTCACAAATAGTGCTTTCTCAGCGAGAGAAGGCCAAAATGAACACTTCATGCATAACTCCTGTATTTTGATGAAAACTCACTGGAATCCACCTGTAACTTCAAGTTTATGCATCTTTCTATGCTTTCAGGTTGAAACTTGACTGAAAACTCACTTTGAACAAAAGTTATGGCATTTTTGTGTCACAGGTCACAAATAGTGTTTTCTCAGCGAGAGAAGGCCTTAATTAACTCTTCATGCAGAACTCCTGTATTTTGATGAAAACTCACCGAAATCCACCTGTAACTTCAAGTTTATGCATCTTTCTATGCTTTCAGGTTGAAACTTGACTGAAAACTCACTTTCAAAAAAGTTATGGCATTTTTGTGTCACAGGTCACAAATAGTGTTTTCTCAGCGAGAGAAGGCCATAATGAACACTTCATGCAGAACTCCTGTATTTTGATGAAAACTCACTGAAATCCACCTGTAACTTCAAGTTTATGCATCTTTCTATGCTTTCAGGTTGAAACTTGACTGAAAACTCACTTTGAACAAAAGTTATGGCATTTTTGTGTCACAGGTCACAAATAGTGTTTTCTCAGCGACAGAAGGCCAAAATGAACACTTCATGCAGAACTCCTGTATTTTGATGAAAACTCACTGAAATCAAGCTGTAACTTCAAGTTTATGCATCTTTCTATGCTTTCAGGTTAAAACTTGACTGAAAACTCACTTTGAACAAAAGTTATGGCATTTTTATGTCACAGGTCACAAATAATGTTTTCTCAGCGAGAGAAGGCCAAAATGAAAACTTCATGCAGAACTCCTGTATTTTGATGAAAACTCACTGAAATCAAGCTGTAACTTCAAGTTTATGCATCTTTCGATGCTTTCAGGTTGAAACTTGACTTAAAACTCACTTTGAACAAAAGTTATGGCATTTTTGTGTCACAGGTCACTAATAGTGTTTTCTCAGCGAGAGAAGGCCAAAATGAACACTTCATGCAGAACTCCTGTATTTTGATGAAAACTCACTGAAATCAAGCTGTAACTTCAAGTTTATGCATCTTTCTATGCTTTCAGGTTGAAACTTGACTGAAAACTCACTTTCAACAAAAGTTATGGCTGTTTTGTGTCACAGGTCACAAATAGCGTTTTCTCAGCAAGAGAAGGCCAAAATGAACACTTCATGCAGAACTCCTGTATTTTGATGAAAACTCACTGAAATCCACCTGTAACTTCAAGTTTATGCATCTTTCTATGCTTTCAGGTTAAAACTTGACTGAAAACTCACTTTGAACAAAAGTTATGGCATTTTTATGTCACAGGTCACAAATAATGTTTTCTCAGCGAGAGAAGGCCAAAATGAAAACTTCATGCATAACTCCTGTATTTTGATGAAAACTCACTGAAATCAAGCTGTAACTTCAAGTTTATGCATCTTTCGATGCTTTCAGGTTGAAACTTGACTTAAAACTCACTTTGAACAAAAGTTATGGCATTTTTGTGTCACAGGTCACTAATAGTGTTTTCTCAGCGAGAGAAGGCCAAAATGAACACTTCATGCAGAACTCCTGTATTTTGATGAAAACTCACTGAAATCAAGCTGTAACTTCAAGTTTATGCATCTTTCTATGCTTTCAGGTTGAAACTTGACTGAAAACTCACTTTCAACAAAAGTTATGGCTGTTTTGTGTCACAGGTCACAAATAGCGTTTTCTCAGCAAGAGAAGGCCAAAATGAACACTTCATGCAGAACTCCTGTATTTTGATGAAAACTCACTGAAATCCACCTGTAACTTCAAGTTTATGCATCTTTCTATGCTTTCAGGTTAAAACTTGACTGAAAACTCACTTTGAACAAAAGTTATGGCATTTTTATGTCACAGGTCACAAATAATGTTTTCTCAGCGAGAGAAGGCCAAAATGAAAACTTCATGCAGAACTCCTGTATTTTGATGAAAACTCACTGAAATCAAGCTGTAACTTCAAGTTTATGCATCTTTCGATGCTTTCAGGTTGAAACTTGACTTAAAACTCACTTTGAACAAAAGTTATGGCATTTTTGTGTCACAGGTCACTAATAGTGTTTTCTCAGCGAGAGAAGGCCAAAATGAACACTTCATGCAGAACTCCTGTATTTTGATGAAAACTCACTGAAATCAAGCTGTAACTTCAAGTTTATGCATCTTTCTATGCTTTCAGGTTGAAACTTGACTGAAAACTCACTTTCAACAAAAGTTATGGCTGTTTTGTGTCACAGGTCACAAATAGCGTTTTCTCAGCGAGAGAAGGCCAAAATGAACACTTCATGCAGAACTCCTGTATTTTGATGAAAACTCACTGAAATCCACCTGTAACTTCAAGTTTATGCATCTTTCTATGCTTTCAGGTTGAAACTTGATTGAAAACTCACTTTCAAAAAAAGTTATGGCTGTTTTGTGTCACAGGTCACAAATAGTGCTTTCTCAGCGAGAGAAGGCCAAAATGAACACTTCATGCATAACTCCTGTATTTTGATGAAAACTCACTGAAATCCACCTGTAACTTCAAGTTTATGCATCTTTCTATGCTTTCAGGTTGAAACTTGACTGAAAACTCACTTTCAAAAAAGTTATGGCATTTTTGTGTCACAGGTCACAAATAGTGTTTTCTCAGCGAGAGAAGGCCAAAATGAACACTTCATGCAGAACTCCTGTATTTTGATGAAAACTCACTGAAATCCACCTGTAACTTCAAGTTTATGCATCTTTCTATGCTTTCAGGTTGAAACTTGACTGAAAACTCACTTTGAACAAAAGTTATTGCATTTTTGTATCACAGGTCACAAATAGTGTTTTCTCAGCGAGAGAAGGCCAAAATGAACACTTCATGCAGAACTCCTGTATTTTGATGAAAACTCACTGAAATCA
The DNA here is from genome assembly GCF_037954235.1 of Aulostomus chinensis. Classification (NCBI taxonomy): domain Eukaryota; kingdom Metazoa; phylum Chordata; class Actinopteri; order Syngnathiformes; family Aulostomidae; genus Aulostomus; species Aulostomus chinensis. Next base: position 22,507,972 of record NC_141338.1, on the reverse strand, counting down.
AGCTGTGAATTCAAGTTTATGCATCTTTCTATGCTTTCAGGTTGAAACTTGACTGAAAACTCACTTTGAACAAAAGTTATGGCTGTTTTGTGTCACAGGTCACAAATAGCGTTTTCTCAGCGAGAGAAGGCCAAAATGAACACTTCATGCAGAACTCCTGTATTTTGATGAAAACTCACTGAAATCAAGCTGTGAATTCAAGTTTATGCATCTTTCTATGCTTTCAGGTTGAAACTTGACTGAAAACTCACTTTGAACAAAAGTTATGGCTGTTTTGTGTCACAGGTCACAAATAGCGTTTTCTCAGCAAGAGAAGGCCAAAATGAACACTTCATGCAGAACTCCTGTATTTTGATGAAAACTCACTGAAATCCACCTGTAACTTCAAGTTTATGCATCATTCTATGCTTTCAGGTTGAAACTTGACTGAAAACTCACTACAAAAAAAGTTATGGCTGTTTTGTGTCACAGGTCACAAATAGTGCTTTCTCAGCGAGAGAAGGCCAAAATGAACACTTCATGCAGAACTCCTGTATTTTGATGAAAACTCACTGAAATCCACTTGTAACTTCAAGTTTATGCATCTTTCTATGCTTTCAGGTTGAAACTTGACTGAAAACTCACTTTGAACAAAAGTTATGGCATTTTTGTGTCACAGGTCACAAATAGTGTTTTCTCAGCGAGAGAAGGCCAAAATGAACACTTCATGCAGAACTCCTGTATTTTGATGAAAACTCACTGAAATCAAGCTGTAACTTCAAGTTTATGCATCTTTCTATGCTTTCAGGTTGAAACTTGACTGAAAAGTCACTTTGAACAAAAGTTATGGCATTTTTGTGTCACAGGTCACAAATAGTGTTTTCTCAGCGAGAGAAGGCCATAATGAACACTTCATGCAGAACTCCTGTATTTTGATGAAAACTCACTGAAATCCACCTGGAACTTCAAGTTTATGCATCTTTCTATGCTTTCAGGTTGAAACTTGACTTAAAACTCACTTTCAAAAAAGTTATGGCTGTTTTGTGTCACAGGTCACAAATAGCGTTTTCTCAGCGAGAGAAGGCCAAAATGAACACTTCATGCAGAACTCCTGTATTTTGATGAAAACTCACAGAAATCAAGCTGTAACTTCAAGTTTATGCATCTTTTTTTGCTTTCAGGTTGAAACTTGACTGAAAACTCACTTTCAACAAAAGTTATGGCTGTTTTGTTTCACAGGTCACAAATAGCGTTTTCTCAGCGAGAGAAGGCCAAAATGAACACTTCATGCAGAACTCCTTTATTTTCATGAAAACTCACTGAAATCAAGCTGTAACTTCAAGTTTATGCATCTTTCTATGCTTTCAGATTGAAACTTGACTGAAAACTCACTTTGAACAAAAGTTATGGCATTTTTGTATCACAGGTCACAAATAGTGTTTTCTCAGCGAGAGAAGGCCAAAATGAACACTTCATGCAGAACTCCTGTATTTTGATGAAAACTCACTGATATCAAGCTGTAACTTCAAGTTTATGCATCTTTCTATGCTTTCAGGTTGAAACTTGACTGAAAACTCACTTTGAACAAAAGTTATGGCATTTTTGTATCACAGGTCACAAATAGTGTTTTCTCAGCGAGAGAAGGCCAAAATGAACACTTCATGCAGAACTCCTGTATTTTGATGAAAACTCACTGATATCAAGCTGTAACTTCAAGTTTATGCATCTTTCTATGCTTTCAGGTTGAAACTTGACTGAAAACTCACTTTGAACAAAAGTTATGGCATTTTTGTGTCACAGGTCACAAATAGTGTTTTCTCAGCGAGAGAAGGCCAAAATGAACACTTCATGCAGAACTCCTGTATTTTGATAAAAACTCACTGAAATCCACCTGTAACTTCAAGTTTATGCATCTTTCTATGCTTTCAGGTTGAAACTTGACTGAAAACTCACTTTGAACAAAAGTTATGGCATTTTTATGTCACAGGTCACAAATAGTGTTTTCTCAGCGAGAGAAGGCCAAAATGAACACTTCATGCAGAACTCCTGTATTTTGATGAAAACTCACTGAAATCAAGCTGTGAATTCAAGTTTATGCATCTTTCTATGCTTTCAGGTTGAAACTTGACTGAAAACTCACTTTCAACAAAAGTTATGGCTGTTTTGTGTCACAGGTCACAAATAGCGTTTTCTCAGCAAGAGAAGGCCAAAATGAACACTTCATGCAGAACTCCTGTATTTTGATGAAAACTCACTGAAATCCACCTGTAAATTCAAGTTTATGCATCATTCTATGCTTTCAGGTTGAAACTTGACTGAAAACTCACTTCAAAAAAAGTTATGGCTGTTTTGTGTCACAGGTCACAAATAGTTCTTTCTCAGCGAGAGAAGGCCAAAATGAACACTTCATGCATAACTCCTGTATTTTGATGAAAACTCACTGAAATCCACTTGTAACTTCAAGTTTATGCATCTTTCTATACTTTCAGGTTGAAACTTGACTGAAAACTCACTTTGAACAAAAGTTATGGCATTTTTGTGTCACAGGTCACAAATAGTGTTTTCTCAGCGAGAGAAGGCCAAAATGAACACTTCATGCAGAACTCCTGTATTTTGATGAAAACTCACTGAAATCAAGCTGTAACTTCAAGTTTATGCATCTTTCTATGCTTTCAGGTTGAAACTTGACTTAAAACTCACTTTGAACAAAAGTTATGGCATTTTTGTATCACAGGTCACAAATAGTGTTTTCTCAGCGAGAGAAGGCCAAAATGAACACTTTATGCAGAACTCCTGTATTTTGATGAAAACTCATTGAACTCCACCTGTAACTTCAAGTTTATGCATCTTTCTATGCTTTCAGGTTGAAACTTGACTGAAAACTCACTTTGAACAAAAGTTATGGCATTTTTGTATCACAGGTCACAAATAGTGTTTTCTCAGCGAGAGAAGGCCAAAATGAACACTTCATGCAGAACTCCTGTATTTTGATGAAAACTCATTGAACTCCACCTGTAACTTCAAGTTTATGCATCTTTCTATGCATTCAGGTTGAAACTTGACTGAAAACTCACTTTGAACAAAAGTTATGGCATTTTTGTGTCACAGGTCACAAATAGTGTTTTCTCAGCGAGAGAAGGCCAAAATGAACACTTCATGCAGAACTCCTGTATTTTGATGAAAACTCACTGAAATCAAGCTGTAACTTCAAGTTTATGCATCTTTCTATGCTTTCAGGTTAAAACTTGACTGAAAACTCACTTTGAACAAAAGTTATGGCATTTTTATGTCACAGGTCACAAATAGTGTTTTCTCAGCGAGAGAAGGCCAAAATGAAAACTTCATGCAGAACTCCTGTATTTTGATGAAAACTCACTGAAATCAAGCTGTAACTTCAAGTTTTTGCATCTTTCTATGCTTTCAGGTTGAAACTTGACTTAAAACTCACTTTGAACAAAAGTTATGGCATTTTTGTATCACAGGTCACAAATTGTGTTTTCTCAGCGAGAGAAGGCCAAAATGAACACTTCATGCAGAACTCCTGTATTTTGATGAAAACTCACTGAAATCAAGCTGTAACTTCAATTTTATGCATCTTTCTATGCTTTCAGGTTGAAACTTGACTGAAAACTCACTTTCAACAAAAGTTATGGCTGTTTTGTGTCACAGGTCACAAATAGCGTTTTCTCAGCGAGAGAAGGCCAAAATGAACACTTCATGCAGAACTCCTGTATTTTCATGAAAACTCACTGAAATCAAGCTGTAACTTCAAGTTTATGCATCTTTCTATGCTTTCAGGTTGAAACTTGACTTAAAACTCACTTTGAACAAAAGTTATGGCATTTTTGTATCACAGGTCACAAATAGTGTTTTCTCAGCGAGAGAAGGCCGAAATGAACACTTCATGCAGAACTCCTGTATTTTGATGAAAACTCACTGAAATCAAGCTGTAACTTCAAGTTTATGCATCTTTCTATGCTTTCAGGTTGAAATTTGACTTAAAAATCACTTTGAACAAAAGTTATGGCATTTTTGTATCACAGGTCACAAATAGTGTTTTCTCAGCGAGAGAAGGCCAAAATGAAAACTTCATGCAGAACTCCTGTATTTTGATGAAAACTCACAGAAATCAAGCTGTAACTTCAAGTTTATGCATCTTTTTTTGCTTTCAGGTTGAAACTTGACTGAAAACTCACTTTCAACAAAAGTTATGGCTGTTTTGTGTCACAGGTCACAAATAGCGTTTTCTCAGCGAGAGAAGGCCAAAATGAACACTTCATGCAGAACTCCTTTATTTTCATGAAAACTCACTGAAATCAAGCTGTAACTTCAAGTTTATGCATCTTTCTATGCTTTCAGATTGAAACTTGACTGAAAACTCACTTTGAACAAAAGTTATGGCATTTTTGTATCACAGGTCACAAATAGTGTTTTCTCAGCGAGAGAAGGCCAAAATGAACACTTCATGCAGAACTCCTGTATTTTGATGAAAACTCACTGATATCAAGCTGTAACTTCAAGTTTATGCATCTTTCTATGCTTTCAGGTTGAAACTTGACTGAAAACTCACTTTGAACAAAAGTTATGGCATTTTTGTGTCACAGGTCACAAATAGTGTTTTCTCAGCGAGAGAAGGCCAAAATGAACACTTCATGCAGAACTCCTGTATTTTGATAAAAACTCACTGAAATCCACCTGTAACTTCAAGTTTATGCATCTTTCTATGCTTTCAGGTTGAAACTTGACTGAAAACTCACTTTGAACAAAAGTTATGGCATTTTTATGTCACAGGTCACAAATAGTGTTTTCTCAGCGAGAGAAGGCCAAAATGAACACTTCATGCAGAACTCCTGTATTTTGATGAAAACTCACTGAAATCAAGCTGTGAATTCAAGTTTATGCATCTTTCTATGCTTTCAGGTTGAAACTTGACTGAAAACTCACTTTCAACAAAAGTTATGGCTGTTTTGTGTCACAGGTCACAAATAGCGTTTTCTCAGCAAGAGAAGGCCAAAATGAACACTTCATGCAGAACTCCTGTATTTTGATGAAAACTCACTGAAATCCACCTGTAAATTCAAGTTTATGCATCATTCTATGCTTTCAGGTTGAAACTTGACTGAAAACTCACTTCAAAAAAAGTTATGGCTGTTTTATGTCACAGGTCACAAATAGTGCTTTCTCAGCGAGAGAAGGCCAAAATGAACACTTCATGCAGAACTCCTGTATTTTGATGAAAACTCATTGAACTCCACCTGTAACTTCAAGTTTATGCATCTTTCTATGCATTCAGGTTGAAACTTGACTGAAAACTCACTTTGAACAAAAGTTATGGCATTTTTGTGTCACAGGTCACAAATAGTGTTTTCTCAGCGAGAGAAGGCCAAAATGAACACTTCATGCAGAACTCCTGTATTTTGATGAAAACTCACTGAAATCAAGCTGTAACTTCAAGTTTATGCATCTTTCTATGCTTTCAGGTTAAAACTTGACTGAAAACTCACTTTGAACAAAAGTTATGGCATTTTTATGTCACAGGTCACAAATAGTGTTTTCTCAGCGAGAGAAGGCCAAAATGAAAACTTCATGCAGAACTCCTGTATTTTGATGAAAACTCACTGAAATCAAGCTGTAACTTCAAGTTTTTGCATCTTTCTATGCTTTCAGGTTGAAACTTGACTTAAAACTCACTTTGAACAAAAGTTATGGCATTTTTGTATCACAGGTCACAAATTGTGTTTTCTCAGCGAGAGAAGGCCAAAATGAACACTTCATGCAGAACTCCTGTATTTTGATGAAAACTCACTGAAATCAAGCTGTAACTTCAAGTTTATGCATCTTTCTATGCTTTCAGGTTGAAACTTGACTGAAAACTCACTTTCAACAAAAGTTATGGCTGTTTTGTGTCACAGGTCACAAATAGCGTTTTCTCAGCGAGAGAAGGCCAAAATGAACACTTCATGCAGAACTCCTGTATTTTCATGAAAACTCACTGAAATCAAGCTGTAACTTCAAGTTTATGCATCTTTCTATGCTTTCAGGTTGAAACTTGACTTAAAACTCACTTTGAACAAAAGTTATGGCATTTTTGTATCACAGGTCACAAATAGTGTTTTCTCAGCGAGAGAAGGCCGAAATGAAAACTTCATGCAGAACTCCTGTATTTTGATGAAAACTCACAGAAATCAAGCTGTAACTTCAAGTTTATGCATCTTTTTTTGCTTTCAGGTTGAAACTTGACTGAAAACTCACTTTCAACAAAAGTGATGGCTGTTTTGTGTCACAGGTCACAAATAGCGTTTTCTCAGCGAGAGAAGGCCAAAATGAACACTTCATGCAGAACTCCTTTATTTTCATGAAAACTCACTGAAATCAAGCTGTAACTTCAAGTTTATGCATCTTTCTATGCTTTCAGATTGAAACTTGACTGAAAACTCACTTTGAACAAAAGTTATGGCATTTTTGTATCACAGGTCACAAATAGTGTTTTCTCAGCGAGAGAAGGCCAAAATGAACACTTCATGCAGAACTCCTGTATTTTGATGAAAACTCACTGATATCAAGCTGTAACTTCAAGTTTATGCATCTTTCTATGCTTTCAGGTTGAAACTTGACTGAAAACTCACTTTGAACAAAAGTTATGGCATTTTTGTGTCACAGGTCACAAATAGTGTTTTCTCAGCGAGAGAAGGCCAAAATGAACACTTCATGCAGAACTCCTGTATTTTGATAAAAACTCACTGAAATCCACCTGTAACTTCAAGTTTATGCATCTTTCTATGCTTTCAGGTTGAAACTTGACTGAAAACTCACTTTGAACAAAAGTTATGGCATTTTTATGTCACAGGTCACAAATAGTGTTTTCTCAGCGAGAGAAGGCCAAAATGAACACTTCATGCAGAACTCCTGTATTTTGATGAAAACTCACTGAAATCAAGCTGTGAATTCAAGTTTATGCATCTTTCTATGCTTTCAGGTTGAAACTTGACTGAAAACTCACTTTCAACAAAAGTTATGGCTGTTTTGTGTCACAGGTCACAAATAGCGTTTTCTCAGCAAGAGAAGGCCAAAATGAACACTTCATGCAGAACTCCTGTATTTTGATGAAAACTCACTGAAATCCACCTGTAAATTCAAGTTTATGCATCATTCTATGCTTTCAGGTTGAAACTTGACTGAAAACTCACTTCAAAAAAAGTTATGGCTGTTTTATGTCACAGGTCACAAATAGTGCTTTCTCAGCGAGAGAAGGCCAAAATGAACACTTCATGCATAACTCCTGTATTTTGATGAAAACTCACTGAAATCCACTTGTAACTTCAAGTTTATGCATCTTTCTATGCTTTCAGGTTGAAACTTGACTGAAAACTCACTTTGAACAAAAGTTATGGCATTTTTGTGTCACAGGTCACAAATAGTGTTTTCTCAGCGAGAGAAGGCCAAAATGAACACTTCATGCAGAACTCCTGTATTTTGATGAAAACTCATTGAACTCCACCTGTAACTTCAAGTTTATGCATCTTTCTATGCTTTCAGGTTGAAACTTGACTGAAAACTCACTTTGAACAAAAGTTATGGCATTTTTGTATCACAGGTCACAAATAGTGTTTTCTCAGCGAGAGAAGGCCAAAATGAACACTTCATGCAGAACTCCTGTATTTTGATGAAAACTCATTGAACTCCACCTGTAACTTCAAGTTTATGCATCTTTCTATGCTTTCAGGTTGAAACTTGACTGAAAACTCACTTTGAACAAAAGTTATGGCATTTTTGTATCACAGGTCACAAATAGTGTTTTCTCAGCGAGAGAAGGCCAAAATGAACACTTCATGCAGAACTCCTGTATTTTGATAAAAACTCACTGAAATCCACCTGTAACTTCAAGTTTATGCATCTTTCTATGCTTTCAGGTTGAAACTTGACTGAAAACTCACTTTGAACAAAAGTTATGGCATTTTTATGTCACAGGTCACAAATAGTGTTTTCTCAGCGAGAGAAGGCCAAAATGAACACTTCATGCAGAACTCCTGTATTTTGATGAAAACTCACTGAAATCAAGCTGTGAATTCAAGTTTTTGCATCTTTCTATGCTTTCAGGTTGAAACTTGACTGAAAACTCACTTTCAACAAAAGTTATGGCTGTTTTGTGTCACAGGTCACAAATAGCGTTTTCTCAGCAAGAGAAGGCCAAAATGAACACTTCATGCAGAACTCCTGTATTTTGATGAAAACTCACTGAAATCCACCTGTAAATTCAAGTTTATGCATCATTCTATGCTTTCAGGTTGAAACTTGACTGAAAACTCACTTCAAAAAAAGTTATGGCTGTTTTGTGTCACAGGTCACAAATAGTTCTTTCTCAGCGAGAGAAGGCCAAAATGAACACTTCATGCATAACTCCTGTATTTTGATGAAAACTCACTGAAATCCACTTGTAACTTCAAGTTTATGCATCTTTCTATACTTTCAGGTTGAAACTTGACTGAAAACTCACTTTGAACAAAAGTTATGGCATTTTTGTGTCACAGGTCACAAATAGTGTTTTCTCAGCGAGAGAAGGCCAAAATGAACACTTCATGCAGAACTCCTGTATTTTGATGAAAACTCACTGAAATCAAGCTGTAACTTCAAGTTTATGCATCTTTCTATGCTTTCAGGTTGAAACTTGACTTAAAACTCACTTTGAACAAAAGTTATGGCATTTTTGTATCACAGGTCACAAATAGTGTTTTCTCAGCGAGAGAAGGCCAAAATGAACACTTTATGCAGAACTCCTGTATTTTGATGAAAACTCATTGAACTCCACCTGTACCTTCAAGTTTATGCATCTTTCTATGCTTTCAGGTTGAAACTTGACTGAAAACTCACTTTGAACAAAAGTTATGGCATTTTTGTGTCACAGGTCACAAATAGTGTTTTCTCAGCGAGAGAAGGCCAAAATGAACACTTCATGCAGAACTCCTGTATTTTGATGAAAACTCATTGAACTCCACCTGTAACTTCAAGTTTATGCATCTTTCTATGCTTTCAGGTTGAAACTTGACTGAAAACTCACTTTGAACAAAAGTTATGGCATTTTTGTATCACAGGTCACAAATAGTGTTTTCTCAGCGAGAGAAGGCCAAAATGAACACTTCATGCAGAACTCCTGTATTTTGATGAAAACTCATTGAACTCCACCTGTAACTTCAAGTTTATGCATCTTTCTATGCATTCAGGTTGAAACTTGACTGAAAACTCACTTTGAACAAAAGTTATGGCATTTTTGTGTCACAGGTCACAAATAGTGTTTTCTCAGCGAGAGAAGGCCAAAATGAACACTTCATGCAGAACTCCTGTATTTTGATGAAAACTCACTGAAATCAAGCTGTAACTTCAAGTTTATGCATCTTTCTATGCTTTCAGGTTAAAACTTGACTGAAAACTCACTTTGAACAAAAGTTATGGCATTTTTATGTCACAGGTCACAAATAGTGTTTTCTCAGCGAGAGAAGGCCAAAATGAAAACTTCATGCAGAACTCCTGTATTTTGATGAAAACTCACTGAAATCAAGCTGTAACTTCAAGTTTTTGCATCTTTCTATGCTTTCAGGTTGAAACTTGACTTAAAACTCACTTTGAACAAAAGTTATGGCATTTTTGTATCACAGGTCACAAATTGTGTTTTCTCAGCGAGAGAAGGCCAAAATGAACACTTCATGCAGAACTCCTGTATTTTGATGAAAACTCACTGAAATCAAGCTGTAACTTCAAGTTTATGCATCTTTCTACGCTTTCAGGTTGAAACTTGACTGAAAACTCACTTTCAACAAAAGTTATGGCTGTTTTGTGTCACAGGTCACAAATAGCGTTTTCTCAGCGAGAGAAGGCCAAAATGAACACTTCATGCAGAACTCCTGTATTTTCATGAAAACTCACTGAAATCAAGCTGTAACTTCAAGTTTATGCATCTTTCTATGCTTTCAGGTTGAAACTTGACTGAAAACTCACTTTGAACAAAAGTTATGGCATTTTTGTATCACAGGTCACAAATAGTGTTTTCTCAGCGAGAGAAGGCCGAAATGAACACTTCATGCAGAACTCCTGTATTTTGATGAAAACTCACTGAAATCAAGCTGTAACTTCAAGTTTATGCATCTTTCTATGCTTTCAGGTTGAAATTTGACTTAAAAATCACTTTGAACAAAAGTTATGGCATTTTTGTATCACAGGTCACAAATAGTGTTTTCTCAGCGAGAGAAGGCCAAAATGAAAACTTCATGCAGAACTCCTGTATTTTGATGAAAACTCACAGAAATCAAGCTGTAACTTCAAGTTTATGCATCTTTTTTTGCTTTCAGGTTGAAACTTGACTGAAAACTCACTTTCAACAAAAGTTATGGCTGTTTTGTGTCACAGGTCACAAATAGCGTTTTCTCAGCGAGAGAAGGCCAAAATGAACACTTCATGCAGAACTCCTTTATTTTCATGAAAACTCACTGAAATCAAGCTGTAACTTCAAGTTTATGCATCTTTCTATGCTTTCAGATTGAAACTTGACTGAAAACTCACTTTGAACAAAAGTTATGGCATTTTTGTATCACAGGTCACAAATAGTGTTTTCTCAGCGAGAGAAGGCCAAAATGAACACTTCATGCAGAACTCCTGTATTTTGATGAAAACTCACTGATATCAAGCTGTAACTTCAAGTTTATGCATCTTTCTATGCTTTCAGGTTGAAACTTGACTGAAAACTCACTTTGAACAAAAGTTATGGCATTTTTGTGTCACAGGTCACAAATAGTGTTTTCTCAGCGAGAGAAGGCCAAAATGAACACTTCATGCAGAACTCCTGTATTTTGATAAAAACTCACTGAAATCCACCTGTAACTTCAAGTTTATGCATCTTTCTATGCTTTCAGGTTGAAACTTGACTGAAAACTCACTTTGAACAAAAGTTATGGCATTTTTATGTCACAGGTCACAAATAGTGTTTTCTCAGCGAGAGAAGGCCAAAATGAACACTTCATGCAGAACTCCTGTATTTTGATGAAAACTCACTGAAATCAAGCTGTGAATTCAAGTTTATGCATCTTTCTATGCTTTCAGGTTGAAACTTGACTGAAAACTCACTTTCAACAAAAGTTATGGCTGTTTTGTGTCACAGGTCACAAATAGCGTTTTCTCAGCAAGAGAAGGCCAAAATGAACACTTCATGCAGAACTCCTGTATTTTGATGAAAACTCACTGAAATCCACCTGTAAATTCAAGTTTATGCATCATTCTATGCTTTCAGGTTGAAACTTGACTGAAAACTCACTTCAAAAAAAGTTATGGCTGTTTTATGTCACAGGTCACAAATAGTGCTTTCTCAGCGAGAGAAGGCCAAAATGAACACTTCATGCAGAACTCCTGTATTTTGATGAAAACTCATTGAACTCCACCTGTAACTTCAAGTTTATGCATCTTTCTATGCATTCAGGTTGAAACTTGACTGAAAACTCACTTTGAACAAAAGTTATGGCATTTTTGTGTCACAGGTCACAAATAGTGTTTTCTCAGCGAGAGAAGGCCAAAATGAACACTTCATGCAGAACTCCTGTATTTTGATGAAAACTCACTGAAATCAAGCTGTAACTTCAAGTTTATGCATCTTTCTATGCTTTCAGGTTAAAACTTGACTGAAAACTCACTTTGAACAAAAGTTATGGCATTTTTATGTCACAGGTCACAAATAGTGTTTTCTCAGCGAGAGAAGGCCAAAATGAAAACTTCATGCAGAACTCCTGTATTTTGATGAAAACTCACTGAAATCAAGCTGTAACTTCAAGTTTTTGCATCTTTCTATGCTTTCAGGTTGAAACTTGACTTAAAACTCACTTTGAACAAAAGTTATGGCATTTTTGTATCACAGGTCACAAATTGTGTTTTCTCAGCGAGAGAAGGCCAAAATGAACACTTCATGCAGAACTCCTGTATTTTGATGAAAACTCACTGAAATCAAGCTGTAACTTCAAGTTTATGCATCTTTCTATGCTTTCAGGTTGAAACTTGACTGAAAACTCACTTTCAACAAAAGTTATGGCTGTTTTGTGTCACAGGTCACAAATAGCGTTTTCTCAGCGAGAGAAGGCCAAAATGAACACTTCATGCAGAACTCCTGTATTTTCATGAAAACTCACTGAAATCAAGCTGTAACTTCAAGTTTATGCATCTTTCTATGCTTTCAGGTTGAAACTTGACTTAAAACTCACTTTGAACAAAAGTTATGGCATTTTTGTATCACAGGTCACAAATAGTGTTTTCTCAGCGAGAGAAGGCCGAAATGAAAACTTCATGCAGAACTCCTGTATTTTGATGAAAACTCACAGAAATCAAGCTGTAACTTCAAGTTTATGCATCTTTTTTTGCTTTCAGGTTGAAACTTGACTGAAAACTCACTTTCAACAAAAGTTATGGCTGTTTTGTGTCACAGGTCACAAATAGCGTTTTCTCAGCGAGAGAAGGCCAAAATGAACACTTCATGCAGAACTCCTTTATTTTCATGCAAACTCACTGAAATCAAGCTGTAACTTCAAGTTTATGCATCTTTCTATGCTTTCAGATTGAAACTTGACTGAAAACTCACTTTGAACAAAAGTTATGGCATTTTTGTATCACAGGTCACAAATAGTGTTTTCTCAGCGAGAGAAGGCCAAAATGAACACTTCATGCAGAACTCCTGTATTTTGATGAAAACTCACTGATATCAAGCTGTAACTTCAAGTTTATGCATCTTTCTATGCTTTCAGGTTGAAACTTGACTGAAAACTCACTTTGAACAAAAGTTATGGCATTTTTGTGTCACAGGTCACAAATAGTGTTTTCTCAGCGAGAGAAGGCCAAAATGAACACTTCATGCAGAACTCCTGTATTTTGATAAAAACTCACTGAAATCCACCTGTAACTTCAAGTTTATGCATCTTTCTATGCTTTCAGGTTGAAACTTGACTGAAAACTCACTTTGAACAAAAGTTATGGCATTTTTATGTCACAGGTCACAAATAGTGTTTTCTCAGCGAGAGAAGGCCAAAATGAACACTTCATGCAGAACTCCTGTATTTTGATGAAAACTCACTGAAATCAAGCTGTGAATTCAAGTTTATGCATCTTTCTATGCTTTCAGGTTGAAACTTGACTGAAAACTCACTTTCAACAAAAGTTATGGCTGTTTTGTGTCACAGGTCACAAATAGCGTTTTCTCAGCAAGAGAAGGCCAAAATGAACACTTCATGCAGAACTCCTGTATTTTGATGAAAACTCACTGAAATCCACCTGTAAATTCAAGTTTATGCATCATTCTATGATTTCAGGTTGAAACTTGACTGAAAACTCACTTCAAAAAAAGTTTTGGCTGTTTTATGTCACAGGTCACAAATAGTGCTTTCTCAGCGAGAGAAGGCCAAAATGAACACTTCATGCATAACTCCTGTATTTTGATGAAAACTCACTGAAATCCACTTGTAACTTCAAGTTTATGCATCTTTCTATGCTTTCAGGTTGAAACTTGACTGAAAACTCACTTTGAACAAAAGTTATGGCATTTTTGTGTCACAGGTCACAAATAGTGTTTTCTCAGCGAGAGAAGGCCAAAATGAACACTTCATGCAGAACTCCTGTATTTTGATGAAAACTCACTGAAATCAAGCTGTAACTTCAAGTTTATGCATCTTTCTATGCTTTCAGGTTGAAACTTGACTGAAAACTCACTTTGAACAAAAGTTATGGCATTTTTGTGTCACAGGTCACAAATAGTGTTTTCTCAGCGAGAGAAGGCCAAAATGAACACTTCATGCAGAACTCCTGTATTTTGATGAAAACTCATTGAACTCCACCTGTAACTTCAAGTTTATGCATCTTTCTATGCTTTCAGGTTGAAACTTGACTGAAAACTCACTTTGAACAAAAGTTATGGCATTTTTGTATCACAGGTCACAAATAGTGTTTTCTCAGCGAGAGAAGGCCAAAATGAACACTTCATGCAGAACTCCTGTATTTTGATGAAAACTCATTGAACTCCACCTGTAACTTCAAGTTTATGCATCTTTCTATGCTTTCAGGTTGAAACTTGACTGAAAACTCACTTTGAACAAAAGTTATGGCATTTTTGTATCACAGGTCACAAATAGTGTTTTCTCAGCGAGAGAAGGCCAAAATGAACACTTCATGCAGAACTCCTGTATTTTGATGAAAACTCACTGAAATCAAGCTGTAACTTCAAGTTTATGCATCTTTCTATGCTTTCAGGTTGAAACTTGACTGAAAACTCACTTTCAACAAAAGTTATGGCTGTTTTGTGTCACAGGTCACAAATAGTGTTTTCTCAGCGAGAGAAGGCCGAAATGAACACTTCATGCAGAACTCCTGTATTTTGATGAAAACTCACTGAAATCCACTTGTAACTTCAAGTTTATGCATCTTTCTATACTTTCAGGTTGAAACTTGACTGAAAACTCACTTTGAACAAAAGTTATGGCATTTTTGTGTCACAGGTCACAAATAGTGTTTTCTCAGCGAGAGAAGGCCAAAATGAACACTTCATGCAGAACTCCTGTATTTTGATGAAAACTCACTGAAATCAAGCTGTAACTTCAAGTTTATGCATCTTTCTATGCTTTCAGGTTGAAACTTGACTTAAAACTCACTTTGAACAAAAGTTATGGCATTTTTGTATCACAGGTCACAAATAGTGTTTTCTCAGCGAGAGAAGGCCAAAATGAACACTTTATGCAGAACTCCTGTATTTTGATGAAAACTCATTGAACTCCACCTGTAACTTCAAGTTTATGCATCTTTCTATGCTTTCAGGTTGAAACTTGACTGAAAACTCACTTTGAACAAAAGTTATGGCATTTTTGTGTCACAGGTCACAAATAGTGTTTTCTCAGCGAGAGAAGGCCAAAATGAACACTTCATGCAGAACTCCTGTATTTTGATGAAAACTCATTGAACTCCACCTGTAACTTCAAGTTTATGCATCTTTCTATGCTTTCAGGTTGAAACTTGACTGAAAACTCACTTTGAACAAAAGTTATGGCATTTTTGTATCACAGGTCACAAATAGTGTTTTCTCAGCGAGAGAAGGCCAAAATGAACACTTCATGCAGAACTCCTGTATTTTGATGAAAACTCATTGAACTCCACCTGTAACTTCAAGTTTATGCATCTTTCTATGCATTCAGGTTGAAACTTGACTGAAAACTCACTTTGAACAAAAGTTATGGCATTTTTGTGTCACAGGTCACAAATAGTGTTTTCTCAGCGAGAGAAGGCCAAAATGAACACTTCATGCAGAACTCCTGTATTTTGATGAAAACTCACTGAAATCAAGCTGTAACTTCAAGTTTATGCATCTTTCTATGCTTTCAGGTTAAAACTTGACTGAAAACTCACTTTGAACAAAAGTTATGGCATTTTTATGTCACAGGTCACAAATAGTGTTTTCTCAGCGAGAGAAGGCCAAAATGAAAACTTCATGCAGAACTCCTGTATTTTGATGAAAACTCACTGAAATCAAGCTGTAACTTCAAGTTTTTGCATCTTTCTATGCTTTCAGGTTGAAACTTGACTTAAAACTCACTTTGAACAAAAGTTATGGCATTTTTGTATCACAGGTCACAAATTGTGTTTTCTCAGCGAGAGAAGGCCAAAATGAACACTTCATGCAGAACTCCTGTATTTTGATGAAAACTCACTGAAATCAAGCTGTAACTTCAAGTTTATGCATCTTTCTATGCTTTCAGGTTGAAACTTGACTGAAAACTCACTTTCAACAAAAGTTATGGCTGTTTTGTGTCACAGGTCACAAATAGCGTTTTCTCAGCGAGAGAAGGCCAAAATGAACACTTCATGCAGAACTCCTGTATTTTCATGAAAACTCACTGAAATCAAGCTGTAACTTCAAGTTTATGCATCTTTCTATGCTTTCAGGTTGAAACTTGACTTAAAACTCACTTTGAACAAAAGTTATGGCATTTTTGTATCACAGGTCACAAATAGTGTTTTCTCAGCGAGAGAAGGCCGAAATGAACACTTCATGCAGAACTCCTGTATTTTGATGAAAACTCACTGAAATCAAGCTGTAACTTCAAGTTTATGCATCTTTCTATGCTTTCAGGTTGAAATTTGACTTAAAAATCACTTTGAACAAAAGTTATGGCATTTTTGTATCACAGGTCACAAATAGTGTTTTCTCAGCGAGAGAAGGCCAAAATGAACACTTCATGCAGAACTCCTGTATTTTGATGAAAACTCACAGAAATCAAGCTGTAACTTCAAGTTTATGCATCTTTTTTTGCTTTCAGGTTGAAACTTGACTGAAAACTCACTTTCAACAAAAGTTATGGCTGTTTTGTGTCACAGGTCACAAATAGCGTTTTCTCAGCGAGAGAAGGCCAAAATGAACACTTCATGCAGAACTCCTTTATTTTCATGAAAACTCACTGAAATCTAGCTGTAACTTCAAGTTTATGCATCTTTCTATGCTTTCAGATTGAAACTTGACTGAAAACTCACTTTGAACAAAAGTTATGGCATTTTTGTATCACAGGTCACAAATAGTGTTTTCTCAGCGAGAGAAGGCCAAAATGAACACTTCATGCAGAACTCCTGTATTTTGATGAAAACTCACTGATATCAAGCTGTAACTTCAAGTTTATGCATCTTTCTATGCTTTCAGGTTGAAACTTGACTGAAAACTCACTTTGAACAAAAGTTATGGCATTTTTGTGTCACAGGTCACAAAAAGTGTTTTCTCAGCGAGAGAAGGTCAAAATGAACACTTCATGCAGAACTCCTGTATTTTGATAAAAACTCACTGAAATCCACCTGTAACTTCAAGTTTATGCATCTTTCTATGCTTTCAGGTTGAAACTTGACTGAAAACTCACTTTGAACAAAAGTTATGGCATTTTTATGTCACAGGTCACAAATAGTGTTTTCTCAGCGAGAGAAGGCCAAAATGAACACTTCATGCAGAACTCCTGTATTTTGATGAAAACTCACTGAAATCAAGCTGTGAATTCAAGTTTATGCATCTTTCTATGCTTTCAGGTTGAAACTTGACTGAAAACTCACTTTCAACAAAAGTTATGGCTGTTTTGTGTCACAGGTCACAAATAGCGTTTTCTCAGCAAGAGAAGGCCAAAATGAACACTTCATGCAGAACTCCTGTATTTTGATGAAAACTCACTGAAATCCACCTGTAAATTCAAGTTTATGCATCATTCTATGCTTTCAGGTTGAAACTTGACTGAAAACTCACTTCAAAAAAAGTTATGGCTGTTTTATGTCACAGGTCACAAATAGTGCTTTCTCAGCGAGAGAAGGCCAAAATGAACACTTCATGCAGAACTCCTGTATTTTGATGAAAACTCATTGAACTCCACCTGTAACTTCAAGTTTATGCATCTTTCTATGCATTCAGGTTGAAACTTGACTGAAAACTCACTTTGAACAAAAGTTATGGCATTTTTGTGTCACAGGTCACAAATAGTGTTTTCTCAGCGAGAGAAGGCCAAAATGAACACTTCATGCAGAACTCCTGTATTTTGATGAAAACTCACTGAAATCAAGCTGTAACTTCAAGTTTATGCATCTTTCTATGCTTTCAGGTTAAAACTTGACTGAAAACTCACTTTGAACAAAAGTTATGGCATTTTTATGTCACAGGTCACAAATAGTGTTTTCTCAGCGAGAGAAGGCCAAAATGAAAACTTCATGCAGAACTCCTGTATTTTGATGAAAACTCACTGAAATCAAGCTGTAACTTCAAGTTTTTGCATCTTTCTATGCTTTCAGGTTGAAACTTGACTTAAAACTCACTTTGAACAAAAGTTATGGCATTTTTGTATCACAGGTCACAAATTGTGTTTTCTCAGCGAGAGAAGGCCAAAATGAACACTTCATGCAGAACTCCTGTATTTTGATGAAAACTCACTGAAATCAAGCTGTAACTTCAAGTTTAT
Source organism: Aulostomus chinensis (assembly GCF_037954235.1). Classification (NCBI taxonomy): domain Eukaryota; kingdom Metazoa; phylum Chordata; class Actinopteri; order Syngnathiformes; family Aulostomidae; genus Aulostomus; species Aulostomus chinensis. The sequence continues at coordinate 22,490,009 of NC_141338.1, read as the reverse complement.
GCATCTTTCTATGCTTTCAGGTTGAAACTTGACTGAAAACTCACTTTCAACAAAAGTTATGGCTGTTTTGTGTCACAGGTCACAAATAGCGTTTTCTCAGCGAGAGAAGGCCAAAATGAACACTTCATGCAGAACTCCTGTATTTTCATGAAAACTCACTGAAATCAAGCTGTAACTTCAAGTTTATGCATCTTTCTATGCTTTCAGGTTGAAACTTGACTTAAAACTCACTTTGAACAAAAGTTATGGCATTTTTGTATCACAGGTCACAAATAGTGTTTTCTCAGCGAGAGAAGGCCGAAATGAACACTTCATGCAGAACTCCTGTATTTTGATGAAAACTCACTGAAATCAAGCTGTAACTTCAAGTTTATGCATCTTTCTATGCTTTCAGGTTGAAACTTGACTGAAAACTCACTTTCAACAAAAGTTATGGCTGTTTTGTGTCACAGGTCACAAATAGCGTTTTCTCAGCGAGAGAAGGCCAAAATGAACACTTCATGCAGAACTCCTTTATTTTCATGAAAACTCACTGAAATCAAGCTGTAACTTCAAGTTTATGCATCTTTCTATGCTTTCAGATTGAAACTTGACTGAAAACTCACTTTGAACAAAAGTTATGGCATTTTTGTATCACAGGTCACAAATAGTGTTTTCTCAGCGAGAGAAGGCCAAAATGAACACTTCATGCAGAACTCCTGTATTTTGATGAAAACTCACTGATATCAAGCTGTAACTTCAAGTTTATGCATCTTTCTATGCTTTCAGGTTGAAACTTGACTGAAAACTCACTTTGAACAAAAGTTATGGCATTTTTGTGTCACAGGTCACAAAAAGTGTTTTCTCAGCGAGAGAAGGCCAAAATGAACACTTCATGCAGAACTCCTGTATTTTGATAAAAACTCACTGAAATCCACCTGTAACTTCAAGTTTATGCATCTTTCTATGCTTTCAGGTTGAAACTTGACTGAAAACTCACTTTGAACAAAAGTTATGGCATTTTTATGTCACAGGTCACAAATAGTGTTTTCTCAGCGAGAGAAGGCCAAAATGAACACTTCATGCAGAACTCCTGTATTTTGATGAAAACTCACTGAAATCAAGCTGTGAATTCAAGTTTATGCATCTTTCTATGCTTTCAGGTTGAAACTTGACTGAAAACTCACTTTCAACAAAAGTTATGGCTGTTTTGTGTCACAGGTCACAAATAGCGTTTTCTCAGCAAGAGAAGGCCAAAATGAACACTTCATGCAGAACTCCTGTATTTTGATGAAAACTCACTGAAATCCACCTGTAAATTCAAGTTTATGCATCATTCTATGCTTTCAGGTTGAAACTTGACTGAAAACTCACTTCAAAAAAAGTTATGGCTGTTTTATGTCACAGGTCACAAATAGTGCTTTCTCAGCGAGAGAAGGCCAAAATGAACACTTCATGCAGAACTCCTGTATTTTGATGAAAACTCATTGAACTCCACCTGTAACTTCAAGTTTATGCATCTTTCTATGCATTCAGGTTGAAACTTGACTGAAAACTCACTTTGAACAAAAGTTATGGCATTTTTGTGTCACAGGTCACAAATAGTGTTTTCTCAGCGAGAGAAGGCCAAAATGAACACTTCATGCAGAACTCCTGTATTTTGATGAAAACTCACTGAAATCAAGCTGTAACTTCAAGTTTATGCATCTTTCTATGCTTTCAGGTTAAAACTTGACTGAAAACTCACTTTGAACAAAAGTTATGGCATTTTTATGTCACAGGTCACAAATAGTGTTTTCTCAGCGAGAGAAGGCCAAAATGAAAACTTCATGCAGAACTCCTGTATTTTGATGAAAACTCACTGAAATCAAGCTGTAACTTCAAGTTTTTGCATCTTTCTATGCTTTCAGGTTGAAACTTGACTTAAAACTCACTTTGAACAAAAGTTATGGCATTTTTGTATCACAGGTCACAAATTGTGTTTTCTCAGCGAGAGAAGGCCAAAATGAACACTTCATGCAGAACTCCTGTATTTTGATGAAAACTCACTGAAATCAAGCTGTAACTTCAAGTTTATGCATCTTTCTATGCTTTCAGGTTGAAACTTGACTGAAAACTCACTTTCAACAAAAGTTATGGCTGTTTTGTGTCACAGGTCACAAATAGCGTTTTCTCAGCGAGAGAAGGCCAAAATGAACACTTCATGCAGAACTCCTGTATTTTCATGAAAACTCACTGAAATCAAGCTGTAACTTCAAGTTGATGCATCTTTCTATGCTTTCAGGTTGAAACTTGACTTAAAACTCACTTTGAACAAAAGTTATGGCATTTTTGTATCACAGGTCACAAATAGTGTTTTCTCAGCGAGAGAAGGCCGAAATGAACACTTCATGCAGAACTCCTGTATTTTGATGAAAACTCACTGAAATCAAGCTGTAACTTCAAGTTTATGCATCTTTCTATGCTTTCAGGTTGAAACTTGACTGAAAACTCACTTTCAACAAAAGTTATGGCTGTTTTGTGTCACAGGTCACAAATAGCGTTTTCTCAGCGAGAGAAGGCCAAAATGAACACTTCATGCAGAACTCCTTTATTTTCATGAAAACTCACTGAAATCAAGCTGTAACTTCAAGTTTATGCATCTTTCTATGCTTTCAGATTGAAACTTGACTGAAAACTCACTTTGAACAAAAGTTATGGCATTTTTGTATCACAGGTCACAAATAGTGTTTTCTCAGCGAGAGAAGGCCAAAATGAACACTTCATGCAGAACTCCTGTATTTTGATGAAAACTCACTGATATCAAGCTGTAACTTCAAGTTTATGCATCTTTCTATGCTTTCAGGTTGAAACTTGACTGAAAACTCACTTTGAACAAAAGTTATGGCATTTTTGTGTCACAGGTCACAAATAGTGTTTTCTCAGCGAGAGAAGGCCAAAATGAACACTTCATGCAGAACTCCTGTATTTTGATAAAAACTCACTGAAATCCACCTGTAACTTCAAGTTTATGCATCTTTCTATGCTTTCAGGTTGAAACTTGACTGAAAACTCACTTTGAACAAAAGTTATGGCATTTTTATATCACAGGTCACAAATAGTGTTTTCTCAGCGAGAGAAGGCCAAAATGAACACTTCATGCAGAACTCCTGTATTTTGATGAAAACTCACTGAAATCAAGCTGTGAATTCAAGTTTATGCATCTTTCTATGCTTTCAGGTTGAAACTTGACTGAAAACTCACTTTCAACAAAAGTTATGGCTGTTTTGTGTCACAGGTCACAAATAGCGTTTTCTCAGCAAGAGAAGGCCAAAATGAACACTTCATGCAGAACTCCTGTATTTTGATGAAAACTCACTGAAATCCACCTGTAAATTCAAGTTTATGCATCATTCTATGCTTTCAGGTTGAAACTTGACTGAAAACTCACTTCAAAAAAAGTTTTGGCTGTTTTATGTCACAGGTCACAAATAGTGCTTTCTCAGCGAGAGAAGGCCAAAATGAACACTTCATGCATAACTCCTGTATTTTGATGAAAACTCACTGAAATCCACTTGTAACTTCAAGTTTATGCATCTTTCTATGCTTTCAGGTTGAAACTTGACTGAAAACTCACTTTGAACAAAAGTTATGGCATTTTTGTGTCACAGGTCACAAATAGTGTTTTCTCAGCGAGAGAAGGCCAAAATGAACACTTCATGCAGAACTCCTGTATTTTGATGAAAACTCATTGAACTCCACCTGTAACTTCAAGTTTATGCATCTTTCTATGCTTTCAGGTTGAAACTTGACTGAAAACTCACTTTGAACAAAAGTTATGGCATTTTTGTATCACAGGTCACAAATAGTGTTTTCTCAGCGAGAGAAGGCCAAAATGAACACTTCATGCAGAACTCCTGTATTTTGATGAAAACTCATTGAACTCCACCTGTAACTTCAAGTTTATGCATCTTTCTATGCTTTCAGGTTGAAACTTGACTGAAAACTCACTTTGAACAAAAGTTATGGCATTTTTGTGTCACAGGTCACAAATAGTGTTTTCTCAGCGAGAGAAGGCCAAAATGAACACTTCATGCAGAACTCCTGTATTTTGATGAAAACTCACTGAAATCAAGCTGTAACTTCAAGTTTATGCATCTTTCTATGCTTTCAGGTTAAAACTTGACTGAAAACTCACTTTGATCAAAAGTTATGGCATTTTTATGTCACAGGTCACAAATAGTGTTTTCTCAGCGAGAGAAGGCCAAAATGAAAACTTCATGCAGAACTCCTGTATTTTGATGAAAACTCACTGAAATCCACCTATAACTTCAATTTGATGCATCTTTCTATGCTTTCAGGTTGAAACTTGACTGACAACTCACTTTGAACAAAAGTTATGGCATTTTTGTATCACAGGTCACAAATAGTGTTTTCTCAGCGAGAGAAGGCCAAAATGAACACTTCATGCAGAACTCCTGTATTTTGATGAAAACTCACTGAAATCAAGCTGTAACTTCAAGTTTATGCATCTTTCTATGCTTTCAGGTTGAAACTTGACTGAAAACTCACTTTCAACAAAAGTTATGGCTGTTTTGTGTCACAGGTCACAAATAGCGTTTTCTCAGCGAGAGAAGGCCAAAATGAACACTTCATGCAGAACTCCTGTATTTTCATGAAAACTCACTGAAATCAAGCTTTAACTTCAAGTTTATGCATCTTTCAATGCTTTCAGGTTGAAACTTGACTTAAAACTCACTTTGAACAAAAGTTATGGCATTTTTGTATCACAGGTCACAAATAGTGTTTTCTCAGCGAGAGAAGGCCAAAATGAACACTTCATGCAGAACTCCTTTATTTTGATGAAAACTCACTGAAATCAAGCTGTAACTTCAAGTTTATGCATCTTTCTATGCTTTCAGTTTGAAATTTGACTTAAAAATCACTTTGAACAAAAGTTATGGCATTTTTGTATCACAGGTCACAAATAGTGTTTTCTCAGCGAGAGAAGGCCAAAATGAACACTTCATGCAGAACTCCTGTATTTTGATGAAAACTCACAGAAATCAAGCTGTAACTTCAAGTTTATGCATCTTTTTTTGCTTTCAGTTTGAAACTTGACTGAAAACTCACTTCAAAAAAAGTTATGGCTGTTTTGTGTCACAGGTCACAAATAGTGCTTTCTCAGCGAGAGAAGGCCAAAATGAACACTTCATGCATAACTCCTGTATTTTGATGAAAACTCACTGATATCAAGCTGTAACTTCAAGTTTATGCATCTTTCTATGCTTTCAGGTTGAAACTTGACTGAAAACTCACTTTGAACAAAAGTTATGGCATTTTTGTATCACAGGTCACAAATAGTGTTTTCTCAGCGAGAGAAGGCCAAAATGAACACTTTATGCAGAACTCCTGTATTTTGATGAAAACTCATTGAACTCCACCTGTAACTTCAAGTTTATGCATCTTTCTATGCTTTCAGGTTGAAACTTGACTGAAAACTCACTTTGAACAAAAGTTATGGCATTTTTGTGTCACAGGTCACAAATAGCGTTTTCTCAGCGAGAGAAGGCCAAAATGAACACTTCATGCAGAACTCCTGTATTTTGATGAAAACTCATTGAACTCCACCTGTAACTTCAAGTTTATGCATCTTTCTATGCTTTCAGGTTGAAACTTGACTGAAAACTCACTTTGAACAAAAGTTATGGCATTTTTGTGTCACAGGTCACATATAGTGTTTTCTCAGCGAGAGAAGGCCAAAATGAACACTTCATGCAGAACTCCTGTATTTTGATGAAAACTCACTGAAATCAAGCTGTAACTTCAAGTTTATGCATCTTTCTATGCTTTCAGGTTAAAACTTGACTGAAAACTCACTTTGAACAAAAGTTATGGCATTTTTATGTCACAGGTCACAAATAGTGTTTTCTCAGCGAGAGAAGGCCAAAATGAAAACTTCATGCAGAACTCCTGTATTTTGATGAAAACTCACTGAAATCCACCTATAACTTCAATTTGATGCATCTTTCTATGCTTTCAGGTTGAAACTTGACTGAAAACTCACTTTGAACAAAAGTTATGGCATTTTTGTATCACAGGTCACAAATAGTGTTTTCTCAGCGAGAGAAGGCCAAAATGAACACTTCATGCAGAACTCCTGTATTTTGATGAAAACTCACTGAAATCAAGCTGTAACTTCAAGTTTATGCATCTTTCTATGCTTTCAGGTTGAAACTTGACTGAAAACTCACTTTCAACAAAAGTTATGGCTGTTTTGTGTCACAGGTCACAAATAGCGTTTTCTCAGCGAGAGAAGGCCAAAATGAACACTTCATGCAGAACTCCTGTATTTTCATGAAAACTCACTGAAATCAAGCTGTAACTTCAAGTTTATGCATCTTTCTATGCTTTCAGGTTGAAACTTGACTTAAAACTCACTTTGAACAAAAGTTATGGCATTTTTGTATCACAGGTCACAAATAGTGTTTTCTCAGCGAGAGAAGGCCAAAATGAACACTTCATGCAGAACTCCTTTATTTTGATGAAAACTCACTGAAATCAAGCTGTAACTTCAAGTTTATGCATCTTTCTATGCTTTCAGGTTGAAATTTGACTTAAAAATCACTTTGAACAAAAGTTATGGCATTTTTGTATCACAGGTCACAAATAGTGTTTTCTCAGCGAGAGAAGGCCAAAATGAACACTTCATGCAGAACTCCTGTATTTTGATGAAAACTCACAGAAATCAAGCTGTAACTTCAAGTTTATGCATCTTTTTTTGCTTTCAGGTTGAAACTTGACTGAAAACTCACTTTCAACAAAAGTTATGGCTGTTTTGTGTCACAGGTCACAAATAGCGTTTTCTCAGCGAGAGAAGGCCAAAATGAACACTTCATGCAGAACTCCTTTATTTTCATGAAAACTCACTGAAATCAAGCTGTAACTTCAAGTTTATGCATCTTTCTATGCTTTCAGGTTGAAACTTGACTTAAAACTCACTTTGAACAAAAGTTATGGCATTTTTGTATCACAGGTCACAAATAGTGTTTTCTCAGCGAGAGAAGGCCAAAATGAACACTTCATGCAGAACTCCTGTATTTTGATGAAAACTCACTGATATCAAGCTGTAACTTCAAGTTTATGCATCTTTCTATGCTTTCAGGTTGAAACTTGACTGAAAACTCACTTTGAACAAAAGTTATGGCATTTTTGTGTCACAGGTCACAAATAGTGTTTTCTCAGCGAGAGAAGGCCAAAATGAACACTTCATGCAGAACTCCTTTATTTTGATGAAAACTCACTGAAATCAAGCTGTAACTTCAAGTTTATGCATCTTTCTATGCTTTCAGGTTGAAACTTGACTTAAAAATCACTTTGAACAAAAGTTATGGCATTTTTGTATCACAGGTCACAAATAGTGTTTTCTCAGCGAGAGAAGGCCAAAATGAACACTTCATGCAGAACTCCTGTATTTTGATGAAAACTCACTGAAATCAAGCTGTAACTTCAAGTTTATGCATCTTTCTATGCTTTCAGGTTGAAACTCAACTGAAAACTCACTTTCAAAAAAAGTTATGGCTGTTTTGTGTCACAGGTCACAAATAGCGTTTTCTCAGCGAGAGAAGGCCAAAATGAACACTTCATGCAGAACTCCTGTATTTTCATGAAAACTCACTGAAATCAAGCTGTAACTTCAAGTTGATGCATCTTTCTATGCTTTCAGGTTGAAACTTGACTTAAAACTCACTTTGAACAAAAGTTATGGCATTTTTGTATCACAGGTCACAAATAGTGTTTTCTCAGCGAGAGAAGGCCAAAATGAACACTTCATGCAGAACTCCTGTATTTTGATGAAAACTCACTGAAATCAAGCTGTAACTTCAAGTTTATGCATCTTTCTATGCTTTCAGGTTGAAACTTGACTGAAAACTCACTTTCAACAAAAGTTATGGCTGTTTTGTGTCACAAGTCACAAATAGCGTTTTCTCAGCGAGAGAAGGCCAAAATGAACACTTCATGCAGAACTCCTGTATTTTGATGAAAACTCACTGAAATCAAGCTGTAACTTCAAGTTTATGCATCTTTCTATGCTTTCAGGTTGAAACTTGACTGAAAACTCACTTTGAACAAAAGTTATGGCATTTTTGTATCACAGGTCACAAATAGTGTTTTCTCAGCGAGAGAAGGCCAAAATGAACACTTCATTCAGAACTCCTGTATTTTGATGAAAACTCATTGAAATCCACCTGTAACTTCAAGTTTATGCATCTTTCTATGCTTTCAGGTTGAAACTTGACTGAAAACTCACTTTGAACAAAAGTTATGGCATTTTTGTGTCACAGGTCACAAATAGCGTTTTCTCAGCGAGAGAAGGCCAAAATGAACACTTCATGCAGAACTCCTGTATTTTGATGAAAACTCACTGAAATCAAGCTGTAACTTCAAGTTCATGCATCTTTCTATGCTTTCAGGTTGAAACTTGACTTAAAAATCACTTTGAACAAAAGTTATGGCATTTTTGTATCACAGGTCACAAATAGTGTTTTCTCAGCGAGAGAAGGCCAAAATGAACACTTCATGCAGAACTCCTGTATTTTGATGAAAACTCACTGAAATAAAGCTGTAACTTCAAGTTTATGCATCTTTCTATGCTTTCAGGTTGAAACTCAACTGAAAACTCACTTTCAACAAAAGTTATGGCTGTTTTGTGTCACAGGTCACAAATAGCGTTTTCTCAGCGAGAGAAGGCCAAAATGAACACTTCATGCAGAACTCCTGTATTTTCATGAAAACTCACTGAAATCAAGCTGTAACTTCAAGTTGATGCATCTTTCTATGCTTTCAGGTTGAAACTTGACTTAAAACTCACTTTGAACAAAAGTTATGGCATTTTTGTATCACAGGTCACAAATAGTGTTTTCTCAGCGAGAGAAGGCCAAAATGAACACTTCATGCAGAACTCCTGTATTTTGATGAAAACTCACAGAAATCAAGCTGTAACTTCAAGTTTATGCATCTTTTTTTGCTTTCAGGTTGAAACTTGACTGAAAACTCACTTTCAACAAAAGTTATGGCTGTTTTGTATCACAGGTCACAAATAGCGTTTTCTCAGCGAGAGAAGGCCAAAATGAACACTTCATGCAGAACTCCTTTATTTTCATGAAAACTCACTGAAATCAAGCTGTAACTTCAAGTTTATGCATCTTTCTATGCTTTCAGGTTGAAACTTGACTTAAAACTCACTTTGAACAAAAGTTATGGCATTTTTGTATCACAGGTCACAAATAGTGTTTTCTCAGCGAGAGAAGGCCAAAATGAACACTTCATGCAGAACTCCTGTATTTTGATGAAAACTCACTGATATCAAGCTGTAACTTCAAGTTTATGCATCTTTCTATGCTTTCAGGTTGAAACTTGACTGAAAACTCACTTTGAACAAAAGTTATGGCATTTTTGTGTCACAGGTCACAAATAGTGTTTTCTCAGCGAGAGAAGGCCAAAATGAACACTTCATGCAGAACTCCTTTATTTTGATGAAAACTCACTGAAATCAAGCTGTAACTTCAAGTTTATGCATCTTTCTATGCTTTCAGGTTGAAACTTGACTTAAAAATCACTTTGAACAAAAGTTATGGCATTTTTGTATCACAGGTCACAAATAGTGTTTTCTCAGCGAGAGAAGGCCAAAATGAACACTTCATGCAGAACTCCTGTATTTTGATGAAAACTCACTGAAATCAAGCTGTAACTTCAAGTTTATGCATCTTTCTATGCTTTCAGGTTGAAACTTGACTGAAAACTCACTTTGAACAAAAGTTATGGCTGTTTTGTGTCACAGGTCACAAATAGCGTTTTCTCAGCGAGAGAAGGCCAAAATGAACACTTCATGCAGAACTCCTGTATTTTCATGAAAACTCACTGAAATCAAGCTGTAACTTCAAGTTTATGCATCTTTCTATGCTTTCAGGTTGAAACTTGACTTAAAACTCACTTTGAACAAAAGTTATGGCATTTTTGTATCACAGGTCACAAATAGTGTTTTCTCAGCGAGAGAAGGCCAAAATGAACACTTCATGCAGAACTCCTTTATTTTGATGAAAACTCACTGAAATCAAGCTGTAACTTCAAGTTTATGCATCTTTCTATGCTTTCATGTTGAAATTTGACTTAAAAATCACTTTGAACAAAAGTTATGGCATTTTTGTATCACAGGTCACAAATAGTGTTTTCTCAGCGAGAGAAGGCCAAAATGAACACTTCATGCAGAACTCCTGTATTTTGATGAAAACTCACAGAAATCAAGCTGTAACTTCAAGTTTATGCATCTTTTTTTGCTTTCAGGTTGAAACTTGACTGAAAACTCACTTTCAACAAAAGTTATGGCTGTTTTGTTTCACAGGTCACAAATAGCGTTTTCTCAGCGAGAGAAGGCCAAAATGAACACTTCATGCAGAACTCCTTTATTTTCATGAAAACTCACTGAAATCAAGCTGTAACTTCAAGTTTATGCATCTTTCTATGCTTTCAGGTTGAAACTCAACTGAAAACTCACTTTCAACAAAAGTTATGGCTGTTTTGTGTCACAGGTCACAAATAGCGTTTTCTCAGCGAGAGAAGGCCAAAATGAACACTTCATGCAGAACTCCTGTATTTTGATGAAAACTCACAGAAATCAAGCTGTAACTTCAAGTTTATGCATCTTTTTTTGCTTTCAGGTTGAAACTTGACTGAAAACTCACTTTCAACAAAAGTTATGGCTGTTTTGTATCACAGGTCACAAATAGCGTTTTCTCAGCGAGAGAAGGCCAAAATGAACACTTCATGCAGAACTCCTTTATTTTCATGAAAACTCACTGAAATCAAGCTGTAACTTCAAGTTTATGCATCTTTCTATGCTTTCAGGTTGAAACTTGACTTAAAACTCACTTTGAACAAAAGTTATGGCATTTTTGTATCACAGGTCACAAATAGTGTTTTCTCAGCGAGAGAAGGCCAAAATGAACACTTCATGCAGAACTCCTGTATTTTGATGAAAACTCACTGATATCAAGCTGTAACTTCAAGTTTATGCATCTTTCTATGCTTTCAGGTTGAAACTTGACTGAAAACTCACTTTGAACAAAAGTTATGGCATTTTTGTGTCACAGGTCACAAATAGTGTTTTCTCAGCGAGAGAAGGCCAAAATGAACACTTCATGCAGAACTCCTTTATTTTGATGAAAACTCACTGAAATCAAGCTGTAACTTCAAGTTTATGCATCTTTCTATTCTTTCAGGTTGAAACTTGACTTAAAAATCACTTTGAACAAAAGTTATGGCATTTTTGTATCACAGGTCACAAATAGTGTTTTCTCAGCGAGAGAAGGCCAAAATGAACACTTCATGCAGAACTCCTGTATTTTGATGAAAACTCACTGAAATCAAGCTGTAACTTCAAGTTTATGCATCTTTCTATGCTTTCAGGTTGAAACTTGACTGAAAACTCACTTTCAACAAAAGTTATGGCTGTTTTGTGTCACAGGTCACAAATAGCGTTTTCTCAGCGAGAGAAGGCCAAAATGAACACTTCATGCAGAACTCCTGTATTTTCATGAAAACTCACTGAAATCAAGCTGTAACTTCAAGTTTATGCATCTTTCTATGCTTTCAGGTTGAAACTTGACTTAAAACTCACTTTGAACAAAAGTTATGGCATTTTTGTATCACAGGTCACAAATAGTGTTTTCTCAGCGAGAGAAGGCCAAAATGAACACTTCATGCAGAACTCCTTTATTTTGATGAAAACTCACTGAAATCAAGCTGTAACTTCAAGTTTATGCATCTTTCTATGCTTTCAGGTTGAAACTTGACTGAAAACTCACTTTCAACAAAAGTTATGGCATTTTTGTATCACAGGTCACAAATAGTGTTTTCTCAGCGAGAGAAGGCCAAAATGAACACTTCATGCAGAACTCCTGTATTTTGATGAAAACTCACAGAAATCAAGCTGTAACTTCAAGTTTATGCATCTTTTTTTGCTTTCAGGTTGAAACTTGACTGAAAACTCACTTTCAACAAAAGTTATGGCTGTTTTGTGTCACAGGTCACAAATAGCGTTTTCTCAGCGAGAGAAGGCCAAAATGAACACTTCATGCAGAACTCCTTTATTTTCATGAAAACTCACTGAAATCAAGCTGTAACTTCAAGTTTATGCATCTTTCTATGCTTTCAGGTTGAAACTCAACTGAAAACTCACTTTCAACAAAAGTTATGGCTGTTTTGTGTCACAGGTCACAAATAGCGTTTTCTCAGCGAGAGAAGGCCAAAATGAACACTTCATGCAGAACTCCTTTATTTTCATGAAAACTCACTGAAATCAAGCTGTAACTTCAAGTTGATGCATCTTTCTATGCTTTCAGGTTGAAACTTGACTTAAAACTCACTTTGAACAAAAGTTATGGCATTTTTGTATCACAGGTCACAAATAGTGTTTTCTCAGCGAGAGAAGGCCAAAATGAACACTTCATGCAGAACTCCTTTATTTTGATGAAAACTCACTGAAATCAAGCTGTAACTTCAAGTTTATGCATCTTTCTATGCTTTCAGGTTGAAACTTGACTTAAAAATCACTTTGAACAAAAGTTATGGCATTTTTGTATCACAGGTCACAAATAGTGTTTTCTCAGCGAGAGAAGGCCAAAATGAACACTTCATGCAGAACTCCTGTATTTTGATGAAAACTCACTGAAATAAAGCTGTAACTTCAAGTTTATGCATCTTTCTATGCTTTCAGGTTGAAACTCAACTGAAAACTCACTTTCAAAAAAAGTTATGGCTGTTTTGTGTCACAGGTCACAAATAGCGTTTTCTCAGCGAGAGAAGGCCAAAATGAACACTTCATGCAGAACTCCTGTATTTTCATGAAAACTCACTGAAATCAAGCTGTAACTTCAAGTTGATGCATCTTTCTATGCTTTCAGGTTGAAACTTGACTTAAAACTCACTTTGAACAAAAGTTATGGCATTTTTGTATCACAGGTCACAAATAGTGTTTTCTCAGCGAGAGAAGGCCAAAATGAACACTTCATGCAGAACTCCTGTATTTTGATGAAAACTCACTGAAATCAAGCTGTAACTTCAAGTTTATGCATCTTTCTATGCTTTCAGGTTGAAACTTGACTGAAAACTCACTTTCAACAAAAGTTATGGCTGTTTTGTGTCACAAGTCACAAATAGCGTTTTCTCAGCGAGAGAAGGCCAAAATGAACACTTCATGCAGAACTCCTGTATTTTGATGAAAACTCACTGAAATCAAGCTGTAACTTCAAGTTTATGCATCTTTCTATGCTTTCAGGTTGAAACTTGACTGAAAACTCACTTTGAACAAAAGTTATGGCATTTTTGTATCACAGGTCACAAATAGTGTTTTCTCAGCGAGAGAAGGCCAAAATGAACACTTCATTCAGAACTCCTGTATTTTGATGAAAACTCATTGAAATCCACCTGTAACTTCAAGTTTATGCATCTTTCTATGCTTTCAGGTTGAAACTTGACTGAAAACTCACTTTGAACAAAAGTTATGGCATTTTTGTGTCACAGGTCACAAATAGCGTTTTCTCAGCGAGAGAAGGCCAAAATGAACACTTCATGCAGAACTCCTGTATTTTGATGAAAACTCACTGAAATCAAGCTGTAACTTCAAGTTCATGCATCTTTCTATGCTTTCAGGTTGAAACTTGACTTAAAAATCACTTTGAACAAAAGTTATGGCATTTTTGTATCACAGGTCACAAATAGTGTTTTCTCAGCGAGAGAAGGCCAAAATGAACACTTCATGCAGAACTCCTGTATTTTGATGAAAACTCACTGAAATAAAGCTGTAACTTCAAGTTTATGCATCTTTCTATGCTTTCAGGTTGAAACTCAACTGAAAACTCACTTTCAACAAAAGTTATGGCTGTTTTGTGTCACAGGTCACAAATAGCGTTTTCTCAGCGAGAGAAGGCCAAAATGAACACTTCATGCAGAACTCCTGTATTTTCATGAAAACTCACTGAAATCAAGCTGTAACTTCAAGTTGATGCATCTTTCTATGCTTTCAGGTTGAAACTTGACTTAAAACTCACTTTGAACAAAAGTTATGGCATTTTTGTATCACAGGTCACAAATAGTGTTTTCTCAGCGAGAGAAGGCCAAAATGAACACTTCATGCAGAACTCCTGTATTTTGATGAAAACTCACAGAAATCAAGCTGTAACTTCAAGTTTATGCATCTTTTTTTGCTTTCAGGTTGAAACTTGACTGAAAACTCACTTTCAACAAAAGTTATGGCTGTTTTGTATCACAGGTCACAAATAGCGTTTTCTCAGCGAGAGAAGGCCAAAATGAACACTTCATGCAGAACTCCTTTATTTTCATGAAAACTCACTGAAATCAAGCTGTAACTTCAAGTTTATGCATCTTTCTATGCTTTCAGGTTGAAACTTGACTTAAAACTCACTTTGAACAAAAGTTATGGCATTTTTGTATCACAGGTCACAAATAGTGTTTTCTCAGCGAGAGAAGGCCAAAATGAACACTTCATGCAGAACTCCTGTATTTTGATGAAAACTCACTGATATCAAGCTGTAACTTCAAGTTTATGCATCTTTCTATGCTTTCAGGTTGAAACTTGACTGAAAACTCACTTTGAACAAAAGTTATGGCATTTTTGTGTCACAAGTCACAAATAGTGTTTTCTCAGCGAGAGAAGGCCAAAATGAACACTTCATGCAGAACTCCTTTATTTTGATGAAAACTCACTGAAATCAAGCTGTAACTTCAAGTTTATGCATCTTTCTATGCTTTCAGGTTGAAACTTGACTTAAAAATCACTTTGAACAAAAGTTATGGCATTTTTGTATCACAGGTCACAAATAGTGTTTTCTCAGCGAGAGAAGGCCAAAATGAACACTTCATGCAGAACTCCTGTATTTTGATGAAAACTCACTGAAATAAAGCTGTAACTTCAAGTTTATGCATCTTTCTATGCTTTCAGGTTGAAACTCAACTGAAAACTCACTTTCAAAAAAAGTTATGGCTGTTTTGTGTCACAGGTCACAAATAGCGTTTTCTCAGCGAGAGAAGGCCAAAATGAACACTTCATGCAGAACTCCTGTATTTTCATGAAAACTCACTGAAATCAAGCTCTAACTTCAAGTTGATGCATCTTTCTATGCTTTCAGGTTGAAACTTGACTTAAAACTCACTTTGAACAAAAGTTATGGCATTTTTGTATCACAGGTCACAAATAGTGTTTTCTCAGCGAGAGAAGGCCAAAATGAACACTTCATGCAGAACTCCTGTATTTTGATGAAAACTCACTGAAATCAAGCTGTAACTTCAAGTTTATGCATCTTTCTATGCTTTCAGGTTGAAACTTGACTGAAAACTCACTTTCAACAAAAGTTATGGCTGTTTTGTGTCACAAGTCACAAATAGCGTTTTCTCAGCGAGAGAAGGCCAAAATGAACACTTCATGCAGAACTCCTGTATTTTGATGAAAACTCACTGAAATCAAGCTGTAACTTCAAGTTTATGCATCTTTCTATGCTTTCAGGTTGAAACTTGACTTAAAACTCACTTTGAACAAAAGTTATGGCATTTTTGTATCACAGGTCACAAATAGTGTTTTCTCAGCGAGAGAAGGCCAAAATGAACACTTCATGCAGAACTCCTGTATTTTGATGAAAACTCATTGAAATCCACCTGTAACTTCAAGTTTATGCATCTTTCTATGCTTTCAGGTTGAAACTTGACTGAAAACTCACTTTGAACAAAAGTTATGGCATTTTTGTGTCACAGGTCACAAATAGCGTTTTCTCAGCGAGAGAAGGCCAAAATGAACACTTCATGCAGAACTCCTGTATTTTGATGAAAACTCACTGAAATCAAGCTGTAACTTCAAGTTTATGCATCTTTCTATGCTTTCAGGTTGAAACTTGACTGAAAACTCACTTTGAACAAAAGTTATGGCATTTTTGTATCACAGGTCACAAATAGTGTTTTCTCAGCGAGAGAAGGCCAAAATGAACACTTCATGCAGAACTCCTGTATTTTGATGAAAACTCACTGAAATCCACCTGTAACTTCAAGTTTATGCATCTTTCTATGCTTTCAGGTTGAAACTTGACTTAAAAATCACTTTGAACAAAAGTTATGGCATTTTTGTATCACAGGTCACAAATAGTGTTTTCTCAGCGAGAGAAGGCCAAAATGAACAATTCATGCAGAACTCCTGTATTTTGATGAAAACTCACTGAAATCAAGCTGTAACTTCAAGTTTATGCATCTTTCTATGCTTTCAGGTTGAAACTTGACTGAAAACTCACTTAGAACAAAAGTTATGGCATTTTTGTATCACAGGTCACAAATAGTGTTTTCTCAGCGAGAGAAGGCCAAAATGAACACTTCATGCAGAACTCCTGTATTTTGATGAAAACTCACTGAAATCAAGCTGTAACTTCAAGTTTATGCATCTTTCTATGCTTTCAGGTTAAAACTTGACTGAAAACTCACTTTGAACAAAAGTTATGGCATTTTCTTGTCACAGGTCACAAATAGCGTTTTCTCAGCGAGAGAAGGCCAAAATGAACACTTCATGCAGAACTCCTGTATTTTGATGAAAACTCACTGAAATCCACCTGTAACTTCAAGTTTATGCATCTTTCTATGCTTTCAGGTTGAAACTTGATTGAAAACTCACTTTGAACAAAAGTTATGGCATTTTTGTGTCACAGGTCACAAATAGCGTTTTCTCAGCGAGAGAAGGCCAAAATGAACACTTCATGCAGAACTCCTGTATTTTGATGAAAACTCACTTAAATCAAGCTGTAACTTCAAGTTTATGCATCTTTCTATGCTTTCAGGTTGAAAGTTGACTGAAAACTCCCTTTGAACAAAAGTTATGGCATTTTTGTGTCACAGGTCACAAATAGCGGTTTCTCAGCGAGAGAAGGCCAAAATGAACACTTCATGCAGAACTCCTGTATTTTGATGAAAACTCACTAAAATCCACCTGTAACTTCAAGTTTATGCATCTTTCTATGCTTTCAGGTTGAAACGTGACTGAAAACTCACTTTGAACAAAAGTTATGGCATTTTTGTGTCACCGGTCACAAATAGCGTTTTCTCAGCGAGAGAAGGCCAAAATGAACACTTCATGCATAACTCTTGTATTTTGATGAAAACTCACTGAAATCCACCTGTAACTTCAAGTTTATGCATCTTTCTATGCTTTCAGGTTGAAACTTGACTGAAAACTCACTTTGAACAAAAGTTATGGCATTTTTGTGTCACCGGTCACAAATAGCGTTTTCTCAGCAAGAGAAGGCCAAAATGAACACTTCATGCAGAACTCCTGTATTTTGATGAAAACTCACTGAAATCCACCTGTAACTTCAAGTTTATGCATCTTTCTATGCTTTCAGGTTGAAACTTGATTGAAAACTCACTTTGAACAAAAGTTATGGCATTTTTGTGTCACAGGTCACAAATAGCGTTTTCTCAGCGAGAGAAGGCAAAAATGAACACTTCATGCAGAACTCCTGTATTTTGATAAAAACTCACTGAAATCCACCTTTAACTTCAAGTTTATGCATCTTTCTATGCTTTCAGGTTGAAAGTTGACTGAAAACTCCCTTTGAACAAAAGTTATGGCATTTTTTTGTCACAGGTCACAAATAGCGGTTTCTCAGCGAGAGAAGGCCAAAATGAACACTTCATGCAGAACTCCTGTATTTTGATGAAAACTCACTGAAATCCACCTGTAACTTCAAGTTTATGCATCTTTCTATGCTTTCAGGTTGAAACGTGACTGAAAACTCACTTTGAACAAAAGTTATGGCATTTTTGTGTCACCGGTCACAAATAGCGTTTTCTCAGCGAGAGAAGGCCAAAATGAACACTTCATGCAGAACTCTTGTATTTTGATGAAAACTCACTGAAATCCACCTGTAACTTCAAGTTTATGCATCTTTCTATGCTTTCAGGTTGAAACTTGACTGAAAACTCACTTTGAACAAAAGTTATGGCATTTTTGTGTCACAGGTCACAAACAGCGTTTTCTTCGCGAGAGAAGGCCAAAATGAACACTTCATGCAGAACTCCTGTATTTTGATGAAAACTCACTGAAATCCACCTGTAACTTCAAGTTTATGCATCTTTCTATGCTTTCAGGTTGAAACTTGACTGAAAACTCACTTTGAACAAAAGTTATGGCATTTTTGTGTCACAGGTCACAAATAGCGTTTTCTTCGCGAGAGAAGGCCAAAATGAACACTTCATGCATAACTCCTGTATTTTGATGAAAACTCACTGAAATCCACCTGTAACTTAAAGTTTATGCATCTTTCTATGCTTTCAGGTTGAAACTTGACTGAAAACTCACATTCAACAAAAGTTATGGCTGTTTTGTGTCACAGGTCACAAATTGTGTTTTCTCAGCGAGAGAAGGCCAAAATGAACACTTCATGCAGAACTCCTGTATTTAAATGAAAACTCACTGAAATCCACCTGTAACTTCAAGTTTATGCATCTTTCTATGCTTTCAGGTTGAAACTTGACTGAAAACTCACTTTGAACTAAAGTTATGGCATTTTTATGTCACAGGTCACAAATAGTGTTTTCTCAGCAAGAGAAGGCCAAAATGAACACTTCATGCAGAACTCCTGTATTTTGATGAAAACTCACTGAAATCAAGCTGTAACTTCAAGTTTATGCATCTTTCTATGCTTTCAGGTTGAAACTTGACTTAAAACTCACTTTGAACAAAAGTTGTGGCATTTTTGTATCACAGGTCACAAATAGTGTTTTCTCAGCGAGAGAAGGCCAAAATGAACACTTCATGCAGAACTCCTTTATTTTGATGAAAACTCACTGAAATCAAGCTGTAACTTCAAGTTTATGCATCTTTCTATGCTTTCAGGTTGAAACTTGACTTAAAAATCACTTTGAACAAAAGTTATGGCATTTTTGTATCACAGGTCACAAATAGTGTTTTCTCAGCGAGAGAAGGCCAAAATGAACACTTCATGCAGAACTCCTGTATTTTGATGAAAACTCACTGAAATCAAGCTGTAACTTCAAGTTTATGCATCTTTCTATGCTTTCAGGTTGAAACTTGACTGAAAACTCACTTTCAACAAAAGTTATGGCATTTTTGTATCACAGGTCACAAATAGCGTTTTCTCAGCGAGAGAAGGCAAAAATGAACACTTCATGCATAACTCTTGTATTTTGATGAAAACTCACTGAAATCCACCTGTAACTTCAAGTTTATGCATCTTTCTATGCTTTCAGGTTGAAACTTGACTGAAAACTCACTTTGAAAAAAAGTTATGGCATTTTTGTATCACAGGTCACAAATAGTGTTTTCTCAGCGAGAGAAGGCCAAAATGAACACTTCATGCAGAACTCCTTTATTTTGATGAAAACTCACTGAAATCAAGCTGTAACTTCAAGTTTATGCATCTTTCTATGCTTTCAGGTTGAAACTTGACTTAAAAATCACTTTGAACAAAAGTTATGGCATTTTTGTATCACAGGTCACAAATAGTGTTTTCTCAGCGAGAGAAGGCCAAAATGAACACTTCATGCAGAACTCCTGTATTTTGATGAAAACTCACTGAAATCAAGCTGTAACTTCAAGTTTATGCATATTTCTATGCTTTCAGGTTGAAACTTGACTGAAAACTCACTTTCAACAAAAGTTATGGCTGTTTTGTGTCACAGGTCACAAAAAGCGTTTTCTCAGCGAGAGAAGGCCAAAATGAACATTTCATGCAGAACTCCCGTATTTTGATGAAAACTCATTGAAATCCACCTGTAACTTCAAGTTTATGCATCTTTCTATGCTTTCAGGTTGAAACTTGACTGAAAACTCACTTTGAACAAAAGTTATGGCATTTTTGTGTCACAGGTCACAAATAGCGTTTTCTCAGCGAGAGAAGGCCAAAATGAACACTTCATGCATAACTCTTGTATTTTGATGAAAACTCACTGAAATCCACCTGTAACTTCAAGTTCATGCATCTTTCTATGCTTTCAGGTTGAAACTTGACTGAAAACTCACTTTGAACAAAAGTTATGGCATTTTTGTGTCACAGGTCACAAATAGTGTTTTCTCAGCGAGAGAAGGCCAAAATGAACACTTCATGCAGAACTCCTGTATTTTGATGAAAACTCACTGAAATCCACCTGTAACTTCAAGTTTATGCATCTTTCTATGCTTTCAGGTTGAAACTTGACTGAAAACTCACTTTGAACAAAAGTTATGGCATTTTTGTGTCACAGGTCACAAATAGTGTTTTCTCAGCGAGAGAAGGCCAAAATGAACACTTCATGCATAACTCCTGTATTTTGATGAAAACTCACTGAAATCCACCTGTAACTTCAAGTTTATGCATCTTTCTATGCTTTCAGGTTGAAACTTGACTGAAAACTCACATTCAACAAAAGTTATGGCTGTTTTGTGTCACAGGTCACAAATTGTGTTTTCTCAGCGAGAGAAGGCCAAAATGAACACTTCATGCAGAACTCCTGTATTTAAATGAAAACTCACTGAAATCCACCTGTAACTTCAAGTTTATGCATCTTTCTATGCTTTCAGGTTGAAACTTGACTGAAAACTCACTTTGAACTAAAGTTATGGCATTTTTATGTCACAGGTCACAAATAGTGTTTTCTCAGCAAGAGAAGGCCAAAATGAACACTTCATGCAGAACTCCTGTATTTTGATGAAAACTCACTGAAATCAAGCTGTAACTTCAAGTTTATGCATCTTTCTATGCTTTCAGGTTGAAACTTGACTTAAAACTCACTTTGAACAAAAGTTGTGGCATTTTTGTATCACAGGTCACAAATAGTGTTTTCTCAGCGAGAGAAGGCCAAAATGAACACTTCATGCAGAACTCCTTTATTTTGATGAAAACTCACTGAAATCAAGCTGTAACTTCAAGTTTATGCATCTTTCTATGCTTTCAGGTTGAAACTTGACTTAAAAATCACTTTGAACAAAAGTTATGGCATTTTTGTATCACAGGTCACAAATAGTGTTTTCTCAGCGAGAGAAGGCCAAAATGAACACTTCATGCAGAACTCCTGTATTTTGATGAAAACTCACTGAAATCAAGCTGTAACTTCAAGTTTATGCATCTTTCTATGCTTTCAGGTTGAAACTTGACTGAAAACTCACTTTCAACAAAAGTTATGGCATTTTTGTATCACAGGTCACAAATAGCGTTTTCTCAGCGAGAGAAGGCAAAAATGAACACTTCATGCATAACTCTTGTATTTTGATGAAAACTCACTGAAATCCACCTGTAACTTCAAGTTTATGCATCTTTCTATGCTTTCAGGTTGAAACTTGACTGAAAACTCACTTTGAAAAAAAGTTATGGCATTTTTGTATCACAGGTCACAAATAGTGTTTTCTCAGCGAGAGAAGGCCAAAATGAACACTTCATGCAGAACTCCTTTATTTTGATGAAAACTCACTGAAATCAAGCTGTAACTTAAAGTTTATGCATCTTTCTATGCTTTCAGGTTGAAACTTGACTTAAAAATCACTTTGAACAAAAGTTATGGCATTTTTGTATCACAGGTCACAAATAGTGTTTTCTCAGCGAGAGAAGGCCAAAATGAACACTTCATGCAGAACTCCTGTATTTTGATGAAAACTCACTGAAATCAAGCTGTAACTTCAAGTTTATGCATATTTCTATGCTTTCAGGTTGAAACTTGACTGAAAACTCACTTTCAACAAAAGTTATGGCTGTTTTGTGTCACAGGTCACAAAAAGCGTTTTCTCAGCGAGAGAAGGCCAAAATGAACACTTCATGCAGAACTCCCGTATTTTGATGAAAACTCATTGAAATCCACCTGTAACTTCAAGTTTATGCATCTTTCTATGCTTTCAGGTTGAAACTTGACTGAAAACTCACTTTGAACAAAAGTTATGGCATTTTTGTGTCACAGGTCACAAATAGCGTTTTCTCAGCGAGAGAAGGCCAAAATGAACACTTCATGCATAACTCTTGTATTTTGATGAAAACTCACTGAAATCCACCTGTAACTTCAAGTTCATGCATCTTTCTATGCTTTCAGGTTGAAACTTGACTGAAAACTCACTTTGAACAAAAGTTATGGCATTTTTGTGTCACAGGTCACAAATAGTGTTTTCTCAGCGAGAGAAGGCCAAAATGAACACTTCATGCAGAACTCCTGTATTTTGATGAAAACTCACTGAAATCCACCTGTAACTTCAAGTTTATGCATCTTTCTATGCTTTCAGGTTGAAACTTGACTGAAAACTCACTTTGAACAAAAGTTATGGCATTTTTGTGTCACAGGTCACAAATAGTGTTTTCTCAGCGAGAGAAGGCCAAAATGAACACTTCATGCAGAACTCCTGTATTTTGATGAAAACTCACTGAAATCCACCTGTAACTTCAAGTTTATGCATCTTTCTATGCTTTCAGGTTGAAACTTGACTGAAAACTCACTTTGAACAAAAGTTATGGCATTTTTATGTCACAGGTCACAAATAGTGTTTTCTCAGCGAGAGAAGGCCAAAATGAACACTTCATGCAGAACTCCTGTATTTTGATGAAAACTCACTGAAATCAAGCTGTAACTTCAAGTTTATGCATCTTTCTATGCTTTCAGGTTGAAACTTCACTGAAAACTCACTTTCAACAAAAGTTATGGCATTTTTGTATCACAGGTCACAAATAGCGTTTTCTCAGCGAGAGAAGGCCAAAATGAACACTTCATGCAGAACTCCTTTATTTTGATGAAAACTCACTGAAATCAAGCTGTAACTTCAAGTTTATGCATCTTTCTATGCTTTCAGGTTGAAACTTGACTTAAAAATCACTTTGAACAAAAGTTATGGCATTTTTGTGTCACAGGTCACAAATAGTGTTTTCTCAGCGAGAGAAGGCCAAAATGAACACTTCATGCAGAACTCCTGTATTTTGATGAAAACTCATTGAAATCCACCTGTAACTTCAAGTTTGTGCATCTTTCTATGCTTTCAGGTTGAAACTTGACTGAAAACTCACTTTGAACAAAAGTTATGGCATTTTTGTATCACAGGTCACAAATAGCGGTTTCTCAGCGAGAGAAGGCCAAAATGAACACTTCATGCATAACTCTTGTATTTTGATGAAAACTCACTGAAATCCACCTGTAACTTCAAGTTTATGCATCTTTCTATGCTTTCAGGTTGAAACTTGACTGAAAACTCACTTTGAACAAAAGTTATGGCATTTTTGTATCACAGGTCACAAATAGTGTTTTCTCAGCGAGAGAAGGCCAAAATGAAAACTTCATGCAGAACTCCTTTATTTTGATGAAAACTCACTGAAATCAAGCTGTAACTTCAAGTTTATGCATCTTTCTATGCTTTCAGGTTGAAACTTGACTTAAAAATCACTTTGAACAAAAGTTATGGCATTTTTGTGTCACAGGTCACAAATAGTGTTTTCTCAGCGAGAGAAGGCCAAAATGAACACTTCATGCAGAACTCCTGTATTTTGATGAAAACTCACTGAAATCAAGCTGTAACTTCAAGTTTATGCATCTTTCTATGCTTTCAGGTTGAAACTTGACTGAAAACTCACTTTCAACAAAAGTTATGGCATTTTTGTATCACAGGTCACAAATAGCGTTTTCTCAGCGAGAGAAGGCAAAAATGAACACTTCATGCATAACTCTTGTATTTTGATGAAAACTCACTGAAATCCACCTGTAACTTCAAGTTTATGCATCTTTCTATGCTTTCAGGTTGAAACTTGACTGAAAACTCACTTTTAACAAAAGTTATGGCATTTTTGTATCACAGGTCACAAATAGTGTTTTCTCAGCGAGAGAAGGCCAAAATGAACACTTCATGCAGAACTCCTTTATTTTGATGAAAACTCACTGAAATCAAGCTGTAACTTCAAGTTTATGCATCTTTCTATGCTTTCAGGTTGAAACTTGACTTAAAAATCACTTTCAACAAAAGTTATGGCATTTTTGTATCACTGGTCACAAATAGTGTTTTCTCAGCGAGAGAAGGCCAAAATGAACACTTCATGCAGAACTCCTTTATTTTGATGAAAACTCACTGAAATCAAGCTGTAACTTCAAGTTTATGCATCTTTCTATGCTTTCAGGTTGAAACTTGACTGAAAACTCACTTTCAACAAAAGTTATGGCATTTTTGTATCACAGGTCACAAATAGTGTTTTCTCAGCTAGAGAAGGCCAAAATGAACACTTCATGCAGAACTCCTGTATTTTCATGAAAACTCACTGAAATCAAGCTGTAACTTCAAGTTGATGCATCTTTCTATGCTTTCAGGTTGAAACTTGACTGAAAACTCACTTTGAACAAAAGTTATGGCATTTTTATGTCACAGGTCACAAATAGTGTTTTCTCAGCAAGAGATGGCCAAAATGAACACTTCATGCAGAACTCCTGTATTTTGATGAAAACTCACTGAAATCAAGCTGTAACTTCAAGTTTATGCATCTTTCTATGCTTTCAGGTTGAAACTTGACTTAAAACTCACTTTGAACAAAAGTTATGGCATTTTTGTATCACAGGTCACAAATAGTGTTTTCTCAGCGAGAGAAGGCCAAAATGAACACTTCATGCAGAACTCCTGTATTTTGATGAAATCTCATTGAAATCCACCTGTAACTTCAAGTTTGTGCATCTTTCTATGCTTTCAGGTTGAAACTTGACTGAAAACTCACTTTCAACAAAAGTTATGGCATTTTTGTATCACAGGTCACAAATAGCGTTTTCTCAGCGAGAGAAGGCAAAAATGAACACTTCATGCATAACTCTTGTATTTTGATGAAAACTCACTGAAATCCACCTGTAACTTCAAGTTTATGCATCTTTCTATGCTTTCAGGTTGAAAGTTGACTGAAAACTCACTTTTAACAAAAGTTATGGCATTTTTGTGTCACAGGTCACAAATAGTGTTTTCTCAGCGAGAGAAGGCCAAAATGAACACTTCATGCAGAACTCCTTTATTTTGATGAAAACTCACTGAAATCAAGCTGTAACTTCAAGTTTATGCATCTTTCTATGCTTCCATGTTGAAACTTGACTTAAAAATCACTTTGAACAAAAGTTATGGCATTTTTGTATCACAGGTCACAAATAGTGTTTTCTCAGCGAGAGAAGGCCAAAATGAACACTTCATGCAGAACTCCTTTATTTTGATGAAAACTCACTGAAATCAAGCTGTAACTTCAAGTTTATGCATCTTTCTATGCTTTCAGGTTGAAACTTGACTTAAAAATCACTTTGAACAAAAGTTATGGCATTTTTGTATCACAGGTCACAAATAGTGTTTTCACAGCGAGAGAAGGCCAAAATGAACACTTCATGCAGAACTCCCGTATTTTGATGAAAACTCATTGAAATCCACCTGTAACTTCAAGTTTATGCATCTTTCTATGCTTTCAGGTTGAAACTTGACTGAAAACTCACTTTGAAAAAAAGTTATGGCATTTTTGTGTCACAGGTTACAAATAGTGTTTTCTCAGCGAGAGAAGGCCAAAATGAACACTTCATGCAGAACTCCTGTATTTTGATGAAAACTCACTGAAATCCACCTGTAACTTCAAGTTTATGCATCTTTCTATGCTTTCAGGTTGAAACTTGACTGAAAACTCACTTTGAACAAAAGTTATGGCATTTTTGTATCACAGGTCACAAATAGCGTTTTCTCAGAGAGAGAAGGCAAAAATGAACACTTCATGCATAACTCTTGTATTTTGATGAAAACTCACTGAAATCTACCTGTAACTTCAAGTTTATGCATCTTTCTATGCTTTCAGGTTGAAACTTGACTGAAAACTCACTTTTAACAAAAGTTATGGCATTTTTGTGTCACAGGTCACAAATAGTGTTTTCTCAGCGAGAGAAGGCCAAAATGAACACTTCATGCAGAACTCCTTTATTTTGATGAAAACTCACTGAAATCAAGCTGTAACTTCAAGTTTATGCATCTTTCTATGCTTTCATGTTGAAACTTGACTTAAAAATCACTTTGAACAAAAGTTATGGCATTTTTGTATCACAGGTCACAAATAGTGTTTTCTCAGCGAGAGAAGGCCAAAATGAACACTTCATGCAGAACTCCTTTATTTTGATGAAAACTCACTGAAATCAAGCTGTAACTTCAAGTTTATGCATCTTTCTATGCTTTCAGGTTGAAACTTGACTTAAAAATCATTTTGAACAAAAGTTATGGCATTTTTGTATCACAGGTCACAAATAGTGTTTTCTCAGCGAGAGAAGGCCAAAATGAACACTTCATGCAGAACTCCTGTATTTTGATGAAAACTCACTGAAATCCACCTGTAACTTCAAGTTTATGCATCTTTCTATGCTTTCAGGTTGAAACTTGACTGAAAACTCACTTTGAAAAAAAGTTATGGCATTTTTGTATCACAGGTTACAAATAGTGTTTTCTCAGCGAGAGAAGGCCAAAATGAACACTTCATGCAGAACTCCTGTATTTTGATGAAAACTCACTGAAATCCACCTGTAACTTCAAGTTTATGCATCTTTCTATGCTTTCAGGTTGAAACTTGACTGAAAACTCACTTTGAACAAAAGTTATGGCATTTTTATGTCACAGGTCACAAATAGTGTTTTCTCAGCAAGAGAAGGCCAAAATGAACACTTCATGCAGAACTCCTGTATTTTGATGAAAACTCACTGAAATCAAGCTGTAACTTCAAGTTTATGCATCTTTCTATGCTTTCAGGTTGAAACTTGACTTAAAACTAACTTTGAACAAAAGTTATGGCATTTTTGTATCACAGGTCACAAATAGTGTTTTCTCAGCGAGAGAAGGCCAAAATGAACACTTCATGCAGAACTCCTGTATTTTGATGAAAACTCATTGAAATCCACCTGTAACTTCAAGTTTGTGCATCTTTCTATGCTTTCAGGTTGAAACTTGACTGAAAATTCACTTTCAACAAAAGTTATGGCATTTTTGTATCACAGGTCACAAATAGCGTTTTCTCAGCGAGAGAAGGCAAAAATGAACACTTCATGCATAACTCTTGTATTTTGATGAAAACTCACTGAAATCCACCTGTAACTTCAAGTTTATGCATCTTTCTATGCTTTCAGGTTGAAACTTGACTGAAAACTCACTTTTAACAAAAGTTATGGCATTTTTGTGTCACAGGTCACAAATAGTGTTTTCTCAGCGAGAGAAGGCCAAAATGAACACTTCATGCAGAACTCCTTTATTTTGATGAAAACTCACTGAAATCAAGCTGTAACTTCAAGTTTATGCATCTTTCTATGCTTTCATGTTGAAACTTGACTTAAAAATCACTTTGAACAAAAGTTATGGCATTTTTGTATCACAGGTCACAAATAGTGTTTTCTCAGCGAGAGAAGGCCAAAATGAACACTTCATGCAGAACTCCTGTATTTTGATGAAAACTCACTGAAATCAAGCTGTAACTTCAAGTTTATGCATCTTTCTATGCTTTCAGGTTGAAACTTGACTGAAAACTCACTTTCAACAAAAGTTATGGCTGTTTTGTGTCACAGGTCACAAATAGCGTTTTCTCAGCGAGAGAAGGCCAAAATGAACACTTCATAAAGAACTCCCGTATTTTGATGAAAACTCATTGAAATCCACCTGTAACTTCAAGTTTATGCATCTTTCTATGCTTTCAGGTTGAAACTTGACTGAAAACTCACTTTGAAAAAAAGTTATGGCATTTTTGTGTCACAGGTCACAAATAGCGTTTTCTCAGCGAGAGAAGGCCAAAATGAACACTTCATGCAGAACTCCTGTATTTTGATGAAAACTCACTGAAATCCACCTGTAACTTCAAGTTCATGCATCTTTCTATGCTTTCAGGTTGAAACTTGACTGAAAACTCACTTTGAACAAAAGTTATGGCATTTTTGTGTCACAGGTCACAAATAGTGTTTTCTCAGCGAGAGAAGGCCAAAATGAACACTTCATGCAGAACTCCTGTATTTTGATGAAAACTCACTGAAATCCACCTGTAACTTCAAGTTTATGCATCTTTCTATGCTTTCAGGTTGAAACTTGACTTAAAAATCACTTTGAACAAAAGTTATGGCATTTTTGTATCACAGGTCACAAATAGTGTTTTCTCAGCGAGAGAAGGCCAAAATGAACACTTCATGCAGAACTCCTGTATTTTGATGAAAACTCACTGAAATCAAGCTGTAACTTCAAGTTTATGCATCTTTCTATGCTTTCAGGTTGAAACTTGACTGAAAACTCACTTTGAACAAAAGTTATGGCATTTTTGTGTCACAGGTCACAAATAGTGTTTTCTCAGCGAGAGAAGGCCAAAATGAACACTTCATGCAGAACTCCTGTATTTTGATGAAAACTCACTGAAATCCACCTGTAACTTCAAGTTTATGCATCTTTCTATGCTTTCAGGTTGAAACTTGACTGAAAACTCACTTTTAACAAAAGTTATGGCATTTTTGTGTCACAGGTCACAAATAGTGTTTTCTCAGCGAGAGAAGGCCAAAATGAACACTTCATGCAGAACTCCTGTATTTTGATGAAAACTCACTGAAATCAAGCTGTAACTTCAAGTTTATGCATCTTTCTATGCTTTCAGGTTGAAACTCAACTGAAAACTCACTTTCAACAAAAGTTATGGCTGTTTTGTGTCACAGGTCACAAATAGCGTTTTCTCAGCGAGAGAAGGCCAAAATGAACACTTCATGCAGAACTCCTGTATTTTGATGAAAACTCACTGAAATCAAGCTGTAACTTCAAGTTTATGCATCTTTCGATGCTTTTAGGTTGAAACTTGACTGAAAACTCACTTTCAACAAAAGTTATGGCTGTTTTGTGTCACAGGTCACAAATAGTGTTTTCTCAGCGAGAGAAGGCCAAAATGAACACTTCATGCAGAACTCCCGTATTTTGATGAAAACTCATTGAAATCCACCTGTAACTTCAAGTTTATGCATCTTTCTATGCTTTCAGGTTGAAACTTGACTGAAAACTCACTTTGAAAAAAAGTTATGGCATTTTTGTGTCACAGGTCACAAATAGCGTTTTCTCAGCGAGAGAAGGCCAAAATGAACACTTCATGCATAACTCTTGTATTTTGATGAAAACTCACTGAAATCCACCTGTAACTTCAAGTTTATGCATCTTTCTATGCTTTCAGGTTGAAACTTGACTGAAAACTCACTTTGAACAAAAGTTATGGCATTTTTGTGTCACAGGTCACAAATAGTGTTTTCTCAGCGAGAGAAGGCCAAAATGAACACTTCATGCAGAACTCCTGTATTTTGATGAAAACTCACTGAAATCCACCTGTAACTTCAAGTTTATGCATCTTTCTATGCTTTCAGGTTGAAACTTGACTGAAAACTCACTTTTAACAAAAGTTATGGCATTTTTGTGTCACAGGTCACAAAAAGTGTTTTCTCAGCGAGAGAAGGCCAAAATGAACACTTCATGCAGAACTCCTGTATTTTGATGAAAACTCACTGAAATCCACCTGTAACTTCAAGTTTATGCATCTTTCTATGCTTTCAGGTTGAAACTTGACTGAAAACTCACTTTGAACAAAAGTTATGGCTGTTTTGTGTCACAGGTCACAAATAGCGTTTTCTCAGCGAGAGAAGGCCAAAATGAACACTTCATGCAGAACTCCTGTATTTTGATGAAAACTCACTGAAATCAAGCTGTAACTTCAAGTTCATGCATCTTTCTATGCTTTCAGGTTGAAACTTGACTGAAAACTCACTTTGAACAAAAGTTATGGCATTTTTGTGTCACAGGTCACAAATAGTGTTTTCTCAGCAAGAGATGGCCAAAATGAACACTTCATGCAGAACTCCTGTATTTTGATGAAAACTCACTGAAATCAAGCTGTAACTTCAAGTTTATGCATCTTTCTATGCTTTCAGGTTGAAACTTGACTTAAAACTCACTTTGAACAAAAGTTATGGCATTTTTATGTCACAGGTCACAAATAGTGTTTTCTCAGCGAGAGAAGGCCAAAATGAACACTTCATGCAGAACTCCTGTATTTTGATGAAAACTCACTGAAATCAAGCTGTAACTTCAAGTTTATGCATCTTACTATGCTTTCAGGTTGAAACTTGACTTAAAAATCACTTTGAACAAAAGTTATGGCATTTTTGTATCACAGGTCACAAATAGTGTTTTCTCAGCGAGAGAAGGCCAAAATGAACACTTCATGCAGAACTCCTGTATTTTGATGAAAACTCATTGAAATCCACCTGTAACTTCAAGTTTGTGCATCTTTCTATGCTTTCAGGATGAAACTTGACTTAAAAATCACTTTGAACAAAAGTTATGGCTGTTTTGTGTCACAGGTCACAAATAGCGTTTTCTCAGCGAGAGAAGGCCAAAATGAACACTTCATGCAGAACTCCTGTATTTTGATGAAAACTCACTGAAATCCAGCTGTAACTTCAAGTTTATGCATCTTTCGATGCTTTTAGGTTGAAACTTGACTGAAAACTCACTTTCAACAAAAGTTATGGCTGTTTTGTGTCACAGGTCACAAATAGTGTTTTCTCAGCGAGAGAAGGCCAAAATGAACACTTCATGCAGAACTCCCGTATTTTGATGAAAACTCATTGAAATCAAGCTGTAACTTCAAGTTTATGCATCTTTCTATGCTTTCAGGTTGAAACTTGACTGAAAACTCACTTTGAACAAAAGTTATGGCATTTTTGTATCACAGGTCACAAATAGCGGTTTCTCAGCGAGAGAAGGCCAAAATGAACACTTCATGCATAACTCTTGTATTTTGATGAAAACTCACTGAAATCCACCTGTAACTTCAAGTTTATGCATCTTTCTATGCTTTCAGGTTGAAACTTGACTGAAAACTCACTTTGAACAAAAGTTATGGCATTTTTGTATCACAGGTCACAAATAGTGTTTTCTCAGCGAGAGAAGGCCAAAATGAAAACTTCATGCAGAACTCCTTTATTTTGATGAAAACTCACTGAAATCAAGCTGTAACTTCAAGTTTATGCATCTTTCTATGCTTTCAGGTTGAAACTTGACTTAAAAATCACTTTGAACAAAAGTTATGGCATTTTTGTGTCACAGGTCACAAATAGTGTTTTCTCAGCGAGAGAAGGCCAAAATGAACACTTCATGCAGAACTCCTGTATTTTGATGAAAACTCACTGAAATCAAGCTGTAACTTCAAGTTTATGCATCTTTCTATGCTTTCAGGTTGAAACTTGACTGAAAACTCACTTTCAACAAAAGTTATGGCATTTTTGTATCACAGGTCACAAATAGCGTTTTCTCAGCGAGAGAAGGCAAAAATGAACACTTCATGCATAACTCTTGTATTTTGATGAAAACTCACTGAAATCCACCTGTAACTTCAAGTTTATGCATCTTTCTATGCTTTCAGGTTGAAACTTGACTGAAAACTCACTTTTAACAAAAGTTATGGCATTTTTGTATCACAGGTCACAAATAGTGTTTTCTCAGCGAGAGAAGGCCAAAATGAACACTTCATGCAGAACTCCTTTAT
Source organism: Aulostomus chinensis (assembly GCF_037954235.1). Lineage (NCBI taxonomy): Eukaryota > Metazoa > Chordata > Actinopteri > Syngnathiformes > Aulostomidae > Aulostomus > Aulostomus chinensis. The sequence goes on along the minus strand of NC_141338.1, from coordinate 22,458,453 downwards.
TTTGATGAAAACTCACTGAAATCAAGCTGTAACTTCAAGTTTATGCATCTTTCTATGCTTTCAGGTTGAAACTTGACTTAAAAATCACTTTGAACAAAAGTTATGGCATTTTTGTATCACTGGTCACAAATAGTGTTTTCTCAGCGAGAGAAGGCCAAAATGAACACTTCATGCAGAACTCCTTTATTTTGATGAAAACTCACTGAAATCAAGCTGTAACTTCAAGTTTATGCATCTTTCTATGCTTTCAGGTTGAAACTTGACTGAAAACTCACTTTCAACAAAAGTTATGGCATTTTTTTATCACAGGTCACAAATAGTGTTTTCTCAGCTAGAGAAGGCCAAAATGAACACTTCATGCAGAACTCCTGTATTTTCATGAAAACTCACTGAAATCAAGCTGTAACTTCAAGTTGATGCATCTTTCTATGCTTTCAGGTTGAAACTTGACTGAAAACTCACTTTGAACAAAAGTTATGCATTTTTATGTCACAGGTCACAAATAGTGTTTTCTCAGCAAGAGATGGCCAAAATGAACACTTCATGCAGAACTCCTGTATTTTGATGAAAACTCACTGAAATCAAGCTGTAACTTCAAGTTTTTGCATCTTTCTATGCTTTCAGGTTGAAACTTGACTTAAAACTCACTTTGAACAAAAGTTATGGCATTTTTGTATCACAGGTCACAAATAGTGTTTTCTCAGCGAGAGAAGGCCAAAATGAACACTTCATGCAGAACTCCTGTATTTTGATGAAATCTCATTGAAATCCACCTGTAACTTCAAGTTTGTGCATCTTTCTATGCTTTCAGGTTGAAACTTGACTGAAAACTCACTTTCAACAAAAGTTATGGCATTTTTGTATCACAGGTCACAAATAGCGTTTTCTCAGCGAGAGAAGGCAAAAATGAACACTTCATGCATAACTCTTGTATTTTGATGAAAACTCACTGAAATCCACCTGTAACTTCAAGTTTATGCATCTTTCTATGCTTTCAGGTTGAAAGTTGACTGAAAACTCACTTTTAACAAAAGTTATGGCATTTTTGTGTCACAGGTCACAAATAGTGTTTTCTCAGCGAGAGAAGACCAAATGAACACTTCATGCAGAACTCCTTTATTTTGATGAAAACTCACTGAAATCAAGCTGTAACTTCAAGTTTATGCATCTTTCTATGCTTTCATGTTGAAACTTGACTTAAAAATCACTTTGAACAAAAGTTATGGCATTTTTGTATCACAGGTCACAAATAGTGTTTTCTCAGCGAGAGAAGGCCAAAATGAACACTTCATGCAGAACTCCTTTATTTTGATGAAAACTCACTGAAATCAAGCTGTAACTTCAAGTTTATGCATCTTTCTATGCTTTCAGGTTGAAACTTGACTTAAAAATCACTTTGAACAAAAGTTATGGCATTTTTGTATCACAGGTCACAAATAGTGTTTTCTCAGCGAGAGAAGGCCAAAATGAACACTTCATGCAGAACTCCCGTATTTTGATGAAAACTCATTGAAATCCACCTGTAACTTCAAGTTTATGCATCTTTCTATGCTTTCAGGTTGAAACTTGACTGAAAACTCACTTTGAAAAAAAGTTATGGCATTTTTGTGTCACAGGTTACAAATAGTGTTTTCTCAGCGAGAGAAGGCCAAAATGAACACTTCATGCAGAACTCCTGTATTTTGATGAAAACTCACTGAAATCCACCTGTAACTTCAAGTTTATGCATCTTTCTATGCTTTCAGGTTGAAACTTGACTGAAAACTCACTTTGAACAAAAGTTATGGCATTTTTATGTCACAGGTCACAAATAGTGTTTTCTCAGCAAGAGAAGGCCAAAATGAACACTTCATGCAGAACTCCTGTATTTTGATGAAAACTCACTGAAATCAAGCTGTAACTTCAAGTTTATGCATCTTTCTATGCTTTCAGGTTGAAACTTGACTAAAAACTCACTTTGAACAAAAGTTATGGCATTTTTGTATCACAGGTCACAAATAGTGTTTTCTCAGCGAGAGAAGGCCAAAATGAACACTTCATGCAGAACTCCTGTATTTTGATGAAAACTCATTGAAATCCACCTGTAACTTCAAGTTTGTGCATCTTTCTATGCTTTCAGGTTGAAACTTGACTGAAAATTCACTTTCAACAAAAGTTATGGCATTTTTGTATCACAGGTCACAAATAGCGTTTTCTCAGCGAGAGAAGGCAAAAATGAACACTTCATGCATAACTCTTGTATTTTGATGAAAACTCACTGAAATCCACCTGTAACTTCAAGTTTATGCATCTTTCTATGCTTTCAGGTTGAAACTTGACTGAAAACTCACTTTTAACAAAAGTTATGGCATTTTTGTGTCACAGGTCACAAATAGTGTTTTCTCAGCGAGAGAAGGCCAAAATGAACACTTCATGCAGAACTCCTGTATTTTGATGAAAACTCACTGAAATCAAGCTGTATCTTCAAGTTTATGCATCTTTCTATGCTTTCAGGTTTAAACTCAACTGAAAACTCACTTTCAACAAAAGTTATGGCTGTTTTGTGTCACAGGTCACAAATAGCGTTTTCTCAGCGAGAGAAGGCCAAAATGAACACTTCATGCAGAACTCCTGTATTTTGATGAAAACTCACTGAAATCAAGCTGTAACTTCAATTTTATGCATCTTTCGATGCTTTTAGGTTGAAACTTGACTGAAAACTCACTTTCAACAAAAGTTATGGCTGTTTTGTGTCACAGGTCACAAATAGTGTTTTCTCAGCGAGAGAAGGCCAAAATGAACACTTCATGCAGAACTCCCGTATTTTGATGAAAACTCATTGAAATCCACCTGTAACTTCAAGTTTATGCATCTTTCTATGCTTTCAGGTTGAAACTTGACTGAAAACTCACTTTGAAAAAAAGTTATGGCATTTTTGTGTCACAGGTCACAAATAGCGTTTTCTCAGCGAGAGAAGGCCAAAATGAACACTTCATGCATAACTCTTGTATTTTGATGAAAACTCACTGAAATCCACCTGTAACTTCAAGTTTATGCATCTTTCTATGCTTTCAGGTTGAAACTTGACTGAAAACTCACTTTGAACAAAAGTTATGGCATTTTTGTGTCACAGGTCACAAATAGTGTTTTATCAGCGAGAGAAGGCCAAAATGAACACTTCATGCAGAACTCCTGTATTTTGATGAAAACTCACTGAAATCCACCTGTAACTTCAAGTTTATGCATCTTTCTATGCTTTCAGGTTGAAACTTGACTGAAAACTCACTTTTAACAAAAGTTATGGCATTTTTGTGTCACAGGTCACAAAGTGTTTTCTCAGCGAGAGAAGGCCAAAATGAACACTTCATGCAGAACTCCTGTATTTTGATGAAAACTCACTGAAATCAAGCTGTAACTTCAAGTTTATGCATCTTTCTATGCTTTCAGGTTGAAACTCAACTGAAAACTCACTTTCAACAAAAGTTATGGCTGTTTTGTGTCACAGGTCACAAATAGCGTTTTCTCAGCGAGAGAAGGCCAAAATGAACACTTCATGCAGAACTCCTGTATTTTGATGAAAACTCACTGAAATCAAGCTGTAACTTCAAGTTTATGCATCTTTCGATGCTTTTAGGTTGAAACTTGACTGAAAACTCACTTTCAACAAAAGTTATGGCTGTTTTGTGTCACAGGTCACAAATAGTGTTTTCTCAGCGAGAGAAGGCCAAAATGAACACTTCATGCAGAACTCCCGTATTTTGATGAAAACTCATTGAAATCCACCTGTAACTTCAAGTTTATGCATCTTTCTATGCTTTCAGGTTGAAACTTGACTGAAAACTCTCTTTGAAAAAAAGTTATGGCATTTTTGTGTCACAGGTCACAAATAGCGTTTTCTCAGCGAGAGAAGGCCAAAATGAACACTTCATGCATAACTCTTGTATTTTGATGAAAACTCACTGAAATCCACCTGTAACTTCAAGTTTATGCATCTTTCTATGCTTTCAGGTTGAAACTTGACTGAAAACTCACTTTGAACAAAAGTTATGGCATTTTTGTGTCACAGGTCACAAATAGTGTTTTCTCAGCGAGAGAAGGCCAAAATGAACACTTCATGCAGAACTCCTGTATTTTGATGAAAACTCACTGAAATCCACCTGTAACTTCAAGTTTATGCATCTTTCTATGCTTTCAGGTTGAAACTTGACTGAAAACTCACTTTTAACAAAAGTTATGGCATTTTTGTGTCACAGGTCACAAAAAGTGTTTTCTCAGCGAGAGAAGGCCAAAATGAACACTTCATGCAGAACTCCTGTATTTTGATGAAAACTCACTGAAATCCACCTGTAACTTCAAGTTTATGCATCTTTCTATGCTTTCAGGTTGAAACTTGACTGAAAACTCACTTTGAACAAAAGTTATGGCATTTTTATGTCACAGGTCACAAATAGTGTTTTCTCAGCGAGAGAAGGCCAAAATGAACACTTCATGCAGAACTCCTGTATTTTGATGAAAACTCACTGAAATCAAGCTGTAACTTAAAGTTTATGCATCTTACTATGCTTTCAGGTTGAAACTTGACTTAAAAATCACTTTGAACAAAAGTTATGGCATTTTTGTATCACAGGTCACAAATAGTGTTTTCTCAGCGAGAGAAGGCCAAAATGAACACTTCATGCAGAACTCCTGTATTTTGATGAAAACTCATTGAAATCCACCTGTAACTTCAAGTTTGTGCATCTTTCTATGCTTTCAGGATGAAACTTGACTTAAAAATCACTTTGAACAAAAGTTATGGCATTTTTGTATCACAGGTCACAAATAGTGTTTTCTCAGCGAGAGAAGGCCAAAATGAACACTTCATGCAGAACTCCTGTATTTTGATGAAAACTCACTGATATCAAGCTGTAACTTCAAGTTTATGCATCTTTCTATGCTTTCAGGTTGAAACTTGACTGAAAACTCACTTTGAAAAAAGTTATGGCATTTTTGTGTCACAGGTCACAAATAGTGTTTTCTCAGCGAGAGAAGGCCAAAATGAACACTTCATGCAGAACTCCTTTATTTTGATGAAAACTCACTGAAATCAAGCTGTAACTTCAAGTTTATGCATCTTTCTATGCTTTCAGGTTGAAACTTGACTTAAAACTCACTTTGAACAAAAGTTATGGCATTTTTGTATCACAGGTCACAAATAGTGTTTTCTCAGCGAGAGAAGGCCAAAATGAACACTTCATGCAGAACTCCTGTATTTTGATGAAATCTCATTGAAATCCACCTGTAACTTCAAGTTTGTGCATCTTTCTATGCTTTCAGGTTGAAACTTGACTGAAAACTCACTTTCAACAAAAGTTATGGCATTTTTGTATCACAGGTCACAAATAGCGTTTTCTCAGCGAGAGAAGGCAAAAATGAACACTTCATGCATAACTCTTGTATTTTGATGAAAACTCACTGAAATCCACCTGTAACTTCAAGTTTATGCATCTTTCTATGCTTTCAGGTTGAAAGTTGACTGAAAACTCACTTTTAACAAAAGTTATGGCATTTTTGTGTCACAGGTCACAAATAGTGTTTTCTCAGCGAGAGAAGGCCAAAATGAACACTTCATGCAGAACTCCTTTATTTTGATGAAAACTCACTGAAATCAAGCTGTAACTTCAAGTTTATGCATCTTTCTATGCTTTCATGTTGAAACTTGACTTAAAAATCACTTTGAACAAAAGTTATGGCATTTTTGTATCACAGGTCACAAATAGTGTTTTCTCAGCGAGAGAAGGCCAAAATGAACACTTCATGCAGAACTCCTTTATTTTGATGAAAACTCACTGAAATCAAGCTGTAACTTCAAGTTTATGCATCTTTCTATGCTTTCAGGTTGAAACTTGACTTAAAAATCACTTTGAACAAAAGTTATGGCATTTTTGTATCACAGGTCACAAATAGTGTTTTCTCAGCGAGAGAAGGCCAAAATGAACCCTTCATGCAGAACTCCCGTATTTTGATGAAAACTCATTGAAATCCACCAGTAACTTCAAGTTTATGCATCTTTCTATGCTTTCAGGTTGAAACTTGACTGAAAACTCACTTTGAAAAAAAGTTATGGCATTTTTGTGTCACAGGTTACAAATAGTGTTTTCTCAGCGAGAGAAGGCCAAAATGAACACTTCATGCAGAACTCCTGTATTTTGATGAAAACTCACTGAAATCCACCTGTAACTTCAAGTTTATGCATCTTTCTATGCTTTCAGGTTGAAACTTGACTGAAAACTCACTTTGAACAAAAGTTATGGCATTTTTATGTCACAGGTCACAAATAGTGTTTTCTCAGCAAGAGAAGGCCAAAATGAACACTTCATGCAGAACTCCTGTATTTTGATGAAAACTCACTGAAATCAAGCTGTAACTTCAAGTTTATGCATCTTTCTATGCTTTCAGGTTGAAACTTGACTAAAAACTCACTTTGAACAAAAGTTATGGCATTTTTGTATCACAGGTCACAAATAGTGTTTTCTCAGCGAGAGAAGGCCAAAATGAACACTTCATGCAGAACTCCTGTATTTTGATGAAAACTCATTGAAATCCACCTGTAACTTCAAGTATGTGCATCTTTCTATGCTTTCAGGTTGAAACTTGACTGAAAATTCACTTTCAACAAAAGTTATGGCATTTTTGTATCACAGGTCACAAATAGCGTTTTCTCAGCGAGAGAAGGCAAAAATGAACACTTCATGCATAACTCTTGTATTTTGATGAAAACTCACTGAAATCCACCTGTAACTTCAAGTTTATGCATCTTTCTATGCTTTCAGGTTGAAACTTGACTGAAAACTCACTTTTAACAAAAGTTATGGCATTTTTGTGTCACAGGTCACAAATAGTGTTTTCTCAGCGAGAGAAGGCCAAAATGAACACTTCATGCAGAACTCCTGTATTTTGATGAAAACTCACTGAAATCAAGCTGTAACTTCAAGTTTATGCATCTTTCTATGCTTTCAGGTTGAAACTCAACTGAAAACTCACTTTCAACAAAAGTTATGGCTGTTTTGTGTCACAGGTCACAAATAGCGTTTTCTCAGCGAGAGAAGGCCAAAATGAACACTTCATGCAGAACTCCTGTATTTTGATGAAAACTCACTGAAATCAAGCTGTAACTTCAATTTTATGCATCTTTCGATGCTTTTAGGTTGAAACTTGACTGAAAACTCACTTTCAACAAAAGTTATGGCTGTTTTGTGTCACAGGTCACAAATAGTGTTTTCTCAGCGAGAGAAGGCCAAAATGAACACTTCATGCAGAACTCCCGTATTTTGATGAAAACTCATTGAAATCCACCTGTAACTTCAAGTTTATGCATCTTTCTATGCTTTCAGGTTGAAACTTGACTGAAAACTCACTTTGAAAAAAAGTTATGGCATTTTTGTGTCACAGGTCACAAATAGCGTTTTCTCAGCGAGAGAAGGCCAAAATGAACACTTCATGCATAACTCTTGTATTTTGATGAAAACTCACTGAAATCCACCTGTAACTTCAAGTTTATGCATCTTTCTATGCTTTCAGGTTGAAACTTGACTGAAAACTCACTTTGAACAAAAGTTATGGCATTTTTGTGTCACAGGTCACAAATAGTGTTTTATCAGCGAGAGAAGGCCAAAATGAACACTTCATGCAGAACTCCTGTATTTTGATGAAAACTCACTGAAATCCACCTGTAACTTCAAGTTTATGCATCTTTCTATGCTTTCAGGTTGAAACTTGACTGAAAACTCACTTTTAACAAAAGTTATGGCATTTTTGTGTCACAGGTCACAAATAGTGTTTTCTCAGCGAGAGAAGGCCAAAATGAACACTTCATGCAGAACTCCTGTATTTTGATGAAAACTCACTGAAATCAAGCTGTAACTTCAAGTTTATGCATCTTTCTATGCTTTCAGGTTGAAACTCAACTGAAAACTCACTTTCAACAAAAGTTATGGCTGTTTTGTGTCACAGGTCACAAATAGCGTTTTCTCAGCGAGAGAAGGCCAAAATGAACACTTCATGCAGAACTCCTGTATTTTGATGAAAACTCACTGAAATCAAGCTGTGAATTCAAGTTTATGCATCTTTCTATGCTTTCAGGTTGAAACTTGACTGCAAACTCACTTTTAACAAAAGTTATGGCATTTTGTATTACATGTCACAAAGAGTGTTTTCTCAGCGAGAGAAGGCCAAAATGAACACTTCATGCATAACTCCTGTATTTTGATGAAAACTCACTAAAATCAAGCTGTAACTTCAAGTTTATGCATCTTTCTATGCTTTCAGGTTGAAACTTGACTTAAAAATCACTTTGAACAAAAGTTATGGCATTTTTGTATCACAGGTCACAAATAGTGTTTTCTCAGCGAGAGAAGGCCAAAATGAACACTTCATGCAGAACTCCTGTATTTTGATGAAAACTCATTGAAATCCACCTGTAACTTCAAGTATGTGCATCTTTCTATGCTTTCAGGTTGAAACTTGACTGAAAATTCACTTTCAACAAAAGTTATGGCATTTTTGTATCACAGGTCACAAATAGCGTTTTCTCAGCGAGAGAAGGCAAAAATGAACACTTCATGCATAACTCTTGTATTTTGATGAAAACTCACTGAAATCCACCTGTAACTTCAAGTTTATGCATCTTTCTATGCTTTCAGGTTGAAACTTGACTGAAAACTCACTTTTAACAAAAGTTATGGCATTTTTGTGTCACAGGTCACAAATAGTGTTTTCTCAGCGAGAGAAGGCCAAAATGAACACTTCATGCAGAACTCCTGTATTTTGATGAAAACTCACTGAAATCAAGCTGTAACTTCAAGTTTATGCATCTTTCTATGCTTTCAGGTTGAAACTCAACTGAAAACTCACTTTCAACAAAAGTTATGGCTGTTTTGTGTCACAGGTCACAAATAGCGTTTTCTCAGCGAGAGAAGGCCAAAATGAACACTTCATGCAGAACTCCTGTATTTTGATGAAAACTCACTGAAATCAAGCTGTAACTTCAATTTTATGCATCTTTCGATGCTTTTAGGTTGAAACTTGACTGAAAACTCACTTTCAACAAAAGTTATGGCTGTTTTGTGTCACAGGTCACAAATAGTGTTTTCTCAGCGAGAGAAGGCCAAAATGAACACTTCATGCAGAACTCCCGTATTTTGATGAAAACTCATTGAAATCCACCTGTAACTTCAAGTTTATGCATCTTTCTATGCTTTCAGGTTGAAACTTGACTGAAAACTCACTTTGAAAAAAAGTTATGGCATTTTTGTGTCACAGGTCACAAATAGCGTTTTCTCAGCGAGAGAAGGCCAAAATGAACACTTCATGCATAACTCTTGTATTTTGATGAAAACTCACTGAAATCCACCTGTAACTTCAAGTTTATGCATCTTTCTATGCTTTCAGGTTGAAACTTGACTGAAAACTCACTTTGAACAAAAGTTATGGCATTTTTGTGTCACAGGTCACAAATAGTGTTTTATCAGCGAGAGAAGGCCAAAATGAACACTTCATGCAGAACTCCTGTATTTTGATGAAAACTCACTGAAATCCACCTGTAACTTCAAGTTTATGCATCTTTCTATGCTTTCAGGTTGAAACTTGACTGAAAACTCACTTTTAACAAAAGTTATGGCATTTTTGTGTCACAGGTCACAAATAGTGTTTTCTCAGCGAGAGAAGGCCAAAATGAACACTTCATGCAGAACTCCTGTATTTTGATGAAAACTCACTGAAATCAAGCTGTAACTTCAAGTTTATGCATCTTTCTATGCTTTCAGGTTGAAACTCAACTGAAAACTCACTTTCAACAAAAGTTATGGCTGTTTTGTGTCACAGGTCACAAATAGCGTTTTCTCAGCGAGAGAAGGCCAAAATGAACACTTCATGCAGAACTCCTGTATTTTGATGAAAACTCACTGAAATCAAGCTGTGAATTCAAGTTTATGCATCTTTCTATGCTTTCAGGTTGAAACTTGACTGCAAACTCACTTTTAACAAAAGTTATGGCATTTTGTATTACATGTCACAAAGAGTGTTTTCTCAGCGAGAGAAGGCCAAAATGAACACTTCATGCATAACTCCTGTATTTTGATGAAAACTCACTAAAATCAAGCTGTAACTTCAAGTTTATGCATCTTTCTATGCTTTCAGGTTGAAACTTGACTTAAAAATCACTTTGAACAAAAGTTATGGCATTTTTGTATCACAGGTCACAAATAGTGTTTTCTCAGCGAGAGAAGGCCAAAATGAACACTTCATGCAGAACTCCTGTATTTTGATGAAAACTCACTGAAATAAAGCTGTAACTTCAAGTTTATGCATCTTTCTATGCTTTCAGGTTGAAACTTGACTGAAAACTCACTTTCAACAATAGTTATGGCTGTTTTGTGTCACAGGTCACAAATAGCGTTTTCTCAGCGAGAGAAGGCCAAAATGAACACTTCATGCATAACTCCTGTATTTTGATGAAAACTCATTGAAATCCACCTGTAACTTCAAGTTTATGCATCTTTCTATGCTTTCAGGTTGAAACGTGACTGAAAACTCACTTTGAACAAAAGTTATGGCATTTTTGTGTCACAGGTCACAAAAAGTGTTTTCTCAGCGAGAGAAGGCCAAAATGAACACTTCATGCAGAACTCCTGTATTTTGATGAAAACTCACTGAAATCCACCTGTAACTTCAAGTTTATGCATCTGTCTATGCTTTCAGGTTGAAACTTGACTGAAAACTCACTTTGAACAAAAGTTATGGCATTTTTATTTCACAGGTCACAAATAGTGTTTTCTCAGCGAGAGAAGGCCAAAATGAACACTTCATGCAGAACTCCTGTATTTTGATGAAAACTCACTGAAATCCACCTGTAACTTCAAGTTTATGCATCTTTCTATGCTTTCAGGTTGAAACTTGACTGAAAACTCACTTTGAACAAAAGTTATGGCATTTTTATGTCACAGGTCACAAATAGTGTTTTCTCAGCAAGAGAAGGCCAAAATGAACACTTCATGCAGAACTCCTGTATTTTGATGAAAACTCACTGAAATCAAGCTGTAACTTCAAGTTTATGCATCTTTCTATGCTTTCAGGTTGAAACTTGACTAAAAACTCACTTTGAACAAAAGTTATGGCATTTTTGTATCACAGGTCACAAATAGTGTTTTCTCAGCGAGAGAAGGCCAAAATGAACACTTCATGCAGAACTCCTGTATTTTGATGAAAACTCATTGAAATCCACCTGTAACTTCAAGTATGTGCATCTTTCTATGCTTTCAGGTTGAAACTTGACTGAAAATTCACTTTCAACAAAAGTTATGGCATTTTTGTATCACAGGTCACAAATAGCGTTTTCTCAGCGAGAGAAGGCAAAAATGAACACTTCATGCATAACTCTTGTATTTTGATGAAAACTCACTGAAATCCACCTGTAACTTCAAGTTTATGCATCTTTCTATGCTTTCAGGTTGAAACTTGACTGAAAACTCACTTTTAACAAAAGTTATGGCATTTTTGTGTCACAGGTCACAAATAGTGTTTTCTCAGCGAGAGAAGGCCAAAATGAACACTTCATGCAGAACTCCTGTATTTTGATGAAAACTCACTGAAATCAAGCTGTAACTTCAAGTTTATGCATCTTTCTATGCTTTCAGGTTGAAACTCAACTGAAAACTCACTTTCAACAAAAGTTATGGCTGTTTTGTGTCACAGGTCACAAATAGCGTTTTCTCAGCGAGAGAAGGCCAAAATGAACACTTCATGCAGAACTCCTGTATTTTGATGAAAACTCACTGAAATCAAGCTGTAACTTCAATTTTATGCATCTTTCGATGCTTTTAGGTTGAAACTTGACTGAAAACTCACTTTCAACAAAAGTTATGGCTGTTTTGTGTCACAGGTCACAAATAGTGTTTTCTCAGCGAGAGAAGGCCAAAATGAACACTTCATGCAGAACTCCCGTATTTTGATGAAAACTCATTGAAATCCACCTGTAACTTCAAGTTTATGCATCTTTCTATGCTTTCAGGTTTAAACTTGACTGAAAACTCACTTTGAAAAAAAGTTATGGCATTTTTGTGTCACAGGTCACAAATAGCGTTTTCTCAGCGAGAGAAGGCCAAAATGAACACTTCATGCATAACTCTTGTATTTTGATGAAAACTCACTGAAATCCACCTGTAACTTCAAGTTTATGCATCTTTCTATGCTTTCAGGTTGAAACTTGACTGAAAACTCACTTTGAACAAAAGTTATGGCATTTTTGTGTCACAGGTCACAAATAGTGTTTTATCAGCGAGAGAAGGCCAAAATGAACACTTCATGCAGAACTCCTGTATTTTGATGAAAACTCACTGAAATCCACCTGTAACTTCAAGTTTATGCATCTTTCTATGCTTTCAGGTTGAAACTTGACTGAAAACTCACTTTTAACAAAAGTTATGGCATTTTTGTGTCACAGGTCACAAATAGTGTTTTCTCAGCGAGAGAAGGCCAAAATGAACACTTCATGCAGAACTCCTGTATTTTGATGAAAACTCACTGAAATCAAGCTGTAACTTCAAGTTTATGCATCTTTCTATGCTTTCAGGTTGAAACTCAACTGAAAACTCACTTTCAACAAAAGTTATGGCTGTTTTGTGTCACAGGTCACAAATAGCGTTTTCTCAGCGAGAGAAGGCCAAAATGAACACTTCATGCAGAACTCCTGTATTTTGATGAAAACTCACTGAAATCAAGCTGTGAATTCAAGTTTATGCATCTTTCTATGCTTTCAGGTTGAAACTTGACTGCAAACTCACTTTTAACAAAAGTTATGGCATTTTGTATTACATGTCACAAAGAGTGTTTTCTCAGCGAGAGAAGGCCAAAATGAACACTTCATGCATAACTCCTGTATTTTGATGAAAACTCACTAAAATCAAGCTGTAACTTCAAGTTTATGCATCTTTCTATGCTTTCAGGTTGAAACTTGACTTAAAAATCACTTTGAACAAAAGTTATGGCATTTTTGTATCACAGGTCACAAATAGTGTTTTCTCAGCGAGAGAAGGCCAAAATGAACACTTCATGCAGAACTCCTGTATTTTGATGAAAACTCACTGAAATAAAGCTGTAACTTCAAGTTTATGCATCTTTCTATGCTTTCAGGTTGAAACTTGACTGAAAACTCACTTTCAACAATAGTTATGGCTGTTTTGTGTCACAGGTCACAAATAGCGTTTTCTCAGCGAGAGAAGGCCAAAATGAACACTTCATGCAGAACTCCTGTATTTTGATGAAAACTCATTGAAATCCACCTGTAACTTCAAGTTTATGCATCTTTCTATGCTTTCAGGTTGAAACGTGACTGAAAACTCACTTTGAACAAAAGTTATGGCATTTTTGTGTCACAGGTCACAAAAAGTGTTTTCTCAGCGAGAGAAGGCCAAAATGAACACTTCATGCAGAACTCCTGTATTTTGATGAAAACTCACTGAAATCCACCTGTAACTTCAAGTTTATGCATCTGTCTATGCTTTCAGGTTGAAACTTGACTGAAAACTCACTTTGAACAAAAGTTATGGCATTTTTATTTCACAGGTCACAAATAGTGTTTTCTCAGCGAGAGAAGGCCAAAATGAACACTTCATGCAGAACTCCTGTATTTTGATGAAAACTCACTGAAATCCACCTGTAACTTCAATTTTATGCATCTTTCTATGCTTTCAGGTTGAAACTTGACTGAAAACTCACTTTTAACAAAAGTTATGGCATTTTTGTATCACATGTCACAAAGATTGTTTTCTCAGCGAGAGAAGGCCAAAATGAACACTTCATGCAGAACTCCTGTATTTTGATGGAAATTCACTGAAATCAAGCTGTAACTTCAAGTTTATGCATCTTTCTATGCTTTCAGGTTGAAACTTGACTGAAAATTCACTTTCAACAAAAGTTATGGCTGTTTTGTGTCACAGGTCACAAATAGCGTTTTCTCAGCAAGAGAAGGCCAAAATGAACACTTCATGCAGAACTCCTGTATTTTGATGAAAACTCACTGAAATCAAGCTGTAACTTCAATTTTATGCATCTTTCTATGCTTTCAGGTTGAAACTTGACTTAAAACTCACTTTGAACAAAAGTTATGTCTGTTTTGTGTCACAGGTCACAAATAGTGCTTTCTCAGCGAGAGAAGGCCAAAATGAACACTTCATGCATAACTCCTGTATTTTGATGAAAACTCACTGAAATCCACCTGTAACTTCAAGTTTATGCATCTTTCTATGCTTTCAGGTTGAAACTTGACTGAAAACTCACTTTGAACAAAAGTTATGGCATTTTTGTGTCACAGGTCACAAAGAGTGTTTTCTCAGCGAGAGAAGGCCAAAATGAACACTTCATGCAGAACTCCTGTATTTTGATGAAAACTCACTGAAATCCACCTGTAACTTCAAGTTTATGCATCTTTCTATGCTTTCAGGTTGAAACTTGACTGAAAACTCACTTTGAACAAAAGTTATGGCATTTTTATGTCACAGGTCACAAATAGTGCTTTCTCAGCGAGAGAAGGCCAAAATGAACACTTCATGCAGAACTCCTGTATTTTGATGAAAACTCACTGAAATCCACCTGTAACTTCAATTTTATGCATCTTTCTATGCTTTCAGGTTGAAACTTGACTGAAAACTCACTTTTAACAAAAGTTATGGCATTTTTGTATCACAGGTCACAAATAGTGTTTTCTCAGCGAGAGAAGGCTTAAATGAACACTTCATGCAGAACTCCTGTATTTTGATTAAAACTCACTGAAATCAAGCTGTAATTTCAAGTTTATGCATCTTTCTATGCTTTCAGGTTGAAACTTGACTTAAAAATCACTTTGAACAAAAGTTATGGCATTTTTGTATCACAGGTCACAAATAGTGTTTTCTCAGCGAGAGAAGGCCAAAATGAACACTTCATGCAGAACTCCTGTATTTTGATGAAAACTCACTGAAATCAAGCTATAACTTCAAGTTTATGCATCTTTCTATGCTTTCAGGTTGAAACTTGACTGAAAACTCACTTTTAACAAAAGTTATGGCATTTTTGTGTCACAGGTCACAAATAGCGTTTTCTCAGCGAGAGAAGGCCAAAATGAACACTTCATGCAGAACTCCTGTATTTTGATGAAAACTCACTGAAATCCACCTGTAACTTCAAGTTTATGCATCTGTCTATGCTTTCAGGTTGAAACTTGACTGAAAACTCACTTTGAACAAAAGTTATGGCATTTTTATGTCACAGGTCACAAATAGTGTTTTCTCAGCGAGAGAAGGCCAAAATGAACACTTCATGCAGAACTCCTGTATTTTGATGAAAACTCACTGAAATCCACCTGTAACTTCAAGTTTATGCATCTTTCTATGCTTTCAGGTTGAAACTTGACTGCAAACTCACTTTTAACAAAAGTTATGGCATTTTGTATTACAGGTCACAAAGAGTGTTTTCTCAGCGAGAGAAGGCCAAAATGAACACTTCATGCATAACTCCTGTATTTTGATGAAAACTCACTAAAATCAAGCTGTAACTTCAAGTTTATGCATCTTTCTATGCTTTCAGGTTGAAACTTGACTGAAAACTCACTTTGAAAAAAAGTTATGGCATTTTTGTGTCACAGGTCACAAATAGCGTTTTCTCAGCGAGAGAAGGCCAAAATGAACACTTCATGCATAACTCTTGTATTTTGATGAAAACTCACTGAAATCCACCTGTAACTTCAAGTTTATGCATCTTTCTATGCTTTCAGGTTGAAACTTGACTGAAAACTCACTTTGAACAAAAGTTATGGCATTTTTGTGTCACAGGTCACAAATAGTGTTTTATCAGCGAGAGAAGGCCAAAATGAACACTTCATGCAGAACTCCTGTATTTTGATGAAAACTCACTGAAATCCACCTGTAACTTCAATTTTATGCATCTTTCTATGCTTTCAGGTTGAAACTTGACTGAAAACTCACTTTTAACAAAAGTTATGGCATTTTTGTATCACATGTCACAAAGATTGTTTTCTCAGCGAGAGAAGGCCAAAATGAACACTTCATGCAGAACTCCTGTATTTTGATGGAAATTCACTGAAATCAAGCTGTAACTTCAAGTTTATGCATCTTTCTATGCTTTCAGGTTGAAACTTGACTGAAAATTCACTTTCAACAAAAGTTATGGCTGTTTTGTGTCACAGGTCACAAATAGCGTTTTCTCAGCAAGAGAAGGCCAAAATGAACACTTCATGCAGAACTCGTGTATTTTGATGAAAACTCACTGAAATCAAGCTGTAACTTCAATTTTATGCATCTTTCTATGCTTTCAGGTTGAAACTTGACTTAAAACTCACTTTGAACAAAAGTTATGTCTGTTTTGTGTCACAGGTCACAAATAGTGCTTTCTCAGCGAGAGAAGGCCAAAATGAACACTTCATGCAGAACTCCTGTATTTTGATGAAAACTCACTGAAATCCACCTGTAACTTCAAGTTTATGCATCTTTCTATGCTTTCAGGTTGAAACTTGACTGAAAACTCACTTTCAACAAAAGTTATGGCATTTTTGTGTCACAGGTCACAAAGAGTGTTTTCTCAGCGAGAGAAGGCCAAAATGAACACTTCATGCAGAACTCCTGTATTTTGATGAAAACTCACTGAAATCCACCTGTAACTTCAAGTTTATGCATCTTTCTATGCTTTCAGGTTGAAACTTGACTGAAAACTCACTTTGAACAAAAGTTATGGCATTTTTATGTCACAGGTCACAAATAGTGCTTTCTCAGCGAGAGAAGGCCAAAATGAACACTTCATGCAGAACTCCTGTATTTTGATGAAAACTCACTGAAATCCACCTGTAACTTCAATTTTATGCATCTTTCTATGCTTTCAGGTTGAAACTTGACTGAAAACTCACTTTTAACAAAAGTTATGGCATTTTTGTATCACAGGTCACAAATAGTGTTTTCTCAGCGAGAGAAGGCTTAAATGAACACTTCATGCAGAACTCCTGTATTTTGATTAAAACTCACTGAAATCAAGCTGTAATTTCAAGTTTATGCATCTTTCTATGCTTTCAGGTTGAAACTTGACTTAAAAATCACTTTGAACAAAAGTTATGGCTGTTTTGTGTCACAGGTCACAAATAGCGTTTTATCAGCGAGAGAAGGCCAAAATGAACACTTCATGCAGAACTCCTGTATTTTGATGAAAACTCATTGAAATCCACCTGTAACTTCAAGTTTATGCATCTTTCTATGCTTTCAGGTTGAAACGTGACTGAAAACTCACTTTGAACAAAAGTTATGGCATTTTTGTGTCACAGGTCACAAATAGTGTTTTCTCAGCGAGAGAAGGCCAAAATGAACACTTCATGCAGAACTCCTGTATTTTGATGAAAACTCACTGAAATCCACCTGTAACTTCAAGTTTATGCATCTGTCTATGCTTTCAGGTTGAAACTTGACTGAAAACTCACTTTGAACAAAAGTTATGGCATTTTTATGTCACAGGTCACAAATAGTGTTTTCTCAGCGAGAGAAGGCCAAAATGAACACTTCATGCAGAACTCCTGTATTTTGATGAAAACTCACTTAAATCCACCTGTAACTTCAATTTTATGCATCTTTCTATGCTTTCAGGTTGAAACTTGACTGAAAACTCACTTTTAACAAAAGTTATGGCATTTTTGTATCACATGTCACAAAGATTGTTTTCTCAGCGAGAGAAGGCCAAAATGAACACTTCATGCAGAACTCCTTTATTTTGATGAAAACTAACTGAAATCAAGCTGTAACTTCAAGTTTATGCATCTTTCTATACTTTCAGGTTGAAACTTGACTTAAAAATCACTTTGAACAAAAGTTATGGCATTTTTGTATCACAGGTCACAAATAGTGTTTTCTCAGCGAGAGAAGGCCAAAATGAACACTTCATGCAGAACTCCTGTATTTTGATGAAAACTCACTGAAATCCACCTGTAACTTCAAGTTTATGCATCTTTCTATGCTTTCAGGTTGAAACTTGACTGAAAACTCACTTTGAACAAAAGTTATGGCATTTTTATGTCATAGGTCACAAATAGTGTTTTCTCAGCGAGAGAAGGCCAAAATGAACACTTCATGCATAACTCTTGTATTTTGATGAAAACTCATTGAAATCCACCTGTAACTTCAAGTTTATGCATCTTTCTATGCTTTCAGGTTGAAACGTGACTGAAAACTCACTTTGAACAAAAGTTATGGCATTTTTGTGTCACAGGTCACAAAAAGTGTTTTCTCAGCGAGAGAAGGCCAAAATGAACACTTCATGCAGAACTCCTGTATTTTGATGAAAACTCACTGAAATCCACCTGTAACTTCAAGTTTATGCATCTGTCTATGCTTTCAGGTTGAAACTTGACTGAAAACTCACTTTGAACAAAAGTTATGGCATTTTTATTTCACAGGTCACAAATAGTGTTTTCTCAGCGAGAGAAGGCCAAAATGAACACTTCATGCAGAACTCCTGTATTTTGATGAAAACTCACTGAAATCCACCTGTAACTTCAATTTTATGCATCTTTCTATGCTTTCAGGTTGAAACTTGACTGAAAACTCACTTTTAACAAAAGTTATGGCATTTTTGTATCACATGTCACAAAGATTGTTTTCTCAGCGAGAGAAGGCCAAAATGAACACTTCATGCAGAACTCCTGTATTTTGATGGAAATTCACTGAAATCAAGCTGTAACTTCAAGTTTATGCATCTTTCTATGCTTTCAGGTTGAAACTTGACTGAAAATTCACTTTCAACAAAAGTTATGGCTGTTTTGTGTCACAGGTCACAAATAGCGTTTTCTCAGCAAGAGAAGGCCAAAATGAACACTTCATGCAGAACTCCTGTATTTTGATGAAAACTCACTGAAATCAAGCTGTAACTTCAATTTTATGCATCTTTCTATGCTTTCAGGTTGAAACTTGACTTAAAACTCACTTTGAACAAAAGTTATGTCTGTTTTGTGTCACAGGTCAAAAATAGTGCTTTCTCAGCGAGAGAAGGCCAAAATGAACACTTCATGCATAACTCCTGTATTTTGATGAAAACTCATTTAAATCCACCTGTAACTTCAAGTTTATGCATCTTTCTATGCTTTCAGGTTGAAACGTGACTTAAAACTCACTTTGAACAAAAGTTATGGCATTTTTGTGTCACAGGTCACAAATAGTGTTTTGTCAGCGAGAGAAGGCCAAAATGAACACTTCATGCAGAACTCCTGTATTTTGATGAAAACTCACTGAAATCCACCTGTAACTTCAAGTTTATGCATCTGTCTATGCTTTCAGGTTGAAACTTGACTGAAAACTCACTTTGAACAAAAGTTATGGCATTTTTATGTCACAGGTCACAAATAGTGTTTTCTCAGCGAGAGAAGGCCAAAATGAACACTTCAAGCAGAACTCCTGTATTTTGATGAAAACTCACTGAAATCCACCTGTAACTTCAATTTTATGCATCTTTCTATGCTTTCAGGTTGAAACTTGACTGAAAACTCACTTTTAACAAAAGTTATGGCATTTTTGTATCACATGTCACAAAGATTGGTTTCTCAGCGAGAGAAGGCCAAAATGAACACTTCATGCAGAACTCCTTTATTTTGATGAAAACTAACTGAAATCAAGCTGTAACTTCAAGTTTATGCATCTTTCTATACTTTCAGGTTGAAACTTGACATAAAAATCACTTTGAACAAAAGTTATGGCATTTTTGTATCACAGGTCACAAATAGTGTTTTCTCAGCGAGAGAAGGCCAAAATGAACACTTCATGCAGAACTCCTGTATTTTGATGAAAACTCACTGAAATCCACCTGTAACTTCAAGTTTATGCATCTTTCTATGCTTTCAGGTTGAAACTTGACTGAAAACTCACTTTGAACAAAAGTGATGGCATTTTTATGTCATAGGTCACAAATAGTGTTTTCTCAGCGAGAGAAGGCCAAAATGAACACTTCATGCAGAACTCCTGTATTTTGATGAAAACTCACTGAAATCAAGCTGTGAATTCAAGTTTATGCATCTTTCTCTGCTTTCAGGTTGAAACTTGACTGAAAACTCACTTTCAACAAAAGTTATGGCTGTTTTGTGTCACAGGTCACAAATAGCGTTTTCTCAGCGAGAGAAGGCCAAAATGAACACTTCATGCAGAACTCCTGTATTTTGATGAAAACTCATTGAAATCCACCTGTAACTTCAAGTTTATGCATCTTTCTATGCTTTCAGGTTGAAACGTGACTGAAAACTCACTTTGAACAAAAGTTATTGCATTTTTGTGTCACAGGTCACAAAAAGTGTTTTCTCAGCGAGAGAAGGCCAAAATGAACACTTCATGCAGAACTCCTGTATTTTGATGAAAACTCACTGAAATCCACCTGTAACTTCAAGTTTATGCATCTGTCTATGCTTTCAGGTTGAAACTTAACTGAAAACTCACTTTGAACAAAAGTTATGGCATTTTTATGTCACAGGTCACAAATAGTGTTTTCTAAGTGAGAGAAGGCCAAAATGAACACTTCATGCAGAACTCCTGTATTTTGATGAAAACTCACTGAAATCCACCTGTAACTTCAATTTTATGCATCTTTCTATGCTTTCAGGTTGAAACTTGACTGAAAACTCACTTTTAACAAAAGTTATGGCATTTTTGTATCACATGTCACAAAGATTGTTTTCTCAGCGAGAGAAGGCCAAAATGAACACTTCATGCAGAACTCCTGTATTTTGATGAAAACTAACTGAAATCAAGCTGTAACTTCAAGTTTATGCATCTTTCTATACTTTCAGGTTGAAACTTGACTTAAAAATCACTTTGAACAAAAGTTATGGCATTTTTGTATCACAGGTCACAAATAGTGTTTTCTCAGCGAGAGAAGGCCAAAATGAACACTTCATGCAGAACTCCTGTATTTTGATGAAAACTCACTGAAATCCACCTGTAACTTCAAGTTTATGCATCTTTCTATGCTTTCAGGTTGAAACTTGACTGAAAACTCACTTTGAACAAAAGTTATGGCATTTTTATGTCATAGGTCACAAATAGTGTTTTCTCAGCGAGAGAAGGCCAAAATGAACACTTCATGCAGAACTCCTGTATTTTGATGAAAACTCACTGAAATCCACCTGTAACTTCAATTTTATGCATCTTTCTATGCTTTCAGGTTGAAACTTGACTGAAAACTCACTTTTAACAAAAGTTATGGCATTTTGTATCACAGGTCACAAAGAGTGTTTTCTCAGCGAGAGAAGGCCAAAATGAACACTTCATGCATAACTCCTGTATTTTGATGAAAACTCACTAAAATCAAGCTGTAACTTCAAGTTTATGCATCTTTCTATGCTTTCAGGTTGAAACTTGACTTAAAAATCACTTTGAACAAAAGTTATGGCATTTTTGTATCACAGGTCACAAATAGTGTTTTCTCAGCGAGAGAAGGCCAAAATGAACACTTCATGCAGAACTCCTGTATTTTGATGAAAATTCACTGAAATCAAGCTGTAACTTCAAGTTTATGCATCTTTCTATGCTTTCAGGTTGAAACTTGACTGAAAACTCACTTTCAACAAAAGTTATGGCTGTTTTGTGTCACAGGTCACAAATAGCGTTTTCTCAGCGAGAGAAGGCCAAAATGAACACTTCATGCAGAACTCCTGTATTTTGATGAAAACTCATTGAAATCCACCTGTAACTTCAAGTTTATGCATCTTTCTATGCTTTCAGGTTGAAACTTGACTGAAAACTCACTTTGAAAAAAAGTTATGGCATTTTTGTGTCACAGGTCACAAATAGTGTTTTCTCAGCGAGAGAAGGCCATAATGAACACTTCATGCAGAACTCCTGTATTTTGATGAAAACTCACTGAAATCCACCTGTAACTTCAAGTTTATGCATCTTTCTATGCTTTCAGGTTGAAACTTGACTGAAAACTCACTTTCAAAAAAAGTTATTGCATTTTTGTATCACAGGTCACAAAGAGTGTTTTCTCAGCGAGAGAAGGCCAAAATGAACACTTCATGCAGAACTCCTGTATTTTGATGAAAACTCACTGAAATCAAGCTGTGAATTCAAGTTTATGCATCTTTCTATGCTTTCAGGTTGAAACTTGACTGAAAACTCACTTTCAAATAAAGTTATGGCTGTTTTGTGTCACAGGTCACAAATAGCGTTTTCTCAGAGAGAGAAGGCCAAAATGAACACTTCATGCAGAACTCCTGTATTTTGATGAAAACTCACTGAAAACCACCTGTAACTTCAAGTTTATGCATCTTTCTAGGCTTTCAGGTTGAAACTTGACTGAAAACTCACTTTCAAAAAAAGTTATGGCTGTTTTGTGTCACAGGTCACAAATAGTGCTTTCTCAGCGAGAGAAGGCCAAAATGAACACTTCATGCAGAACTCCTGTATTTTGATGAAAACTCATTGAAATCCACCTGTAACTTCAAGTTTATGCATCTTTCTATGCTTTCAGGTTGAAACGTGACTGAAAACTCACTTTCAAAAAAAGTTATTGCATTTTTGTATCACAGGTCACAAAGAGTGTTTTCTCAGCGAGAGAAGGCCAAAATGAACACTTCATGCAGAACTCCTGTATTTTGATGAAAACTCACTGAAATCAAGCTGTGAATTCAAGTTTATGCATCTTTCTATGCTTTCAGGTTGAAACTTGACTGAAAACTCACTTTCAACAAAAGTTATGGCTGTTTTGTGTCACAGGTCACAAATAGCGTTTTCTCAGAGAGAGAAGGCCAAAATGAACACTTCATGCAGAACTCCTGTATTTTGATGAAAACTCACTGAAAACCACCTGTAACTTCAAGTTTATGCATCTTTCTATGCTTTCAGGTTGAAACTTGACTGAAAACTCACTTTCAAAAAAAGTTATGGCTGTTTTGTGTCACAAGTCACAAATAGTGCTTTCTCAGCGAGAGAAGGCCAAAATGAACACTTCATGCAGAACTCCTGTATTTTGATGAAAACTCATTGAAATCCACCTGTAACTTCAAGTTTATGCATCTTTCTATGCTTTCAGGTTGAAACTTGACTGAAAACTCACTTTGAAAAAAAGTTATGGCATTTTTGTGTCACAGGTCACAAATAGTGTTTTCTCAGCGAGAGAAGGCCATAATGAACACTTCATGCAGAACTCCTGTATTTTGATGAAAACTCACTGAAATCCACATGTAACTTAAAGTTTATGCATCTTTCTATGCTTTCAGGTTTAAACTTGACTGAAAACTCACTTTCAAAAAAAGTTATTGCATTTTTGTATCACAGGTCACAAAGAGTGTTTTCTCAGCGAGAGAAGGCCAAAATGAACACTTCATGCAGAACTCCTGTATTTTGATGAAAACTCACTGAAATCAAGCTGTGAATTCAAGTTTATGCATCTTTCTATGCTTTCAGGTTGAAACTTGACTGAAAACTCACTTTCAACAAAAGTTATGGCTGTTTTGTGTCACAGGTCACAAATAGCGTTTTCTCAGAGAGAGAAGGCCAAAATGAACACTTCATGCAGAACTCCTGTATTTTGATGAAAACTCACTGAAAACCACCTGTAACTTCAAGTTTATGCATCTTTCTATGCTTTCAGGTTGAAACTTGACTGAAAACTCACTTTCAAAAAAAGTTTTGGCTGTTTTGTGTCACAGGTCAAAAATAGTGCTTTCTCAGCGAGAGAAGGCCAAAATGAACACTTCATGCAGAACTCCTGTATTTTGATGAAAACTCATTGAAATCCACCTGTAACTTCAAGTTTATGCATCTTTCTATGCTTTCAGGTTGAAACGTGACTGAAAACTCACTTTCAAAAAAAGTTATTGCATTTTTGTATCACAGGTCACAAAGAGTGTTTTCTCAGCGAGAGAAGGCCAAAATGAACACTTCATGCAGAACTCCTGTATTTTGATGAAAACTCACTGAAATCAAGCTGTGAATTCAATTTATGCATCTTTCTATGCTTTCAGGTTGAAACTTGACTGAAAACTCACTTTCAACAAAAGTTATGGCTGTTTTGTGTCACAGGTCACAAATAGCGTTTTCTCAGAGAGAGAAGGCCAAAATGAACACTTCATGCAGAACTCCTGTATTTTGATGAAAACTCACTGAAAACCACCTGTAACTTCAAGTTTATGCATCTTTCTATGCTTTCAGGTTGAAACTTGACTGAAAACTCACTTTCAAAAAAAGTTATGGCTGTTTTGTGTCACAGGTCACAAATAGTGCTTTCTCAGCGAGAGAAGGCCAAAATGAACACTTCATGCAGAACTCCTGTATTTTGATGAAAACTCATTGAAATCCACCTGTAACTTCAAGTTTATGCATCTTTCTATGCTTTCAGGTTGAAATGTGACTGAAAACTCACTTTGAACAAAAGTTATGGCATTTTTGTGTCACAGGTCACAAAAAGTGTTTTCTCAGCGAGAGAAGGCCAAAATGAACACTTCATGCAGAACTCCTGTATTTTGATGAAAACTCACTGAAATCCACCTGTAACTTCAAGTTTATGCATCTGTCTATGCTTTCAGGTTGAAACTTGACTGAAAACTCACTTTGAACAAAAGTTATGGCATTTTTATGTCACAGGTCACAAATAGTGTTTTCTCAGCAAGAGAAGGCCAAAATGAACACTTCATGCATAACTCCTGTATTTTGATGAAAACTCACTAAAATCAAGCTGTAACTTCAAGTTTATGCATCTTTCTATGCTTTCAGGTTGAAACTTGACTTAAAAATCACTTTGAACAAAAGTTATGGCATTTTTGTATCACAGGTCACAAATAGTGTTTTCTCAGCGAGAGAAGGCCAAAATGAACACTTCATGCAGAACTCCTGTATTTTGATGAAAATTCACTGAAATCAAGCTGTAACTTCAAGTTTATGCATCTTTCTATGCTTTCAGGTTGAAACTTGACTGAAAACTCACTTTCAACAAAAGTTATGGCTGTTTTGTGTCACAGGTCACAAATAGCGTTTTCTCAGCGAGAGAAGGCCAAAATGAACACTTCATGCAGAACTCCTGTATTTTGATGAAAACTCATTGAAATCCACCTGTAACTTCAAGTTTATGCATCTTTCTATGCTTTCAGGTTGAAACTTGACTGAAAACTCACTTTGAAAAAAAGTTATGGCATTTTTGTGTCACAGGTCACAAATAGTGTTTTCTCAGCGAGAGAAGGCCATAATGAACACTTCATGCAGAACTCCTGTATTTTGATGAAAACTCACTGAAATCCACCTGTAACTTAAAGTTTATGCATCTTTCTATGCTTTCAGGTTGAAACTTGACTGAAAACTCACTTTCAAAAAAAGTTATTGCATTTTTGTATCACAGGTCACAAAGAGTGTTTTCTCAGCGAGAGAAGGCCAAAATGAACACTTCATGCAGAACTCCTGTATTTTGATGAAAACTCACTGAAATCAAGCTGTGAATTCAAGTTTATGCATCTTTCTATGCTTTCAGGTTGAAACTTGACTGAAAACTCACTTTCAACAAAAGTTATGGCTGTTTTGTGTCACAGGTCACAAATAGCGTTTTCTCAGAGAGAGAAGGCCAAAATGAACACTTCATGCAGAACTCCTGTATTTTGATGAAAACTCACTGAAAACCACCTGTAACTTCAAGTTTATGCATCTTTCTATGCTTTCAGGTTGAAACTTGACTGAAAACTCACTTTCAAAAAAAGTTTTGGCTGTTTTGTGTCACAGGTCAAAAATAGTGCTTTCTCAGCGAGAGAAGGCCAAAATGAACACTTCATGCAGAACTCCTGTATTTTGATGAAAACTCATTGAAATCCACCTGTAACTTCAAGTTTATGCATCTTTCTATGCTTTCAGGTTGAAACGTGACTGAAAACTCACTTTCAAAAAAAGTTATTGCATTTTTGTATCACAGGTCACAAAGAGTGTTTTCTCAGCGAGAGAAGGCCAAAATGAACACTTCATGCAGAACTCCTGTATTTTGATGAAAACTCACTGAAATCAAGCTGTGAATTCAAGTTTATGCATCTTTCTATGCTTTCAGGTTGAAACTTGACTGAAAACTCACTTTCAACAAAAGTTATGGCTGTTTTGTGTCACAGGTCACAAATAGCGTTTTCTCAGAGAGAGAAGGCCAAAATGAACACTTCATGCAGAACTCCTGTATTTTGATGAAAACTCACTGAAAACCACCTGTAACTTCAAGTTTATGCATCTTTCTATGCTTTCAGGTTGAAACTTGACTGAAAACTCACTTTCAAAAAAAGTTATGGCATTTTTGTGTCACAGGTCACAAAAAGTGTTTTCTCAGCGAGAGAAGGCCAAAATGAACACTTCATGCAGAACTCCTGTATTTTGATGAAAACTCACTGAAATCCACCTGTAACTTCAAGTTTATGCATCTGTCTATGCTTTCAGGTTGAAACTTGACTGAAAACTCACTTTGAACAAAAGTTATGGCATTTTTATGTCACAGGTCACAAATAGTGTTTTCTCAGCGAGAGAAGGCCAAAATGAACACTTCATGCAGAACTCCTGTATTTTGATGAAAACTCACTGAAATCCACCTGTAACTTCAATTTTATGCATCTTTCTATGCTTTCAGGTTGAAACTTGACTGAAAACTCACTTTTAACAAAAGTTATGGCTTTTTTGGTTCACATGTCACAAAGATTGTTTTCTCAGCGAGAGAAGGCCAAAATGAACACTTCATGCAGAACTCCTTTATTTTGATGAAAACTAACTGAAATCAAGCTGTAACTTCAAGTTTATGCATCTTTCTATACTTTCAGGTTGAAACTTGACTTAAAAATCACTTTGAACAAAAGTTATGGCATTTTTGTATCACAGGTCACAAATAGTGTTTTCTCAGCGAGAGAAGGCCAAAAATAACACTTCATGCAGAACTCCTGTATTTTGATGAAAACTCACTGAAATCCACCTGTAACTTCAAGTTTATGCATCTTTCTATGCTTTCAGGTTGAAACTTGACTGAAAACTCACTTTGAACAAAAGTTATGGCATTTTTATGTCATAGGTCACAAATAGTGTTTTCTCAGCGAGAGAAGGCCAAAATGAACACTTCATGCAGAACTCTTGTATTTTGATGAAAACTCACTGAAATCCACCTGTAACTTCAATTTTATGCATCTTTCTATGCTTTCAGGTTGAAACTTTACTGAAAACTCACTTTTAACAAAAGTTATGGCATTTTGTATCACAGGTCACAAAGAGTGTTTTCTCAGCGAGAGAAGGCCAAAATGAACACTTCATGCATAACTCCTGTATTTTGATGAAAACTCACTAAAATCAAGCTGTAACTTCAAGTTTATGCATCTTTCTATGCTTTCAGGTTGAAACTTGACTTAAAAATCACTTTGAACAAAAGTCATGGCATTTTTGTATCACAGGTCACAAATAGTGTTTTCTCAGCGAGAGAAGGCCAAAATGAACACTTCATGCAGAACTCCTGTATTTTGATGAAAATTCACTGAAATCAAGCTGTAACTTCAAGTTTATGCATCTTTCTATGCTTTCAGGTTGAAACTTGACTGAAAACTCACTTTCAACAAAAGTTATGGCTGTTTTGTGTCACAGGTCACAAATAGCGTTTTCTCAGCGAGAGAAGGCCAAAATGAACACTTCATGCAGAACTCCTGTATTTTGATGAAAACTCATTGAAATCCACCTGTAACTTCAAGTTTATGCATCTTTCTATGCTTTCAGGTTGAAACTTGACTGAAAACTCACTTTGAAAAAAAGTTATGGCATTTTTGTGTCACAGGTCACAAATAGTGTTTTCTCAGCGAGAGAAGGCCATAATGAACACTTCATGCAGAACTCCTGTATTTTGATGAAAACTCACTGAAATCCACATGTAACTTCAAGTTTATGCATCTTTCTATGCTTTCAGGTTGAAACTTGACTGAAAACTCACTTTCAAAAAAAGTTATTGCATTTTTGTATCACAGGTCACAAAGAGTGTTTTCTCAGCGAGAGAAGGCCAAAATGAACACTTCATGCAGAACTCCTGTATTTTGATGAAAACTCACTGAAATCAAGCTGTGAATTCAAGTTTATGCATCTTTCTATGCTTTCAGGTTGAAACTTGACTGAAAACTCACTTTCAACAAAAGTTATGGCTGTTTTGTGTCACAGGTCACAAATAGCGTTTTCTCAGAGAGAGAAGGCCAAAATGAAAACTTCATGCAGAACTCCTGTATTTTGATGAAAACTCACTGAAATCCACATGTAACTTCAAGTTTATGCATCTTTCGATGCTTTCAGGTTGAAACTTGACTGAAAACTCACTTTCAAAAAAAGTTATTTCATTTTTGTATCACAGGTCACAAAGAGTGTTTTCTCAGCGAGAGAAGGCCAAAATGAACACTTCATGCAGAACTCCTGTATTTTGATGAAAACTCACTGAAATCAAGCTGTGAATTCAAGTTTATGCATCTTTCTATGCTTTCAGGTTGAAACTTGACTGAAAACTCACTTTCAACAAAAGTTATGGCTGTTTTGTGTCACAGGTCACAAATAGCGTTTTCTCAGAGAGAGAAGGCCAAAATGAACACTTCATGCAGAACTCCTGTATTTTGATGAAAACTCACTGAAAACCACCTGTAACTTCAAGTTTATGCATCTTTCTATGCTTTCAGGTTGAAACTTGACTGAAAACTCACTTTCAAAAAAAGTTATGGCTGTTTTGTGTCACAGGTCACAAATAGTGCTTTCTCAGCGAGAGAAGGCCAAAATGAACACTTCATGCATAACTCTTGTATTTTGATGAAAACTCACTGAAATCCACCTGTAACTTCAAGTTTATGCATCTTTCTATGCTTTCAGGTTGAAACTTGACTGAAAACTCACTTTGAACAAAAGTTATGGCATTTTTGTGTCACAGGTCACAAAAAGTGTTTTCTCAGCAAGAGAAGGCCAAAATGAACACTTCATGCAGAACTCCTGTATTTTGATGAAAACTCACTGAAATCCACCTGTAACTTCAAGTTTATGCATCTTTCTATGCTTTCAGGTTGAAACTTGACTGAAAACTCACTTTTAACAAAAGTTATGGCATTTTTGTGTCACAGGTCACAAAGAGTGTTTTCTCAGCGAGAGAAGGCCAAAATGAACACTTCATGCAGAACTCCTTTATTTTGATGAAAACTCACTGAAATCAAGCTGTATCTTCAAGTTTATGCATCTTTCTATGCTTTCAGGTTGAAACTTTACTTAAAAATCACTTTGAACAAAAGTTATGGCATTTTTGTATCACAGGTCACAAAAAGTGTTTTCTCAGCGAGAGAAGGCCAAAATGAACACTTCATGCAGAACTCCTGTATTTTGATGAAAACTCACTGAAATCCACCTGTAACTTCAATTTTATGCATCTTTCTATGCTTTCAGGTTGAAACTTGACTGAAAACTCACTTTTAACAAAAGTTATGGCTTTTTTGGTTCACATGTCACAAAGATTGTTTTCTCAGCGAGAGAAGGCCAAAATGAACACTTCATGCAGAACTCCTTTATTTTGATGAAAACTAACTGAAATCAAGCTGTAACTTCAAGTTTATGCATCTTTCTATACTTTCAGGTTGAAACTTGACTTAAAAATCACTTTGAACAAAAGTTATGGCATTTTTGTATCACAGGTCAACAAATAGTGTTTTCTCAGCGAGAGAAGGCCAAAATGAACACTTCATGCAGAACTCCTGTATTTTGATGAAAACTCACTGAAATCCACCTGTAACTTCAAGTTTATGCATCTTTCTATGCTTTCAGGTTGAAACTTGACTGAAAACTCACTTTGAACAAAAGTTATGGCATTTTTATGTCATAGGTCACAAATAGTGTTTTCTCAGCGAGAGAAGGCCAAAATGAACACTTCATGCAGAACTCCTGTATTTTGATGAAAACTCACTGAAATCCACCTGTAACTTCAATTTTATGCATCTTTCTATGCTTTCAGGTTGAAACTTGACTGAAAACTCACTTTTAACAAAAGTTATGGCATTTTGTATCACAGGTCACAAAGAGTGTTTTCTCAGCGAGAGAAGGCCAAAATGAACACTTCATGCAGAACTCCTGTATTTTGATGAAAACTCACTAAAATCAAGCTGTAACTTCAAGTTTATGCATCTTTCTATGCTTTCAGGTTGAAACTTGACTTAAAAATCACTTTGAACAAAAGTCATGGCATTTTTGTATCACAGGTCACAAATAGTGTTTTCTCAGCGAGAGAAGGCCAAAATGAACACTTCATGCAGAACTCCTGTATTTTGATGAAAATTCACTGAAATCAAGCTGTAACTTCAAGTTTATGCATCTTTCTATGCTTTCAGGTTGAAACTTGACTGAAAACTCACTTTCAACAAAAGTTATGGCTGTTTTGTGTCACAGGTCACAAATAGCGTTTTCTCAGCGAGAGAAGGCCAAAATGAACACTTCATGCAGAACTCCTGTATTTTGATGAAAACTCATTGAAATCCACCTGTAACTTAAAGTTTATGCATCTTTCTATGCTTTCAGGTTGAAACTTGACTGAAAACTCACTTTGAAAAAAAGTTATGGCATTTTTGTGTCACAGGTCACAAATAGTGTTTTCTCAGCGAGAGAAGGCCATAATGAACACTTCATGCAGAACTCCTGTATTTTGATGAAAACTCACTGAAATCCACATGTAACTTCAAGTTTATGCATCTTTCTATGCTTTCAGGTTGAAACTTGACTGAAAACTCACTTTCAAAAAAAGTTATTGCATTTTTGTATCACAGGTCACAAAGAGTGTTTTCTCAGCGAGAGAAGGCCAAAATGAACACTTCATGCAGAACTCCTGTATTTTGATGAAAACTCACTGAAATCAAGCTGTGAATTCAAGTTTATGCATCTTTCTATGCTTTCAGGTTGAAACTTGACTGAAAACTCACTTTCAACAAAAGTTATGGCTGTTTTGTGTCACAGGTCACAAATAGCGTTTTCTCAGAGAGAGAAGGCCAAAATGAACACTTCATGCAGAACTCCTGTATTTTGATGAAAACTCACTGAAATCCACATGTAACTTCAAGTTTATGCATCTTTCGATGCTTTTAGGTTGAAACTTGACTGAAAACTCACTTTCAAAAAAAGTTATTTCATTTTTGTATCACAGGTCACAAAGAGTGTTTTCTCAGCGAGAGAAGGCCAAAATGAACACTTCATGCAGAACTCCTGTATTTTGATGAAAACTCATTGAAATCAAGCTGTGAATTCAAGTTTATGCATCTTTCTATGCTTTCAGGTTGAAACTTGACTGAAAACTCACTTTCAACAAAAGTTATGGCTGTTTTGTGTCACAGGTCACAAATAGCGTTTTCTCAGAGAGAGAAGGCCAAAATGAACACTTCATGCAGAACTCCTGTATTTTGATGAAAACTCACTGAAAACCACCTGTAACTTCAAGTTTATGCATCTTTCTATGCTTTCAGGTTGAAACTTGACTGAAAACTCACTTTCAAAAAAAGTTATGGCTGTTTTGTGTCACAGGTCACAAATAGTGCTTTCTCAGCGAGAGAAGGCCAAAATGAACACTTCATGCATAACTCTTGTATTTTGATGAAAACTCACTGAAATCCACCTGTAACTTCAAGTTTATGCATCTTTCTATGCTTTCAGGTTGAAACTTGACTGAAAACTCACTTTGAACAAAAGTTATGGCATTTTTGTGTCACAGGTCACAAAAAGTGTTTTCTCAGCAAGAGAAGGCCAAAATGAACACTTCATGCAGAACTCCTGTATTTTGATGAAAACTCACTGAAATCCACCTGTAACTTCAAGTTTATGCATCTTTCTATGCTTTCAGGTTGAAACTTGACTGAAAACTCACTTTTAACAAAAGTTATGGCATTTTTGTGTCACAGGTCACAAAGAGTGTTTTCTCAGCGAGAGAAGGCCAAAATGAACACTTCATGCAGAACTCCTTTATTTTGATGAAAACTCACTGAAATCAAGCTGTATCTTCAAGTTTATGCATCTTTCTATGCTTTCAGGTTGAAACTTTACTTAAAAATCACTTTGAACAAAAGTTATGGCATTTTTGTATCACAGGTCACAAAAAGTGTTTTCTCAGCGAGAGAAGGCCAAAATGAACACTTCATGCAGAACTCCTGTATTTTGATGAAAACTCACTGAAATCCACCTGTAACTTCAAGTTTGTGCATCTTTCTATGCTTTCAGGTTGAAACTTGACTGAAAACTCACTTTCAACAAAAGTTATGGCTGTTTTGTGTCACAGGTCACAAATAGCGTTTTCTCAGCGAGAGAAGGCCAAAATGAACACTTCATGCAGAACTCCTGTATTTTGATGAAAACTCACTGAAATCAAGCTGTAACTTCAAGTTTATGCATCTTTCTATGCTTTCAGGTTGAAACTTGACTTAAAACTCACTTTGAACAAAAGTTATGGCATTTTTGTATCACAGGTCACAAATAGTGTTTTCTCAGCGAGAGAAGGCCAAAATGAACACTTCATGCAGAACTCCTGTATTTTGATGAAAACTCACTGAAATCAAGCTGTAACTTCAAGTTTATGCATCTTTCTATGCTTTCAGGTTGAAACTTGACTGAAAACTCACTTTCAACAAAAGTTATGGCATTTTTGTATCACAGGTCACAAATAGTGTTTTCTCAGCGAGAGAAGGCCAAAATGAACACTTCATGCAGAACTCCTGTATTTTGATGAAAACTCATTGAAATCCACCTGTAACTTCAAGTTTATGCATCTTTCTATGCTTTCAGGTTGAAACTTGACTGAAAACTCACTTTGAACAAAAGTTATGGCATTTTTGTGTCACAGGTCACAAATAGTGTTTTCTCAGCGAGAGAAGGCCAAAATGAACACTTCATGCATAACTCTTGTATTTTGATGAAAACTCACTGAAATCCACCTGTAACTTCAAGTTTATGCATCTTTCTATGCTTTCAGGTTGAAACTTGAATGAAAACTCACTTTGAACAAAAGTTATGGCATTTTTGTGTCACAGGTCACAAAAAGTGTTTTCTCAGCGTGAGAAGGCCAAAATGAACACTTCATGCAGAACTCCTGTATTTTGATGAAAACTCACTGAAATCCACCTGTAACTTCAAGTTTATGCATCTTTCTATGCTTTCAGGTTGAAACTTGACTGAAAACTCACTTTGAACAAAAGTTATGGCATTTTTATGTCACAGGTCACAAATAGTGTTTTCTCAGCGAGAGAAGGCCAAAATGAACACTTCATGCAGAACTCCTGTATTTTGATGAAAACTCACTGAAATCCACCTGTAACTTAAATTTTATGCATCTTTCTATGCTTTCAGGTTGAAACTTGACTGAAAACTCACTTTCAACAAAAGTTATGGCTGTTTTGTGTCACAGGTCACAAATAGCGTTTTCTCAGCGAGAGAAGGCCAAAATGAACACTTCATGCATAACTCTTGGATTTTGATGAAAACTCACTGAAATCAAGCTGTAACTTCAATTTTATGCATCTTTCTATGCTTTCAGGTTGAAACTTGACTTAAAACTCACTTTGAACAAAAGTTATGGCATTTTTGTGTCACAGGTCACAAATAGCGTTTTCTCAGCGAGAGAAGGCCAAAATGAACATTTCATGCATAACTCTTGTATTTTGATGAAAACTCACTGAAATCCACCTGTAACTTCAAGTTTATGCATCTTTCTATGCTTTCAGGTTCAAACTTGACTGAAAACTCACTTTCAACAATAGTTATGGCTCTTTTGTGTCACAGGTCACAAATAGCGTTTTCTCAGCGAGAGAAGGCCAAAATGAACACTTCATGCAGAACTCTTGTATTTTGATGAAAACTCACTGAAATCCACCTGTAACTTCAAGTTTATGCATCTTTCTATGCTTTCAGGTTGAAACTTGAATGAAAACTCACTTTGAACAAAAGTTATGGCATTTTTGTGTCACAGGTCACAAAAAGTGTTTTCTCAGCGTGAGAAGGCCAAAATGAACACTTCATGCAGAACTCCTGTATTTTGATGAAAACTCACTGAAATCCACCTGTAACTTCAAGTTTATGCATCTTTCTATGCTTTCAGGTTGAAACTTGACTGAAAACTCACTTTGAACAAAAGTTATGGCATTTTTATGTCACAGGTCACAAATAGTGTTTTCTCAGCGAGAGAAGGCCAAAATGAACACTTCATGCAGAACTCCTGTATTTTGATGAAAACTCATTGAAATCCACCTGTAACTTCAAGTTTATGCATCTTTCTATGCTTTCAGGTTGAAACGTGACTGAAAACTCACTTTGAACAAAAGTTATGGCATTTTTGTGTCACAGGTCACAAATAGCGTTTTCTCAGCGAGAGAAGGCCAAAATGAACACTTCATGCATAACTCTTGTATTTTGATGAAAACTCACTGAAATCCACCTGTAACTTCAAGTTTATGCATCTTTCTATGCTTTCAGGTTGAAACTTGACTGAAAACTCACTTTCAACAAAAGTTATGGCATTTTTGTATCACAGGTCACAAATAGTGTTTTTTCAGCGAGAGAAGGCCAAAATGAACACTTCATGCAGAACTCCTGTATTTTGACGAAAACTCATTGAAATCCACCTGTAACTTCAAGTTTATGCATCTTTCTATGCTTTCAGGTTGAAACGTGACTGAAAACTCACTTTGAACAAAAGTTATGGCATTTTTGTGTCACAGGTCACAAATAGTGTTTTCTCAGCGAGAGAAGGCCAAAATGAACACTTCATGCATAACTCTTGTATTTTGATGAAAACTCACTGAAATCCACCTGTAACTTCAAGTTTATGCATCTTTCTATGCTTTCAGGTTGAAACTTGAATGAAAACTCACTTTGAACAAAAGTTATGGCATTTTTGTGTCACAGGTCACAAAAAGTGTTTTCTCAGCGTGAGAAGGCCAAAATGAACACTTCATGCAGAACTCCTGTATTTTGATGAAAACTCACTGAAATCCACCTGTAACTTCAAGTTTATGCATCTTTCTATGCTTTCAGGTTGAAACTTGACTGAAAACTCACTTTCAACAAAAGTTATGGCATTTTTATGTCACAGGTCACAAATAGTTTTTTCTCAGCGAGAGAAGGCCAAAATGAACACTTCATGCAGAACTCCTGTATTTTGATGAAAACTCACTGAAATCCACCTGTAACTTAAATTTTATGCATCTTTCTATGCTTTCAGGTTGAAACTTGACTGAAAACTCACTTTGAACAAAAGTTATGGCATTTTTGTATCACAGGTCACAAAGAGTGTTTTCTTAGCGAGAGAAGGCCAAAATGAACACTTCATGCAGAACTCCTTTATTTTGATGAAAACTCCCTGAAATCAAGCTGTAACTTCAAGTTTATGCATCTTTCTATGCTTTCAGGTTGAAACTTGACTTAAAAATCACTTTGAACAAAAGTTATGGCATTTTTGTATCACAGGACACAAATAGTGTTTTCTCAGCGAGAGAAGGCCAAAATGAACACTTCATGCAGAACTCCTGTATTTTGATGAAAACTCACTGAAATCAAGCTGTGAATTCAAGTTTATGCATCTTTCTATGCTTTCAGGTTGAAACTTGACTGAAAACTCACTTTCAACAAAAGTTATGGCTGTTTTTTGTCACAGGTCACAAATAGCGTTTTCTCAGCGAGAGAAGGCCAAAATGAACACTTCATGCATAACTCTTGGATTTTGATGAAAACTCACTGAAATCAAGCTGTAACTTCAATTTTATGCATCTTTCTATGCTTTCAGGTTGAAACTTGACTGAAAACTCACTTTGAACAAAAGTTATGGCATTTTTGTGTCACAGGTCACAAATAGCGTTTTCTCAGCGAGAGAAGGCCAAAATGAACACTTCATGCATAACTCTTGTATTTTGATGAAAACTCACTGAAATCCACCTGTAACTTCAAGTTTATGCATCTTTCTATGCTTTCAGGTTGAAACTTGACTGAAAACTCACTTTCAACAATAGTTATGGCTCTTTTGTGTCACAGGTCACAAATAGCGTTTTCTCAGCGAGAGAAGGCCAAAATGAACACTTCATGCAGAACTCCTGTCTTTTGATGAAAACTCACTGAAATCAAGCTGTAACTTCAAGTTTATGCATCTTTCTATGCTTTCAGGTTGAAACTTGACTTAAAACTCACTTTGAACAAAAGTTATGGCATTTTTGTATCACAGGTCACAAATAGTGTTTTCTCAGCGAGAGAAGGCCAAAATGAACACTTCATAAAGAACTCCTGTATTTTGATGAAAACTCATTGAAATCCACCTGTAACTTCAAGTTTATGCATCTTTCTATGCTTTCAGGTTGAAACGTGACTGAAAACTCACTTTGAACAAAAGTTATGGCTGTTTTGTGTCACAGGTCACAAATAGCGTTTTCTCAGCGAGAGAAGGCCAAAATGAACACTTCATGCATAACTCTTGTATTTTGATGAAAACTCACTGAAATCCACCTGTAACTTCAAGTTTATGCATCTTTCTATGCTTTCAGGTTGAAACTTGACTGAAAACTCACTTTGAACAAAAGTTATGGCATTTTTGTGTCACAGGTCACAAAAAGTGTTTTCTCAGCGAGAGAAGGCCAAAATGAACACTTCATGCAGAACTCCTGTATTTTGATGAAAACTCACTGAAATCCACCTGTAACTTCAAGTTTATGCATCTTTCTATGCTTTCAGGTTGAAACTTGACTGAAAACTCACTTTGAAAAAAAGTTATGGCATTTTTATGTCACAGGTCACAAATAGTGTTTTCTGAGCGAGAGAAGGCCAAAATGAACACTTCATGCAGAACTCCTGTATTTTGATGAAAACTCACTGAAATCCACCTGTAACTTCAAGTTTATGCATCTTTCTATGCTTTCAGGTTGAAACTTGACTGAAAACTCACTTTCAACAAACGTGATGGCATTTTTGTATCACAGGTCACAAATAGTGTTTTCTCAACGAGAGAAGGCCAAAATGAACACTTCATGCAGAACTCCTGTATTTTGATGAAAACTCACTGAAATCAAGCTGTGAATTCAAGTTTATGCATCTTTCTATGCTTTCAGGTTGAAACTTGACTGAAAACTCACTTTCAACAAAAGTTATGGCTGTTTTGTGTCACAGGTCACAAATAGCGTTTTCTCAGCGAGAGAAGGCCAAAATGAACACTTCATGCATAACTCTTGTATTTTGATGAAAACTCACTGAAATCCACCTGTAACTTCAAGTTTATGCATCTTTCTATGCTTTCAGGTTGAAACTTGACTGAAAACTCACTTTCAACAATAGTTATGGCTCTTTTGTGTCACAGGTCACAAATAGCGTTTTCTCAGCGAGAGAAGGCCAAAATGAACACTTCATGCAGAACTCCTGTCTTTTGATGAAAACTCACTGAAATCAAGCTGTAACTTCAAGTTTATGCATCTTTCTATGCTTTCAGGTTGAAACTTGACTTAAAACTCACTTTGAACAAAAGTTATGGAATTTTTGTATCACAGGTCACAAATAGTGTTTTCTCAGCGAGAGAAGGCCAAAATGAACACTTCATAAAGAACTCCTGTATTTTGATGAAAACTCATTGAAATCCACCTGTAACTTCAAGTTTATGCATCTTTCTATGCTTTCAGGTTGAAACGTGACTGAAAACTCACTTTGAACAAAAGTTATGGCATTTTTGTGTCACAGGTCACAAAAAGTGTTTTCTCAGCGAGAGAAGGCCAAAATGAACACTTCATGCAGAACTCCTGTATTTTGATGAAAACTCACTGAAATCCACCTGTAACTTCAAGTTTATGCATCTTTCTATGCTTTCAGGTTGAAACTTAACTGAAAACTCACTTTGAAAAAAAGTTATGGCATTTTTATGTCACAGGTCACAAATAGTGTTTTCTGAGCGAGAGAAGGCCAAAATGAACACTTCATGCAGAACTCCTGTATTTTGATGAAAACTCACTGAAATCCACCTGTAACTTCAAGTTTATGCATCTTTCTATGCTTTCAGGTTGAAACTTGACTGAAAACTCACTTTCAACAAACGTTATGGCATTTTTGTATCACAGGTCACAAATAGTGTTTTCTCAACGAGAGAAGGCCAAAATGAACACTTCATGCAGAACTCCTGTATTTTGATGAAAACTCACTGAAATCAAGCTGTGAATTCAAGTTTATGCATCTTTCTATGCTTTCAGGTTGAAACTTGACTGAAAACTCACTTTCAAAAAAAGTTATGGCTGTTTTGTGTCACAGGTCACAAATAGCGTTTTCTCAGCGAGAGAAGGCCAAAATGAACACTTCATGCAGAACTCCTCTATTTTGATGAAAACTCACTGAAATCAAGCTGTGAATTCAAGTTTATGCATCTTTCTATGCTTTCAGGTGGAAACTTGACTGAAAACTCACTTTCAACAAAAGTTATGGCTGTTCTGTGTCACAGGTCACAAATAGCGTTTTCTCAGCGAGAGAAGGCCAAAATGAACACTTCATGCAGAACTCCTGTATTTTGATGAAAACTCACTGAAATCCACCTGTAACTTCAAGTTTATGCATTTTTCTATGCTTTCAGGTTGAAACTTGACTGAAAACTCACTTTCAACAAAAGTTATGGCTGTTTTGTGTCACAGGTCACAAATAGCGTTTTCTCAGCAAGAGAAGGCCAAAATGAACACTTCATGCAGAACTCCTGTATTTTGATGAAAACTCACTGAAATCCACCTGTAACTTCAAGTTTATGCATCTTTCTATGCTTTCAGGTTGAAACTTGACTGAAAACTCACTTTGAACAAAAGTTATGGCATTTTTGTGTCACAGGTCACAAATAGTGTTTTCTCAGCGAGAGAAGGCCAAAATGAACACTTCATGCAGAACTCCTGTATTTTGATGAAAACTCACTGAAATCCACCTGTAACTTCAAGTTTATGCATCTTTCTATGCGTTCAGGTTGAAACTTGACTGAAAACTCACTTTGAACAAAAGTTATGGCATTTTTATGTCACAGGTCACAAATAGTGTTTTCTCAGCGAGAGAAGGCCAAAATGAACACTTCATGCAGAACTCCTGTATTTTGATGAAAACTCATTGAAATCCACCTGTAACTTCAAGTTTATGAATCTTTCTGTGCTTTCAGGTTGAAACGTGACTGAAAACTCACTTTGAACAAAAGTTATGGCATCTTTGTGTCACAGGTCACAAATAGCGTTTTCTCAGCGAGAGAAGGCCAAAATGAATACTTCATGCATAACTCTTGTATTTTGATGAAAACTCACTGAAATCCACCTGTAACTTCAAGTTTATGCATCTTTCTATGCTTTCAGGTTGAAACTTGACTGAAAACTCACTTTGAACAAAAGTTATGGCATTTTTGTGTCACAGGTCACAAAAAGTGTTTTCTCAGCGAGAGAAGGCCAAAATGAACACTTCATGCAGAACTCCTGTATTTTGATGAAAACTCACTGAAATCCACCTGTAACTTCAAGTTTATGCATCTTTCTATGCTTTCAGGTTGAAACGTGACTGAAAACTCACTTTGAAAAAAGTTATGGCATTTTTATGTCACAGGTCACAAATAGTGTTTTCTGAGCGAGAGAAGGCCAAAATGAACACTTCATGCAGAACTCCTGTATTTTGATGAAAACTCACTGAAATCCACCTGTAACTTCAAGTTTATGCATCTTTCTATGCTTTCAGGTTGAAACTTGACTGAAAACTCACTTTGAACAAACGTTATGGCATTTTTGTATCACAGGTCACAAATAGTGTTTTCTCAGCGAGAGAAGGCCAAAATGAACACTTCATGCAGAACTCCTGTATTTTGATGAAAACTCACTGAAATCAAACTGTGAATTCAAGTTTATGCATCTTTCTATGCTTTCAGGTTGAAACTTGACTGAAAACTCACTTTCAACAAAAGTTATGGCTGTTTTGTGTCACAGGTCACAAATAGCGTTTTCTCAGCGAGAGAAGGCCAAAATGAACACTTCATGCATAACTCTTGTATTTTGATGAAAACTCACTGAAATCCACCTGTAACTTCAAGTTTATGCATCTTTCTATGCTTTCAGGTTGAAACTTGACTGAAAACTCACTTTGAACAAAAGTTATGGCATTTTTGTTTCACAGGTCACAAATAGTGTTTTCTCAGCGAGAGAAGGCCAAAATGAACACTTCATGCATAACTCCTGTATTTTGATGAAAACTCACTGAAATCCACCTGTAACTTCAAGTTTATGCATCTTTCTATGCTTTCAGGTTGAAACTTGACTGAAAACTCACTTTGAACAAAAGTTATGGCATTTTTGTGTCACAGGTCACAAATAGTGTTTTCTCAGCGAGAGAAGGCCAAAATGAACACTTCATGCAGAACTCCTGTATTTTGATGAAAACTCATTGAAATCCACCTGTAACTTCAAGTTTATGCATCTTTCTATGCTTTCAGGTTGAAACTTGACTGAAAACTCACTTTGAACAAAAGTTATGGCATTTTTATGTCACAGGTCACAAATAGTGTTTTCTCAGTGAGAGAAGGCCAAAATGAACACTTCATGCAGAACTCCTGTATTTTGATGAAAACTCATTGAAATCCACCTGTAACTTCAAGTTTATGCATCTTTCTGTGCTTTCAGGTTGAAACGTGACTGAAAACTCACTTTCAACAAAAGTTATGGCATTTTTGTGTCACAGGTCACAAATAGCGTTTTCTCAGCGAGAGAAGGCCAAAATGAACACTTCATGCATAACTCTTGTATTTTGATGAAAACTCACTGAAATCCACCTGTAACTTCAAGTTTATGCATCTTTCTGTGCTTTCAGGTTGAAACGTGACTGAAAACTCACTTTGAACCAAAGTTATGGCATTTTTGTGTCACAGGTCACAAATAGCGTTTTCTCAGCGAGAGAAGGCCAAAATGAACACTTCATGCATAACTCTTGTATTTTGATGAAAACTCACTGAAATCCACCTGTAACTTCAAGTTTATGCATCTTTCTATGCTTTCAGGTTGAAACTTGACTGAAAACTCACTTTGAAAAAAGTTATGGCATTTTTATGTCACAGGTCACAAATAGTGTTTTCTGAGCGAGAGAAGGCCAAAATGAACACTTCATGCAGAACTCCAGTATTTTGATGAAAACTCACTGAAATCCACCTGTAACTTCAAGTTTATGCATCTTTCTATGCTTTCAGGTTGAAACTTGACTGAAAACTCACTTTCAACAAAAGTTATGGCATTTTTATGTCACAGGTCACAAATAGCGTTTTCTCAGCGAGAGAAGGCCAAAATGAACACTTCATGCAGAACTCCTGTATTTTGATGAAAACTCACTGAAATCAAGCTGTAACTTCAAGTTTATGCATCTTTCTATGCTTTCAGGTTGAAACTTGACTTAAAACTCACTTTGAACAAAAGTTATGGCATTTTTGTATCACAGGTCACAAATAGTGTTTTCTCAGCGAGAGAAGGCCAAAATGAACACTTCATGCAGAACTCCTATATTTTGATGAAAACTCACTGAAATCAAGCTGTAACTTCAAGTTTATGCATCTTTCTATGCTTTCAGGTTGAAACTTGACTGAAAACTCACTTTCAACAAAAGTTATGGCATTTTTGTATCACAGGTCACAAATAGTGTTTTCTCAGCGAGAGAAGGCCAAAATGAACACTTCATGCAGAACTCCTGTATTTTGATGAAAACTCACTGAAATCAAACTGTGAATTCAAGTTTATGCATCTTTCTATGCTTTCAGGTTGAAACTTGACTGAAAACTCACTTTCAACAAAAGTTATGGCTGTTTTGTGTCACAGGTCACAAATAGCGTTTTCTCAGCGAGAGAAGGCCAAAATGAACACTTCATGCATAACTCTTGTATTTTGATGAAAACTCACTGAAATCCACCTGTAACTTCAAGTTTATGCATCTTTCTATGCTTTCAGGTTGAAACTTGACTTAAAACTCACTTTGAACAAAAGTTATGGCATTTTTGTTTCACAGGTCACAAATAGTGTTTTCTCAGCGAGAGAAGGCCAAAATGAACACTTCATGCATAACTCCTGTATTTTGATGAAAACTCACTGAAATCCACCTGTAACTTCAAGTTTATACATCTTTCTATGCTTTCAGGTTGAAACTTGACTGAAAACTCACTTTGAACAAAAGTTATGGCATTTTTGTGTCACAGGTCACAAATAGTGTTTTCTCAGCGAGAGAAGGCCAAAATGAACACTTCATGCAGAACTCCTGTATTTTGATGAAAACTCACTGAAATCCACCTGTAACTTCAAGTTTATGCATCTTTCTATGCTTTCAGGTTGAAACTTGACTGAAAACTCACTTTGAACAAAAGTTATGGCATTTTTATGTCACAGGTCACAAATAGTGTTTTCTCAGCGAGAGAAGGCCAAAATGAACACTTCATGCAGAACTCCTGTATTTTGATGAAAACTCATTGAAATCCACCTGTAACTTCAAGTTTATGCATCTTTCTGTGCTTTCAGGTTGAAACGTGACTGAAAACTCACTTTGAACCAAAGTTATGGCATTTTTGTGTCACAGGTCACAAATAGCGTTTTCTCAGCGAGAGAAGGCCAAAATGAACACTTCATGCATAACTCCTGTATTTTGATGAAAACTCACTGAAATCCACCTGTAACTTCAAGTTTATGCATCTTTCTATGCTTTCAGGTTGAAACTTGACTGAAAACTCACTTTGAACAAACGTTATGGCATTTTTGTATCACAGGTCACAAATAGTGTTTTCTCAGCAAGAGAAGGCCAAAATGAACACTTTATGCAGAACTCCTGTATTTTGATGAAAACTCACTGAAATCAAACTGTGAATTCAAGTTTATGCATCTTTCTATGCTTTCAGGTTGAAACTTGACTGAAAACTCACTTTCAACAAAAGTTATGGCTGTTTTGTGTCACAGGTCACAAATAGCGTTTTCTCAGCGAGAGAAGGCCAAAATGAACACTTCATGCATAACTCTTGTATTTTGATGAAAACTCACTGAAATCAAGCTGTAACTTCAAGTTTGTGCATCTTTCTATGCTTTCAGGTTGAAACTTGACTGAAAACTCACTTTCAACAAAAGTTATGGCTGTTTTGTGTCACAGGTCACAAATAGCGTTTTCTCAGCGAGAGAAGGCCAAAATGAACACTTCATGCAGAACTCCTGTATTTTGATGAAAACTCACTGAAATCAAGCTGTAACTTCAAGTTTATGCATCTTTCTATGCTTTCAGGTTGAAACTTGACTTAAAACTCACTTTGAACAAAAGTTATGGCATTTTTGTATCACAGGTCACAAATAGTGTTTTCTCAGCGAGAGAAGGCCAAAATGAACACTTCATGCAGAACTCCTATATTTTGATGAAAACTCACTGAAATCAAGCTGTAACTTCAAGTTTATACATCTTTCTATGCTTTCAGGTTGAAACTTGACTGAAAACTCACTTTCAACAAAAGTTATGGCATTTTTGTATCACAGGTCACAAATAGTGTTTTCTCAGCGAGAGAAGGCCAAAATGAACACTTCATGCAGAACTCCTGTATTTTGATGAAAACTCATTGAAATCCACCTGTAACTTCAAGTTTATGCATCTTTCTATGCTTTCAGTTTGAAACGTGACTGAAAACTCACTTTGAACAAAAGTTATGGCATTTTTGTGTCACAGGTCACAAAGAGTGTTTTCTTAGCGAGAGAAGGCCAAAATGAACACTTCATGCAGAACTCCTTTATTTTGATGAAAACTCACTGAAATCAAGCTGTAACTTCAAGTTTATGCATCTTTCTATGCTTTCAGGTTGAAACTTGACTTAAAAATCACTTTGAACAAAAGTTATGGCATTTTTGTATCACAGGTCACAAATAGTGTTTTCTCAGCGAGAGAAGGCCAAAATGAACACTTCATGCAGAACTCCTGTATTTTGATGAAAACTCACTGAAATCAAGCTGTAACTTCAAGTTTATGCATCTTTCTATGCTTTCAGGTTGAAACTTGACTGAAAACTCACTTTCAACAAAAGTTATGGCTGTTTTGTGTCACAGGTCACAAATAGCGTTTTCTCAGCGAGAGAAGGCCAAAATGAACACTTCATGCAGAACT
This sequence comes from Aulostomus chinensis, assembly GCF_037954235.1. Classification (NCBI taxonomy): domain Eukaryota; kingdom Metazoa; phylum Chordata; class Actinopteri; order Syngnathiformes; family Aulostomidae; genus Aulostomus; species Aulostomus chinensis. Next base: position 22,414,342 of record NC_141338.1, on the reverse strand, counting down.
CCTGTCTTTTGATGAAAACTCATTGAAATCAAGCTGTAACTTCAAGTTTATGCATCTTTCTATGCTTTCAGATTGAAACTTGACTGAAAACTCACTTTGAAAAAAAGTTATGGCATTTTTATGTCACAGGTCACAAATAGTGTTTTCTGAGCGAGAGAAGGCCAAAATGAACACTTCATGCAGAACTCCTGTATTTTGATGAAAACTCACTGAAATCCACCTGTAACTTCAAGTTTATGCATCTTTCTATGCTTTCAGGTTGAAACTTGACTGAAAACTCACTTTCAACAAACGTTATGGCATTTTTGTATCACAGGTTACAAATAGTGTTTTCTCAACGAGAGAAGGCCAAAATGAACACTTCATGCAGAACTCCTGTATTTTGATGAAAACTCACTGAAATCAAGCTGTGAATTCAAGTTTATGCATCTTTCTATGCTTTCAGGTTGAAACTTGACTGAAAACTCACTTTCAACAAAAGTTATGGCTGTTTTGTGTCACAGGTCACAAATAGCGTTTTCTCAGCGAGAGAAGGCCAAAATGAACACTTCATGCATAACTCTTGTATTTTGATGAAAACTCACTGAAATCCACCTGTAACTTCAAGTTTATGCATCTTTCTATGCTTTCAGGTTGAAACTTGACTGAAAACTCACTTTCAAGAATAGTTATGGCTCTTTTGTGTCACAGGTCACAAATAGCGTTTTCTCAGCGAGAGAAGGCCAAAATGAACACTTCATGCATAACTCCTGTCTTTTGATGAAAACTCACTGAAATCAAGCTGTAACTTCAAGTTTATGCATCTTTCTATGCTTTCAGGTTGAAACTTGACTTAAAACTCACTTTGAACAAAAGTTATGGCATTTTTGTATCACAGGTCACAAATAGTGTTTTCTCAGCGAGAGAAGGCCAAAATGAACACTTCATGCAGAACTCCTGTATTTTGATGAAAACTCATTGAAATCCACCTGTAACTTCAAGTTTATGCATCTTTCTATGCTTTCAGGTTGAAACGTGACTGAAAACTCACTTTGAACAAAAGTTATGGCATTTTTGTGTCACAGGTCACAAATAGCGTTTTCTCAGCGAGAGAAGGCCAAAATGAACACTTCATGCATAACTCTTGTATTTTGATGAAAACTCACTGAAATCCACCTGTAACTTCAAGTTTATGCATCTTTCTATGCTTTCAGGTTGAAACTTGACTGAAAACTCACTTTGAACAAAAGTTATGGCATTTTTGTGTCACAGGTCACAAAAAGTGTTTTCTCAGCGAGAGAAGGCCAAAATGAACACTTCATGCAGAACTCCTGTATTTTGATGAAAACTCACTGAAATCCACCTGTAACTTCAAGTTCATGCATCTTTCTATGCTTTCAGGTTGAAACTTGACTGAAAACTCACTTTGAACCAAAGTTATGGCATTTTTATGTCACAGGTCACAAAAAGTGTTTTCTGAGCGAGAGAAGGCCAAAATGAACACTTCATGCGGAACTCCTGTATTTTGATGAAAACTCACTGAAATCCACCTGTAACTTCAAGTTTATGCATCTTTCTATGCTTTCAGGTTGAAACTTGACTGAAAACTCACTTTGAACAAACGTTATGGCATTTTTGTATCACAGGTCACAAATAGTGTTTTCTCAACGAGAGAAGGCCAAAATGAACACTTCATGCAGAACTCCTGTATTTTGATGAAAACTCACTGAAATCAAGCTGTGAATTCAAGTTTATGCATCTTTCTATGCTTTCAGGTTGAAACTTGACTGAAAACTCACTTTGAACAAAAGTTATGGCTGTTTTGTGTCACAGGTCACAAACAGCGTTTTCTCAGCGAGAGAAGGCCAAAATGAACACTTCATGCATAACTCTTGTATTTTGATGAAAACTCACTGAAATCCACCTGTAACTTCAAGTTTATGCATCTTTCTATGCTTTCAGGTTGAAACTTGACTGAAAACTCACTTTGAACAAAAGTTATGGCATTTTTGTTTCACAGGTCACAAATAGCGTTTTCTCAGCGAGAGAAGGCCAAAATGAACACTTCATGCAGAACTCCTGTATTTTGATGAAAACTCACTGAAATCAAGCTGTAACTTCAATTTTATGCATCTTTCTATGCTTTCAGGTTGAAACTTGACTGAAAACTAACTTTCAACAAAAGTTATGGCTGTTTTGTGTCACAGGTCACAAATAGCGTTTTCTCAGCGAGAGAAGGCCAAAATGAACACTTCATGCATAACTCCTGTATTTTGATGAAAACTCACTGAAATCAAGCTGTGAATTCAAGTTTATGCATCTTTCTATGCTTTCAGGTGGAAACTTGACTGAAAACTCACTTTCAACAAAAGTTATGGCTGTTCTGTGTCACAGGTCACAAATAGCGTTTTCTCAGTGAGAGAAGGCCAAAATGAACACTTCATGCAGAACTCCTGTATTTTGATGAAAACTCACTGAAATCCACCTGTAACTTCAAGTTTATGCATTTTTCTATGCTTTCAGGTTGAAACTTGACTGAAAACTCACTTTCAACAAAAGTTATGGCTGTTTTGTGTCACAGGTCACAAATAGCGTTTTCTCAGCAAGAGAAGGCCAAAATGAACACTTCATGCAGAACTCCTGTATTTTGATGAAAACTCACTGAAATCCACCTGTAACTTCAAGTTTATGCATCTTTCTATGCTTTCAGGTTGAAACTTGACTGAAAACTCACTTTTAAGAAAAGTTATGGCTGTTTTGTGTCACAGGTCACAAATAGTGTTTTCTCAGCGAGAGAAGGCCAAAATGAACACTTCATGCAGAACTCCTGTATTTTGATGAAAACTCACTGAAATCCACCTGTAACTTCAAGTTTATGCATCTTTCTATGCTTTCAGGTTGAAACTTGACTGAAAACTCACTTTGAACAAAAGTTATGGCATTTTTGTGTCACAGGTCACAAATAGTGTTTTCTCAGCGAGAGAAGGCCAAAATGAACACTTCATGCAGAACTCCTGTATTTTGATGAAAACTCACTGAAATCCACCTGTAACTTCAAGTTTATGCATCTTTCTATGCTTTCAGGTTGAAACTTGACTGAAAACTCACTTTGAACAAAAGTTATGGCATTTTTATGTCACAGGTCACAAATAGTGTTTTCTCAGCGAGAGAAGGCCAAAATGAACACTTCATGCAGAACTCCTGTATTTTGATGAAAACTCATTGAAATCCACCTGTAACTTCAAGTTTATGCATCTTTCTGTGCTTTCAGGTTGAAACGTGACTGAAAACTCACTTTGAACAAAAGTTATGGCATTTTTGTGTCACAGGTCACAAAAAGTGTTTTCTCAGCGAGAGAAGGCCAAAATGAACACTTCATGCAGAACTCCTGTATTTTGATGAAAACTCACTGAAATCCACCTGTAACTTCAAGTTTATGCATCTTTCTATGCTTTCAGGTTGAAACTTGACTGAAAACTCACTTTGAAAAAAGTTATGGCATTTTTATGTCACAGGTCACAAATAGTGTTTTCTGAGCGAGAGAAGGCCAAAATGAACACTTCATGCAGAACTCCTGTATTTTGATGAAAACTCACTGAAATCCACCTGTAACTTCAAGTTTATGCATCTTTCTATGCTTTCAGGTTGAAACTTGACTGAAAACTCACGTTGAACAAAAGTTATGGCATTTTTGTGTCACAGGTCACAAATAGTGTTTTCTCAGCGAGAGAAGGCCAAAATGAACACTTCATGCAGAACTCCTGTATTTTGATGAAAACTCACTGAAATCCACCTGTAACTTCAAGTTTATGCATCTTTCTATGCTTTCAGGTTGAAACTTGACTGAAAACTCACTTTGAACAAAAGTTATGGCATTTTTATGTCACAGGTCACAAATAGTGTTTTCTCAGCGAGAGAAGGCCAAAATGAACACTTCATGCAGAACTCCTGTATTTTGATGAAAACTCATTGAAATCCACCTGTAACTTCAAGTTTATGCATCTTTCTATGCTTTCAGGTTGAAACTTGACTGAAAACTCACTTTGAACAAAAGTTATGGCATTTTTGTGTCACAGGTCACAAATAGCGTTTTCTCAGCGAGAGAAGGCCAAAATGAACACTTCATGCAGAACTCATGTATTTTGATGAAAACTCACTGAAATCCACCTGTAACTTCAAGTTTATGCATCTTTCTATGCTTTCAGGTTGAAACTTGACTGAAAACTCACTTTGAACAAACGTTATGGCATTTTTGTATCACAGGTCACAAATAGTGTTTTCTCAACGAGAGAAGGCCAAAATGAACACTTCATGCAGAACTCTTGTATTTTGATGAAAACTCACTGAAATCCACCTGTAACTTCAAGTTTATGCATCTTTCTATGCTTTCAGGTTGAAACTTGACTGAAAACTCACTTTCAACAAAAGTTATGGCATTTTTGTGTCACAGGTCACAAAAAGTGTTTTCTCAGCGAGAGAAGGCCAAAATGAACACTTCATGCAGAACTCCTGTATTTTGATGAAAACTCACTGAAATCCACCTGTAACTTCAAGTTTATGCATCTTTCTATGCTTTCAGGTTGAAACTTGACTGAAAACTCACTTTGAAAAAAAGTTATGGCATTTTTATGTCACAGGTCACAAATAGTGTTTTCTGAGCGAGAGAAGGCCAAAATGAACACTTCATGCAGAACTCCTGTATTTTGATGAAAACTCACTGAAATCCACCTGTAACTTCAAGTTTATGCATCTTTCTATGCTTTCAGGTTGAAACTTGACTGAAAACTCACTTTGAACAAACGTTATGGCATTTTTGTATCACAGGTCACAAATAGTGTTTTCTCAACGAGAGAAGGCCAAAATGAACACTTCATGCATAACTCTTGTATTTTGATGAAAACTCACTGAAATCCACCTGTAACTTCAAGTTTATGCATCTTTCTATGCTTTCAGGTTGAAACTTGACTGAAAACTCACTTTGAACAAAAGTTATGGCATTTTTGTGTCACAGGTCACAAATAGTGTTTTCTCAGCGAGAGAAGGCCAAAATGAACACTTCATGCATAACTCCTGTATTTTGATGAAAACTCATTGAAATCCACCTGTAACTTCAAGTTTATGCATCTTTCTATGCTTTCAGGTTGAAACGTGACTGAAAACTCACTTTTAACAAAAGTTATGGCATTTTTGTGTCACAGGTCACAAAAAGTGTTTTCTCAGCGAGAGAAGGCCAAAATGAACACTTCATGCAGAACTCCTGTATTTTGATGAAAACTCACTGAAATCCACCTGTAACTTCAAGTTTATGCATCTTTCTATGCTTTCAGGTTGAAACTTGACTTAAAAATCACTTTGAACAAAAGTTATGGCATTTTTGTATCACAGGTCACAAATAGTGTTTTCTCAGCGAGAGAAGGCCAAAATGAACACTTCATGCAGAACTCCTGTATTTTGATGAAAACTCACTGAAATCAAGCTGTAACTTCAAGTTTATGCATCTTTCTATGCTTTCAGGTTGAAACTTGACTGAAAACTCACTTTCAAAAAAGTTATGGCATTTTTGTGTCACAGGTCACAAATAGCGTTTTCTCAGCGAGAAAAGGCCAAAATGAACACTTCATGCAGAACTCCTGTATTTTGATGAAAACTCACTGAAATCAAGCTGTAACTTCAATTTTATGCATCTTTCTATGCTTTCAGGTTGAAACGTGACTGAAAACTCACTTTGAACAAAAGTTATGGCATTTTTGTGTCACAGGTCACAAATAGCGTTTTCTCAGCGAGAGAAGGCCAAAATGAACACTTCATGCAGAACTCCTGTATTTTGATGAAAACTCACTGAAATCCACCTGTAACTTCAAGTTTATGCATCTTTCTATGCTTTCAGGTTGAAACTTGACTGAAAACTCACTTTGAACAAAAGTTATGGCATTTTTATGTCACAGGTCACAAATAGTGTTTTCTCAGCGAGAGAAGGCCAAAATGAACACTTCATGCAGAACTCCTGTATTTTGATGAAAACTCATTGAAATCCACCTGTAACTTCAAGTTTATGCATCTTTCTATGCTTTCAGGTTGAAACTTGACTGAAAACTCACTTTGAACAAAAGTTATGGCATTTTTGTGTCACAGGTCACAAATAGCGTTTTCTCAGCGAGAGAAGGCCAAAATGAACACTTCATGCATAATTCTTGTATTTTGATGAAAACTCACTGAAATCCACCTGTAACTTCAAGTTTATGCATCTTTCTATGCTTTCAGGTTGAAACTTGACTTAAAAATCACTTTGAACAAAAGTTATGGCATTTTTGTGTCACATGTCACAAATATCGTTTTCTCAGCAAGAGAAGGCCAAAATGAACACTTCATGCAGAACTCCTGTATTTTGATGAAAACTCACTGAAATCAAGCTGTAACTTCAAGTTTATGCATCTTTCTATGCTTTCAGGTTGAAACTTGACTGAAAACTCACTTTCAACAAAAGTTATGGCATTTTTGTGTCACAGGTCACAAATAGCGTTTTCTCAGCGAGAGAAGGCCAAAATGAACACTTCATGCATAACTCTTGTATTTTGATGAAAACTCACTGAAATCCCCCTGTAACTTCAAGTTTATGCATCTTTCTATGCTTTCAGGTTGAAACTTGACTGAAAACTCACTTTGAACAAAAGTTATGGCATTTTTGTGTCACAGGTCACAAAAAGTGTTTTCTCAGCGAGAGAAGGCCAAAATGAACACTTCATGCAGAACTCCTGTATTTTGATGAAAACTCACTGAAATCCACCTGTAACTTCAAGTTTATGCATCTTTCTATGCTTTCAGGTTGAAACTTGACTGAAAACTCACTTTCAACAAAAATTATGGCTGTTTTGTGTCACAGGTCACAAATAGCGTTTTCTCAGCGAGAGAAGGCCAAAATGAACACTTCATGCAGAACTCTTGTATTTTGATGAAAACTCACTGAAATCAAGCTGTGAATTCAAGTTTATGCATCTTTCTATGCTTTCAGGTTGAAACTTGACTGAAAACTCACTTTCAACAAAAGTTATGGCTGTTTTGTGTCACAGGTCACAAATAGCGTTTTCTTAGCGAGAGAAGGCCAAAATGAACACTTCATGCATAACTCCTGTATTTTGATGAAAACTCACTGAAATCCACCTGTAACTTCAAGTTTATGCATCTTTCTATGCTTTCAGTTTGAAACTTGACTGAAAACTCACTTTCAAAAAAAGTTATGGCTGTTTTGTGTCACAGGTCACAAATAGTGTTTTCTCAGCGAGAGAAGGCCAAAATGAACACTTCATGCATAACTCCTGTATTTTGATGAAAACTCACTGAAATCCACCTGTAACTTCAAGTTTATGCATCTTTCTATGCTTTCAGGTTGAAACTTGACTGAAAACTCACTTTGAACAAAAGTTATGGCATTTTTGTGTCACAGGTCACAAATAGTGTTTTCTCAGCGAGAGAAGGCAAAAATGAACACTTCATGCAGAAATCCTGTATTTTGATGAAAACTCACTGGAATCAAGCTGTAACTTCAAGTTTATGCATCTTTCTATGCTTTCAGGTTGAAACTTGACTGAAAACTCACTTTGAACAAAAGTTATGGCATTTTTATGTAACAGGTCACAAATAGTGTTTTCTCAGCGAGAGAAGGCCAAAATGAACACTTCATGCAGAACTCCTCTATTTTGATGAAAACTCATTGAAATCCACCTGTAACTTCAAGTTTTTGCATCTTTCTATGCTTTCAGGTTGAAAGTTGACTGAAAACTCACTTTGAACAAAAGTTATGGCATTTTTGTGTCACAGGTCACAAATAGCGTTTTCTCAGCGAGAGAAGGCCAAAATGAACACTTCATGCAGAACTCCTGTATTTTGATGAAAACTCACTGAAATCCACCTGTAACTTCAAGTTTATGCATTTTTCTATGCTTTCAGGTTGAAACTTGACTGAAAACTCACTTTCAACAAAAGTTATGGCATTTTTGTGTCACAGGTCACAAAAAGCGTTTTCTCAGCGAGAGAAGGCCAAAATGAACACTTCATGCAGAACTCCTGTATTTTGATGAAAACTCACTGACATCCACCTGTAACTTCAAATTTATGCATCTTTCTATGCTTTCAGGTTGAAACTTGACTGAAAACTCACTTTCAAAAAAAGTTATGGCTGTTTTGTGTCACAGGTCACAAATAGTGTTTTCTCAGCGAGAGAAGGCCAAAATGAACACTTCATGCAGAACTCCTGTATTTTGATGAAAACTCACTGAAATCCACCTGTAACTTCAAGTTTATGCATCTTTCTATGCTTTCAGGTTGAAACTTGACTGAAAACTCACTTTGAACAAAAGTTATGGCATTTTTGTGTCACAGGTCACAAATAGCGTTTTCTCAGCGAGAGAAGGCCAAAATGAACACTTCATGCAGAACTCCTGTATTTTGATGAAAACTCACTGGAATCAAGCTGTAACTTCAAGTTTATGCATCTTTCTATGCTTTCAGGTTGAAACTTGACTGAAAACTCACTTTGAACAAAAGTTATGGCATTTTTATGTCACAGGTCACAAATAGTGTTTTCTCAGCGAGAGAAGGCCAAAATGAACACTTCATGCAGAATTCCTCTATTTTGATGAAAACTCATTGAAATCCACCTGTAACTTCAAGTTTATGAATCTTTCTATGCTTTCAGGTTGAAACTTGACTGAAAACTCACTTTGAACAAAAGTTATGGCATTTTTGTGTCACAGGTCACAAATAGCGTTTTCTCAGCGAGAGAAGGCCAAAATGAACACTTCATGCAGAACTCTTGTATTTTGATGAAAACTCACTGAAATCCACCTGTAACTTCAAGTTTATGCATCTTTCTATGCTTTCAGTTTGAAACTTGACTGAAAACTCACTTTGAACAAAAGTTATGGCATTTTTGTGTCACAGGTCACAAATAGTGTTTTCTCAGCGAGAGAAGGCCAAAATGAACACTTCATGTATAACTCCTGTATTTTGATGAAAACTCATTGAAATCCACCTGTAACTTCAAGTTTATGCATCTTTCTATGCTTTCAGGTTGAAACGTGACTGAAAACTCACTTTGAACAAAAGTTATGGCATTTTTGTGTCACAGGTCACAAATAGCGTTTTCTCAGCGAGAGAAGGCCAAAATGAACACTTAATGCTTAACTCTTGTATTTTGATGAAAACTCACTGAAATCCACCTGTAACTTCAAGTTTATGCATCTTTCTATGCTTTCAGGTTGAAACTTGACTGAAAACTCACTTTGAACAAAAGTTATGGCTGTTTTGTGTCACAGGTCACAAAAAGTGTTTTCTCAGCGAGAGAAGGCCAAAATGAACACTTCATGCAGAACTCCTGTATTTTGATGAAAACTCACTGAAATCCACCTGTAACTTCAAGTTTATGCATCTTTCTATGCTTTCAGGTTGAAACTTGACTTAAAAATCACTTTGAACAAAAGTTATGGCATTTTTGTATCACAGGTCACAAATAGTGTTTTCTCAGCGAGAGAAGGCCAAAATGAACACTTCATGCAGAACTCCTGTATTTTGATGAAAACTCACTGAAATCAAGCTGTAACTTCAAGTTTATGCATCTTTCTATGCTTTCAGGTTGAAACTTGACTGAAAACTCACTTTCAACAAAAGTTATGGCATTTTTGTGTCACAGGTCACAAATAGTGTTTTCTCAGCGAGAGAAGGCCAAAATGAACACTTCATGCAGAACTCCTCTATTTTGATGAAAACTCACTGAAATCAAGCTGTAACTTCAAGTTTATGCATCTTTCTATGCTTTCAGGTTGAAACTTGACTGAAAACTCACTTTTAACAAAAGTTATGGCATTTTTGTGTCACAGGTCACAAAAAGTGTTTTCTCAGCGAGAGAAGGCCAAAATGAACACTTCATGCAGAACTCCTGTATTTTGATGAAAACTCACTGAAATCCACCTGTAACTTCAAGTTTATGCATCTTTCTATGCTTTCAGGTTGAAACTTGACTTAAAAATCACTTTGAACAAAAGTTATGGCATTTTTGTATCACAGGTCACAAATAGTGTTTTCTCAGCGAGAGAAGGCCAAAATGAACACTTCATGCAGAACTCCTGTATTTTGATGAAAACTCACTGAAATCAAGCTGTAACTTAAAGTTTATGCATCTTTCTATGCTTTCAGGTTGAAACTTGACTGAAAACTCACTTTCAACAAAAGTTATGGCATTTTTGTGTCACAGGTCACAAATAGCGTTTTCTCAGCGAGAGAAGGCCAAAATGAACACTTCATGCAGAACTCCTGTATTTTGATGAAAACTCACTGAAATCAAGCTGTAACTTCAATTTTATGCATCTTTCTATGCTTTCAGGTTGAAACGTGACTGAAAACTCACTTTGAACAAAAGTTATGGCTGTTTTGTGTCACAGGTCACAAATAGTGTTTTCTCAGCGAGAGAAGGCCAAAATGAACACTTCATGCAGAACTCCTGTATTTTGATGAAAACTCACTGAAATCCACCTGTAACTTCAAGTTTATGCATCTTTCTATGCTTTCAGGTTGAAACTTGACTGAAAACTCACTTTGAACAAAAGTTATGGCATTTTTGTGTCACAGGTCACAAATAGCGTTTTCTCAGCGAGAGAAGGCCAAAATGAACACTTCATGCAGAACTCCTGTATTTTGATGAAAACTCACTGGAATCAAGCTGTAACTTCAAGTTTATGCATCTTTCTATGCTTTCAGGTTGAAACTTGACTGAAAACTCACTTTGAACAAAAGTTATGGCATTTTTATGTCACAGGTCACAAATAGTGTTTTCTCAGCGAGAGAAGGCCAAAATGAACACTTCATGCAGAACTCCTCTATTTTGATGAAAACTCATTGAAATCCACCTGTAACTTCAAGTTTATGAATCTTTCTATGCTTTCAGGTTGAAACTTGACTGAAAACTCACTTTGAACAAAAGTTATGGCATTTTTGTGTCACAGGTCACAAATAGCGTTTTCTCAGCGAGAGAAGGCCAAAATGAACACTTCATGCATAACTCTTGTATTTTGATGAAAACTCACTGAAATCCACCTGTAACTTCAAGTTTATGCATCTTTCTATGCTTTCAGGTTGAAACTTGACTGAAAACTCACTTTGAAAAAAACTTATGGCATTTTTGTGTCACAGGTCACAAATAGTGTTTTCTCAGCGAGAGAAGGCCAAAATGAACACTTCATGCATAACTCCTGTATTTTGATGAAAACTCATTGAAATCCACCTGTAACTTCAAGTTTATGCATCTTTCTATGCTTTCAGGTTGAAACGTGACTGAAAACTCACTTTGAACAAAAGTTATGGCATTTTTGTGTCACAGGTCACAAATAGCGTTTTCTCAGCGAGAGAAGGCCAAAATGAACACTTCATGCATAACTCTTGTATTTTGATGAAAACTCACTGAAATCCACCTGTAACTTCAAGTTTATGCATCTTTCTATGCTTTCAGGTTGAAACTTGACTGAAAACTCACTTTGAACAAAAGTTATGGCTGTTTTGTGTCACAGGTCACAAATAGTGTTTTCTCAGCGAGAGAAGGCCAAAATGAACACTTCATGCAGAACTCCTGTATTTTGATGAAAACTCACTGAAATCCACCTGTAACTTCAAGTTTATGCATCTTTCTATGCTTTCAGGTTGAAACTTGACTGAAAACTCACTTTGAACAAAAGTTATGGCATTTTTGTGTCACAGGTCACAAATAGCGTTTTCTCAGCGAGAGAAGGCCAAAATGAACACTTCATGCAGAACTCCTGTATTTTGATGAAAACTCACTGGAATCAAGCTGTAACTTCAAGTTTATGCATCTTTCTATGCTTTCAGGTTGAAACTTGACTGAAAACTCACTTTGAACAAAAGTTATGGCATTTTTATGTCACAGGTCACAAATAGTGTTTTCTCAGCGAGAGAAGGCCAAAATGAACACTTCATGCAGAACTCCTCTATTTTGATGAAAACTCATTGAAATCCACCTGTAACTTCAAGTTTATGAATCTTTCTATGCTTTCAGGTTGAAACTTGACTGAAAACTCACTTTGAACAAAAGTTATGGCATTTTTGTGTCACAGGTCACAAATAGCGTTTTCTCAGCGAGAGAAGGCCAAAATGAACACTTCATGCATAACTCTTGTATTTTGATGAAAACTCACTGAAATCCACCTGTAACTTCAAGTTTATGCATCTTTCTATGCTTTCAGGTTGAAACTTGACTGAAAACTCACTTTGAAAAAAACTTATGGCATTTTTGTGTCACAGGTCACAAATAGTGTTTTCTCAGCGAGAGAAGGCCAAAATGAACACTTCATGCATAACTCCTGTATTTTGATGAAAACTCATTGAAATCCACCTGTAACTTCAAGTTTATGCATCTTTCTATGCTTTCAGGTTGAAACGTGACTGAAAACTCACTTTGAACAAAAGTTATGGCATTTTTGTGTCACAGGTCACAAATAGCGTTTTCTCAGCGAGAGAAGGCCAAAATGAACACTTCATGCATAACTCTTGTATTTTGATGAAAACTCACTGAAATCCACCTGTAACTTCAAGTTTATGCATCTTTCTATGCTTTCAGGTTGAAACTTGACTGAAAACTCACTTTGAACAAAAGTTATGGCTGTTTTGTGTCACAGGTCACAAAAAGTGTTTTCTCAGCGAGAGAAGGCCAAAATGAACACTTCATGCAGAACTCCTGTATTTTGATGAAAACTCACTGAAATCCACCTGTAACTTCAAGTTTATGCATCTTTCTATGCTTTCAGGTTGAAACTTGACTTAAAAATCACTTTGAACAAAAGTTATGGCATTTTTGTATCACAGGTCACAAATAGTGTTTTCTCAGCAAGAGAAGGCCAAAATGAACACTTCATGCAGAACTCCTGTATTTTGATGAAAACTCACTGAAATCAAGCTGTAACTTCAAGTTTCTGCATCTTTCTATGCTTTCAGGTTGAAACTTGACTGAAAACTCACTTTCAACAAAAGTTATGGCATTTTTGTGTCACAGGTCACAAATAGTGTTTTCTCAGCGAGAGAAGGCCAAAATGAACACTTCATGCAGAACTCCTCTATTTTGATGAAAACTCACTGAAATCAAGCTGTAACTTCAAGTTTATGCATCTTTCTATGCTTTCAGGTTGAAACTTGACTGAAAACTCACTTTTAACAAAAGTTATGGCATTTTTGTGTCACAGGTCACAAATAGCGTTTTCTCAGCGAGAGAAGGCCAAAATGAAAACTTCATGCATAACTCTTGTATTTTGATGAAAACTCACTGAAATCCACCTGTAACTTCAAGTTTATGCATCTTTCTATGCTTTCAGGTTGAAACTTGACTGAAAACTCACTTTGAACAAAAGTTATGGCATTTTTGTGTCACAGGTCACAAATAGTGTTTTCTCAGCGAGAGAAGGCCAAAATGAACACTTCATGCATAACTCCTGTTTTTGATGAAAACTCATTGAAATCCACCTGTAACTTCAAGTTTATGCATCTTTCTATGCTTTCAGGTTGAAACGTGACTGAAAACTCACTTTGAACAAAAGTTATGGCATTTTTGTGTCACAGGTCACAAATAGCGTTTTCTCAGCGAGAGAAGGCCAAAATGAACACTTAATGCATAACTCTTGTATTTTGATGAAAACTCACTGAAATCCACCTGTTACTTCAAGTTTATGCATCTTTCTATGCTTTCAGGTTGAAACTTGACTGAAAACTCACTTTGAACAAAAGTTATGGCATTTTTGCGTCACAGGTCACAAAAAGTGTTTTCTCAGCGAGAGAAGGCCAAAATGAACACTTCATGCAGAACTCCTGTATTTTGATGAAAACTCACTGAAATCCACCTGTAACTTCAAGTTTATGCATCTTTCTATGCTTTCAGGTTGAAACTTGACTGAAAACTCACTTTGAACAAAAGTTATGGCATTTTTGTGTCACATGTCACAAAAAGTGTTTTCTCAGCGAGAGAAGGCCAAAATGAACACTTCATGCAGAACTCCTGTATTTTGATGAAAACTCACTGAAATCCACCTGTAACTTCAAGTTTATGCATCTTTCTATGCTTTCAGGTTGAAACTTGACTTAAAAATCACTTTCAACAAAAGTTATGGCATTTTTGTGTCACAGGTCACAAATAGCGTTTTCTCAGCGAGAGAAGGCCAAAATGAACACTTCATGCAGAACTCCTGTATTTTGATGAAAACTCACTGAAATCAAGCTGTAACTTCAAGTTTATGCATCTTTCTATGCTTTCAGGTTGAAACGTGACTGAAAACTCACTTTGAACAAAAGTTATGGCTGTTTTGTGTCACAGGTCACAAATAGCGTTTTCTCAGCGAGAGAAGGCCATAATGAACACTTCATGCAGAACTCCTGTATTTTGATGAAAACTCACTGAAATCAAGCTGTAACTTCAAGTTTATGCATCTTTCTATGCTTTCAGGTTGAAATTTGACTGAAAACTCACTTTGAACAAAAGTTATGGCATTTTTATGTCACAGGTCACAAATAGTGTTTTCTCAGCGAGAGAAGGCCAAAATGAACACTTCATGCAGAACTCCTGTATTTTGATGAAAACTCATTGAAATCCACCTGTAACTTCAAGTTTATGCATCTTTCTATGCTTTCAGGTTGAAACTTGACTGAAAACTCACTTTGAACAAAAGTTATGGCATTTTTGTGTCACAGGTCACAAATAGCGTTTTCTCAGCGAGAGAAGGCCAAAATGAACACTTCATGTATAACTCTTGTATTTTGATGAAAACTCACTGAAATCCACCTATAACTTCAAGTTTATGCATCTTTCTATGCTTTCAGGTTGAAACTTGACTGAAAACTCACTTTGAAAAAAAGTTATGTCATTTTTGTGTCACAGGTCACAAATATCGTTTTCTCAGCGAGAGAAGGCCAAAATGAACACTTCATGCATAACTCCTGTATTTTGATGAAAATTCATTGAAATCCACCTGTAACTTCAAGTTTATGCATCTTTCTATGCTTTCAGGTTGAAACGTGACTGAAAACTCACTTTGAACAAAAGTTATGGCATTTTTGTGTCACAGGTCACAAATAGCGTTTTCTCAGCGAGAGAAGGCCAAAATGAACACTTCATGCAGAACTCCTGTATTTTGATGAAAACTCACTGAAATCAAGCTGTAACTTCAATTTTATGCATCTTTCTATGCTTTCAGGTTGAAACTTGACTGAAAACTCACTTTGAACAAAAGTTATGTCATTTTTGTGTCACAAGTCACAAATATCGTTTTCTCAGCAAGAGAAGGCCAAAATGAACACTTCATGCAGAACTCCTGTATTTTGATGAAAACTCACTGAAATCAAGCTGTAACTTCATGTTTATGCATCTTTCTATGCTTTCAGGTTGAAACTTGACGGAAAACTCACTTTCAACAAAAGTTATGGCATTTTTTTGTCACAGGTCACAAATAGTGTTTTCTCAGCGAGAGAAGGCCAAAATGAACACTTCATGCATAACTCCTGTATTTTGATGAAAACTCACTGAAATCCACCTGTAACTTCAAGTTTATGCATCTTTCTATGCTTTCAGGTTGAAACTTGACTGAAAACTCACTTTGAACAAAAGTTATGGCTGTTTTGTGTCACAGGTCACAAATTGTGTTTTCTCAGCGAGAGAAGGCCAAAATGAACACTTCATGCAGAATTCCTGTATTTTGAGGAAAACTCACTGAAATCAAGCTATAACTTCAAGTTTATGCATCTTTTATGCTTTCAGGTAGAAACTTGACTGAAAACTCACTTTCAACAAAAGTTATGGCTGTTTTGTGTCACAGGTCACAAATAGTGTTTTCTCAGCGAGAGAAGGCCAAAATGAACACTTCATGCAGAACTCCTGTATTTTGATGAAAACTCACTTAAATCCACCTTTAACTTCAAGTTTATGCATCTTTCTATGCTTTCAGGTTGAAAATTGACGGAAAACTCATTTTCAACAAAAGTTATGGCTTTTTTGTGTCACAAGTCACAAATAGCGTTTTCTCAGCGAGAGAAGGCCAAAATGAACACTTCATGCAGAACTCCCGTATTTTGATGAAAACTCACTGAAATCAACCTGTAACTTCAAGTTTATGCATCTTTCTATGCTTTCAGGTTGAAATTTGACTGAAAAATCACTTTGAACAAAAGTTATGGCATTTTTGTGTCACAGGTCACAAATAGTGTTTTCTCAGCGAGAGAAGGCCAAAATGAACACTTCATGCAGAACTCCTGTATTTTGATGAAAACTCACTGAAATCAAGCTGTAACTTCAAGTTTATGCATCTTTTTATGCTTTCAGGTTGAAACTTGACTGAAAACTCACTTTGAACAAAAGTTATGGCTTTTTTGTGTCACAGGTCACAAATAGCGGTTTCTCAGCGGGAGAAGGCCAAAATGAACACTTCATGCAGAGCTCCTGTATTTTGATGAAAACTCACTGAAATAAAGCTGTAACTTCAATTTTATGCATCTTTCTATGCTTTCAGGTTGAAACTTGACTGAAAACTCACTTTGAACAAAAGTTATGTCATTTTTGTGTCACATGTCACAAATATCGTTTTCTCAGCAAGAGAAGGCCAAAATGAACACTTCATGCAGAACTCCTGTATTTTGATGAAAACTCACTGAAATCAAGCTGTAACTTCAATTTTATGCATCTTTCTATGCTTTCAGGTTGAAACTTGACTGAAAACTCACTTTGAACAAAAGTTATGTCATTTTTGTGTCACATGTCACAAATATCGTTTTCTCAGCAAGAGAAGGCCAAAATGAACACTTCATGCAGAACTCCTGTATTTTGATGAAAACTCACTGAAATCAAGCTGTAACTTCAAGTTTATGCATCTTTCTATGCTTTCAGGTTGAAACGTGACTGAAAACTCACTTTGAACAAAAGTTATGGCTGTTTTGTGTCACAGGTCACAAATAGCGTTTTCTCAGCGAGAGAAGGCCATAATGAACACTTCATGCAGAACTCCTGTATTTTGATGAAAACTCACTGAAATCAAGCTGTAACTTCAAGTTTATGCATCTTTCTATGCTTTCAGGTTGAAATTTGACTGAAAACTCACTTTGAACAAAAGTTATGGCATTTTTATGTCACAGGTCACAAATAGTGTTTTCTCAGCGAGAGAAGGCCAAAATGAACACTTCATGCAGAACTCCTGTATTTTGATGAAAACTCATTGAAATCCACCTGTAACTTCAAGTTTATGCATCTTTCTATGCTTTCAGGTTGAAACTTGACTGAAAACTCACTTTGAACAAAAGTTATGGCATTTTTGTGTCACAGGTCACAAATAGCGTTTTCTCAGCGAGAGAAGGCCAAAATGAACACTTCATGTATAACTCTTGTATTTTGATGAAAACTCACTGAAATCCACCTATAACTTCAAGTTTATGCATCTTTCTATGCTTTCAGGTTGAAACTTGACTGAAAACTCACTTTGAAAAAAAGTTATGTCATTTTTGTGTCACAGGTCACAAATATCGTTTTCTCAGCGAGAGAAGGCCAAAATGAACACTTCATGCATAACTCCTGTATTTTGATGAAAATTCATTGAAATCCACCTGTAACTTCAAGTTTATGCATCTTTCTATGCTTTCAGGTTGAAACGTGACTGAAAACTCACTTTGAACAAAAGTTATGGCATTTTTGTGTCACAGGTCACAAATAGCGTTTTCTCAGCGAGAGAAGGCCAAAATGAACACTTCATGCAGAACTCCTGTATTTTGATGAAAACTCACTGAAATCAAGCTGTAACTTCAATTTTATGCATCTTTCTATGCTTTCAGGTTGAAACTTGACTGAAAACTCACTTTGAACAAAAGTTATGTCATTTTTGTGTCACATGTCACAAATATCGTTTTCTCAGCAAGAGAAGGCCAAAATGAACACTTCATGCAGAACTCCTGTATTTTGATGAAAACTCACTGAAATCAAGCTGTAACTTCATGTTTATGCATCTTTCTATGCTTTCAGGTTGAAACTTGACGGAAAACTCACTTTCAACAAAAGTTATGGCATTTTTTTGTCACAGGTCACAAATAGTGTTTTCTCAGCGAGAGAAGGCCAAAATGAACACTTCATGCATAACTCCTGTATTTTGATGAAAACTCACTGAAATCCACCTGTAACTTCAAGTTTATGCATCTTTCTATGCTTTCAGGTTGAAACTTGACTGAAAACTCACTTTGAACAAAAGTTATGGCTGTTTTGTGTCACAGGTCACAAATTGTGTTTTCTCAGCGAGAGAAGGCCAAAATGAACACTTCATGCAGAATTCCTGTATTTTGAGGAAAACTCACTGAAATCAAGCTATAACTTCAAGTTTATGCATCTTTTATGCTTTCAGGTAGAAACTTGACTGAAAACTCACTTTCAACAAAAGTTATGGCTGTTTTGTGTCACAGGTCACAAATAGTGTTTTCTCAGCGAGAGAAGGCCAAAATGAACACTTCATGCAGAACTCCTGTATTTTGATGAAAACTCACTTAAATCCACCTTTAACTTCAAGTTTATGCATCTTTCTATGCTTTCAGGTTGAAAATTGACGGAAAACTCATTTTCAACAAAAGTTATGGCTTTTTTGTGTCACAAGTCACAAATAGCGTTTTCTCAGCGAGAGAAGGCCAAAATGAACACTTCATGCAGAACTCCCGTATTTTGATGAAAACTCACTGAAATCAACCTGTAACTTCAAGTTTATGCATCTTTCTATGCTTTCAGGTTGAAATTTGACTGAAAAATCACTTTGAACAAAAGTTATGGCATTTTTGTGTCACAGGTCACAAATAGTGTTTTCTCAGCGAGAGAAGGCCAAAATGAACACTTCATGCAGAACTCCTGTATTTTGATGAAAACTCACTGAAATCAAGCTGTAACTTCAAGTTTATGCATCTTTTTATGCTTTCAGGTTGAAACTTGACTGAAAACTCACTTTGAACAAAAGTTATGGCTTTTTTGTGTCACAGGTCACAAATAGCGGTTTCTCAGCGGGAGAAGGCCAAAATGAACACTTCATGCAGAGCTCCTGTATTTTGATGAAAACTCACTGAAATAAAGCTGTAACTTCAATTTTATGCATCTTTCTATGCTTTCAGGTTGAAACTTGACTGAAAACTCACTTTGAACAAAAGTTATGTCATTTTTGTGTCACATGTCACAAATATCGTTTTCTCAGCAAGAGAAGGCCAAAATGAACACTTCATGCAGAACTCCTGTATTTTGATGAAAACTCACTGAAATCAAGCTGTAACTTCATGTTTATGCATCTTTCTATGCTTTCAGGTTGAAACTTGACGGAAAACTCACTTTCAACAAAAGTTATGGCATTTTTTTGTCACAGGTCACAAATAGTGTTTTCTCAGCGAGAGAAGGCCAAAATGAACACTTCATGCAGAACTCCTGTATTTTGATGAAAACTCACTGAAATCCACCTGTAACTTCAAGTTTATGCATCTTTCTATGCTTTCAGGTTGAAACTTGACTGAAAACTCACTTTGAACAAAAGTTATGGCTGTTTTGTGTCACAGGTCACAAATTGTGTTTTCTCAGCGAGAGAAGGCCAAAATGAACACTTCATGCAGAACTCCTGTATTTTGATGAAAACTCACTGAAATCCACCTGTAACTTCAAGTTTATGCATCTTTCTATGCTTTCATGTTGAAACTTGACTGAAAACTCACTTTGAACAAAAGTTATGGCATTTTTGTGTCACATGTCACAAAAAGTGTTTTCTCAGCGAGAGAAGGCCAAAATAAACACTTCATGCAGAACTCCTGTATTTTGATGAAAACTCACTGAAATCCACCTGTAACTTCAAGTTTATGCATCTTTCTATGCTTTCAGGTTGAAACTTGACTTAAAAATCACTTTCAACAAAAGTTATGGCATTTTTGTGTCACAGGTCACAAATAGCGTTTTCTCAGCGAGAGAAGGCCAAAATGAACACTTCATGCAGAACTCCTGTATTTTGATGAAAACTCACTGAAATCAAGCTGTAACTTCAAGTTTATGCATCTTTCTATGCTTTCAGGTTGAAACGTGACTGAAAACTCACTTTGAACAAAAGTTATGGCTGTTTTGTGTCACAGGTCACAAATAGCGTTTTCTCAGCGAGAGAAGGCCATAATGAACACTTCATGCAGAACTCCTGTATTTTGATGAAAACTCACTGAAATCAAGCTGTAACTTCAAGTTTATGCATCTTTCTATGCTTTCAGGTTGAAATTTGACTGAAAACTCACTTTGAACAAAAGTTATGGCATTTTTATGTCACAGGTCACAAATAGTGTTTTCTCAGCGAGAGAAGGCCAAAATGAACACTTCATGCAGAACTCCTGTATTTTGATGAAAACTCATTGAAATCCACCTGTAACTTCAAGTTTATGCATCTTTCTATGCTTTCAGGTTGAAACTTGACTGAAAACTCACTTTGAACAAAAGTTATGGCATTTTTGTGTCACAGGTCACAAATAGCGTTTTCTCAGCGAGAGAAGGCCAAAATGAACACTTCATGTATAACTCTTGTATTTTGATGAAAACTCACTGAAATCCACCTATAACTTCAAGTTTATGCATCTTTCTATGCTTTCAGGTTGAAACTTGACTGAAAACTCACTTTGAACAAAAGTTATGTCATTTTTGTGTCACAGGTCACAAATATCGTTTTCTCAGCGAGAGAAGGCCAAAATGAACACTTCATGCATAACTCCTGTATTTTGATGAAAATTCATTGAAATCCACCTGTAACTTCAAGTTTATGCATCTTTCTATGCTTTCAGGTTGAAACGTGACTGAAAACTCACTTTGAACAAAAGTTATGGCATTTTTGTGTCACAGGTCACAAATAGCGTTTTCTCAGCGAGAGAAGGCCAAAATGAACACTTCATGCAGAACTCCTGTATTTTGATGAAAACTCACTGAAATCAAGCTGTAACTTCAATTTTATGCATCTTTCTATGCTTTCAGGTTGAAACTTGACTGAAAACTCACTTTGAACAAAAGTTATGTCATTTTTGTGTCACATGTCACAAATATCGTTTTCTCAGCAAGAGAAGGCCAAAATGAACACTTCATGCAGAACTCCTGTATTTTGATGAAAACTCACTGAAATCAAGCTGTAACTTCATGTTTATGCATCTTTCTATGCTTTCAGGTTGAAACTTGACGGAAAACTCACTTTCAACAAAAGTTATGGCATTTTTTTGTCACAGGTCACAAATAGTGTTTTCTCAGCGAGAGAAGGCCAAAATGAACACTTCATGCATAACTCCTGTATTTTGATGAAAACTCACTGAAATCCACCTGTAACTTCAAGTTTATGCATCTTTCTATGCTTTCAGGTTGAAACTTGACTGAAAACTCACTTTGAACAAAAGTTATGGCTGTTTTGTGTCACAGGTCACAAATTGTGTTTTCTCAGCGAGAGAAGGCCAAAATGAACACTTCATGCAGAATTCCTGTATTTTGAGGAAAACTCACTGAAATCAAGCTATAACTTCAAGTTTATGCATCTTTCTATGCTTTCAGGTAGAAACTTGACTGAAAACTCACTTTCAACAAAAGTTATGGCTGTTTTGTGTCACAGGTCACAAATAGTGTTTTCTCAGCGAGAGAAGGCCAAAATGAACACTTCATGCAGAACTCCTGTATTTTGATGAAAACTCACTGAAATCCACCTTTAACTTCAAGTTTATGCATCTTTCTATGCTTTCAGGTTGAAAATTGACGGAAAACTCATTTTCAACAAAAGTTATGGCTTTTTTGTGTCACAAGTCACAAATAGCGTTTTCTCAGCGAGAGAAGGCCAAAATGAACACTTCATGCAGAACTCCTGTATTTTGATGAAAACTCACTGAAATCAACCTGTAACTTCAAGTTTATGCATCTTTCTATGCTTTCAGGTTGAAATTTGACTGAAAAATCACTTTGAACAAAAGTTATGGCATTTTTGTGTCACAGGTCACAAATAGTGTTTTCTCAGCGAGAGAAGGCCAAAATGAACACTTCATGCAGAACTCCTGTATTTTGATGAAAACTCACTGAAATCAAGCTGTAACTTCAAGTTTATGCATCTTTTTATGCTTTCAGGTTGAAACTTGACTGAAAACTCACTTTGAACAAAAGTTATGGCTTTTTTGTGTCACAGGTCACAAATAGCGGTTTCTCAGCGGGAGAAGGCCAAAATGAACACTTCATGCAGAGCTCCTGTATTTTGATGAAAACTCACTGAAATAAAGCTGTAACTTCAATTTTATGCATCTTTCTATGCTTTCAGGTTGAAACTTGACTGAAAACTCACTTTGAACAAAAGTTATGTCATTTTTGTGTCACATGTCACAAATATCGTTTTCTCAGCAAGAGAAGGCCAAAATGAACACTTCATGCAGAACTCCTGTATTTTGATGAAAACTCACTGAAATCAAGCTGTAACTTCATGTTTATGCATCTTTCTATGCTTTCAGGTTGAAACTTGACGGAAAACTCACTTTCAACAAAAGTTATGGCATTTTTTTGTCACAGGTCACAAATAGTGTTTTCTCAGCGAGAGAAGGCCAAAATGAACACTTCATGCATAACTCCTGTATTTTGATGAAAACTCACTGAAATCCACCTGTAACTTCAAGTTTATGCATCTTTCTATGCTTTCAGGTTGAAACTTGACTGAAAACTCACTTTGAACAAAAGTTATGGCTGTTTTGTGTCACAGGTCACAAATTGTGTTTTCTCAGCGAGAGAAGGCCAAAATGAACACTTCATGCAGAATTCCTGTATTTTGAGGAAAACTCACTGAAATCAAGCTATAACTTCAAGTTTATGCATCTTTCTATGCTTTCAGGTAGAAACTTGACTGAAAACTCACTTTCAACAAAAGTTATGGCTGTTTTGTGTCACAGGTCACAAATAGTGTTTTCTCAGCGAGAGAAGGCCAAAATGAACACTTCATGCAGAACTCCTGTATTTTGATGAAAACTCACTGAAATCCACCTTTAACTTCAAGTTTATGCATCTTTCTATGCTTTCAGGTTGAAAATTGACGGAAAACTCATTTTCAACAAAAGTTATGGCTTTTTTGTGTCACAAGTCACAAATAGCGTTTTCTCAGCGAGAGAAGGCCAAAATGAACACTTCATGCATAACTCCTGTATTTTGATGAAAACTCACTGAAATCAACCTGTAACTTCAAGTTTATGCATCTTTCTATGCTTTCAGGTTGAAATTTGACTGAAAAATCACTTTGAACAAAAGTTATGGCATTTTTGTGTCACAGGTCACAAATAGTGTTTTCTCAGCGAGAGAAGGCCAAAATGAACACTTCATGCAGAACTCCTGTATTTTGATGAAAACTCACTGAAATCAAGCTGTAACTTCAAGTTTATGCATCTTTTTATGCTTTCAGGTTGAAACTTGACTGAAAACTCACTTTGAACAAAAGTTATGGCTTTTTTGTGTCACAGGTCACAAATAGCGGTTTCTCAGCGGGAGAAGGCCAAAATGAACACTTCATGCAGAGCTCCTGTATTTTGATGAAAACTCACTGAAATAAAGCTGTAACTTCAAGTTTATGCATCTTTCTATGCTTTCAGGTTGAAACTTGACTGAAAACTCACTTTCAACAAAAGTTATGGCATTTTTGTGTCACAGGTCACAAATAGTGTTTTCTCAGCGAGAGAAGGCCAAAATGAACACTTCATGCAGAACTCCTGTATTTTGATGAAAACTCACTGAAATCCACCTGTAACTTCAAGTTTATGCATCTTTCTATGCTTTCAGGTTGAAACTTGACGGAAAACTCACTTTCAACAAAAGTTATGGCATTTTTGTGTCACAGGTCACAAATAGCGTTTTCTCAGCGAGAGAAGGCCAAAATGAACACTTCATGCATAACTCCTGTATTTTGATGAAAACTCACTGATATCAAGCTGTAAATTCAAGTTTATGCATCTTTCTATGCTTTCAGGTTGAAACTTGACTGCAAACTCACTTTCAACAAAAGTTATGGCTGTTTTGTGTCACAGGTCACAAATAGCGTTTTCTCAGCGAGAGAAGGCCAAAATGAACACTTCATGCAGAACTCCTGTATTTTGATGAAAACTCACTGAAATCCACCTGTAACTTCAAGTTTATGCATCTTTCTATGCTTTCAGGTTGAAACTTGACGGAAAACTCATTTTCAACAAAAGTTATGGCTTTTTTGTGTCACAGGTCACAAATAGCGTTTTCTCAGCGAGAGAAGGCCAAAATGAACACTTCATGCAGAACTCCTGTATTTTGATGAAAACTCACTGAAATAAAGCTGTAACTTCAAGTTTATGCATCTTTCTATGCTTTCAGGTTGAAACTTGACTGAAAACTCACTTTCAACAAAAGTTATGGCATTTTTGTGTCACAGGTCACAAATAGTGTTTTCTCAGCGAGAGAAGGCCAAAATGAACACTTCATGCAGAACTCCTGTATTTTGATGAAAACTCACTGAAATCAAGCTGTAACTTCAAGTTTATGCATCTTTCTATGCATTCAGGTTGAAACTTGACTGAAAACTCACTTTCAATAAAAGTTATGGCTGTTTTGTGTCACAGGTCACAAATAGCGTTTTCTCAGCGAGAGAAGGCCAAAATGAACACTTCATGCAGAACTCCTGTATTTTGATGAAAACTCACTGAAATCAAGCTGTAACTTCAAGTTTATGCATCTTTCTATGCTTTCAGGTTGAAACTTGACTGAAAACTCACTTTCAACAAAAGTTATGGCTGTTTTGTGTCACAGGTCACAAATAGCGTTTTCTCAGCGAGAGAAGGCCAAAATGAACACTTCATGCAGAACTCCTGTATTTTGATGAAAACTCACTGAAATCCACCTGTAACTTCAAGTTTATGCATCTTTCTATGCTTTCAGGTTGAAACTTAACGGAAAACTCACTTTCAACAAAAATTATGGCTTTTTTTGTGTCACAGGTCACAAATAGCGTTTTCTCAGCGAGAGAAGGCCAAAATGAACACTTCATGCAGAACTCCTGTATTTTGATGAAAACTCACTGAAATCAAGCTGTAACTTCAAGTTTATGCATCTTTCTATGCTTTCAGGTTGAAACTTGACTGAAAACTCACTTTGAAGAAAAGTTATGGCATTTTTGTATCACAGGTCACAAATAGTGTTTTCTCAGCGAGAGAAGACCAAAATGAACACTTCATGCAGAACTCCTGTATTTTGATGAAAACTCACTGAAATCCACCTGTAACTTCAAGTTTATGCATCTTTCTATGCTTTCAGGTTGAAACTTGACTGAAAACTCACTTTGAAGAAAAGTTATGGCATTTTTGTATCACAGGTCACAAATAGTGTTTTCTCAGCGAGAGAAGGCCAAAATGAACACTTCATGCAGAACTCCTGTATTTTGAGGAAAACTCACTGAAATCAAGCTTTAACTTCAAGTTTATGCATCTTTCTATGCTTTCAGGTTGAAACTTGACTGAAAACTCACTTTGAACAAAAGTTATGGCTGTTTTGTGTCACATGTCACAAATAGCGTTTTCTCAGCGAGAGAAGGCCAAAATAAACACTTCATGCAGAACTCCTGTATTTTGATGAAAACTCACTGAAAAAAAGCTGTAACTTCAAGTTTATGCATCTTTCTATGCTTTCAGGTTGAAACTTGACTGAAAACTCACTTTTAAAAAAAGTTATGGCATTTTTGTATCACAGGTCACAAATCGTGTTTTCTCATCGAGAGAAGGCCAAAATGAACACTTCATGCAGAACTCCTGTATTTTGATGAAAACTCACTGAAATCAAGCTGTAACTTCAAGTTTATGCATCTTTCTATGCTTTCAGGTTGAAACTTGACTGAAAACTCACTTTCAACAAAAGTTATGGCATTTTTGTGTCACAGGTCACAAATAGTGTTTTCTCAGCGAGAGAAGGCCAAAATGAACACTTCATGCAGAACTCCTGTATTTTGATGAAAACTCACTGAAATCCAGCTGTAACTTCAAGTTTATGCATCTTTCTATGCTTTCAGGTTGAAACTTGACTGAAAACTCACTTTGAACAAAAGTTGTTGCATTTTTGTATCACAGGTCACAAATACTGTTTTCTCAGCAAGAGAAGGCCAAAATGAACACTTAATGCAGAACTCCTGTATTTTGATGAAAACTCACTGAAATCAAGCTGTAACTTCAAGTTTATGCATCTTTCTATGCTTTCAGGTTGAAACTTGACTGAAAACTCACTTTGAAGAAAAGTTATTGCATTTTTGTATCACAGGTCACAAATAGTGTTTTCTCAGCGAGAGAAGGCCAAAATGAACACTTCATGCATAAATCCTGTATTTTGATGAAAACTCACTGAAATCAAGCTGTAACTTCAAGTTTATGCATGTTTCTATGCTTTCAGTTTGAAACTTGACTTAAAACTCACTTTGAAGAAAAGTTATGGCTTTTTTGTGTCACAGGTCACAAATAGCGTTTTCTCAGAGAGAGAAGGCCAAAATGAACACTTCATGCAGAACTCCTGTATTCTGATGAAAACTCACTGAAATCAAGCTGTAACTTCAAGTTTATGCATCTTTCTATGCTTTCAGGTTGAAACTTCACTGAAAACTCACTTTCAACAAAAGTTATGGCTGTTTTGTGTCACAGGTCACAAATAGCGTTTTCTCAGCGAGAGAAGGCCAAAATGAACACTTCATGCAGAACTCCTGTATTTTGATGAAAACTCACTGAAATCCACCTGAAACTTCAAGTTTATGCATCTTTCTATGCTTTCAGGTTGAAACTTGATTGAAAACTCACTTTGAACAAAAGTTATTGCATTTTTGTATCACAGGTCACAAATAGTGTTTTCTCAGCGAGAGAAGGCCAAAATGAACACTTCATGCAGAATTCCTGTATTTTGAGGAAAACTCACTGAAATCCACCTTTAACTTCAAGTTTATGCATCTTTCTATGCTTTCAGGTTGAAAATTGACGGAAAACTCATTTTCAACAAAAGTTATGGCTTTTTTGTGTCACAAGTCACAAATAGCGTTTTCTCAGCGAGAGAAGGCCAAAATGAACACTTCATGCAGAACTCCTGTATTTTGATGAAAACTCACTGAAATCAACCTGTAACTTCAAGTTTATGCATCTTTCTATGCTTTCAGGTTGAAATTTGACTGAAAAATCACTTTGAACAAAAGTTATGGCATTTTTGTGTCACAGGTCACAAATAGTGTTTTCTCAGCGAGAGAAGGCCAAAATGAACACTTCATGCAGAACTCCTGTATTTTGATGAAAACTCACTGAAATCAAGCTGTAACTTCAAGTTTATGCATCTTTCTATGCTTTCAGGTTGAAACTTGACTGAAAACTCACTTTGAACAAAAGTTATGGCTTTTTTGTGTCACAGGTCACAAATAGCGGTTTCTCAGCGGGAGAAGGCCAAAATGAACACTTCATGCAGAGCTCCTGTATTTTGATGAAAACTCACTGAAATAAAGCTGTAACTTCAAGTTTATGCATCTTTCTATGCTTTCAGGTTGAAACTTGACTGAAAACTCACTTTCAACAAAAGTTATGGCATTTTTGTGTCACAGGTCACAAATAGTGTTTTCTCAGCGAGAGAAGGCCAAAATGAACACTTCATGCAGAACTCCTGTATTTTGATGAAAACTCACTGAAATCCACCTGTAACTTCAAGTTTATGCATCTTTCTATGCTTTCAGGTTGAAACTTGACGGAAAACTCACTTTCAACAAAAGTTATGGCATTTTTTTGTCACAGGTCACAAATAGTGTTTTCTCAGCGAGAGAAGGCCAAAATGAACACTTCATGCATAACTCCTGTATTTTGATGAAAACTCACTGATATCAAGCTGTAAATTCAAGTTTATGCATCTTTCTATGCTTTCAGGTTGAAACTTGACTGCAAACTCACTTTCAACAAAAGTTATGGCTGTTTTGTGTCACAGGTCACAAATAGCGTTTTCTCAGCGAGAGAAGGCCAAAATGAACACTTCATGCAGAACTCCTGTATTTTGATGAAAACTCACTGAAATCCACCTGTAACTTCAAGTTTATGCATCTTTCTATGCTTTCAGGTTGAAACTTGACGGAAAACTCATTTTCAACAAAAGTTATGGCTTTTTTGTGTCACAGGTCACAAATAGTGTTTTCTCAGCGAGAGAAGGCCAAAATGAACACTTCATGCAGAACTCCTGTATTTTGATGAAAACTCACTGAAATAAAGCTGTAACTTCAAGTTTATGCATCTTTCTATGCTTTCAGGTTGAAACTTGACTGAAAACTCACTTTCAACAAAAGTTATGGCATTTTTGTGTCACAGGTCACAAATAGTGTTTTCTCAGCGAGAGAAGGCCAAAATGAACACTTCATGCAGAACTCCTGTATTTTGATGAAAACTCACTGAAATCAAGCTGTAACTTCAAGTTTATGCATCTTTCTATGCATTCAGGTTGAAACTTGACTGAAAACTCACTTTCAATAAAAGTTATGGCTGTTTTGTGTCACAGGTCACAAATAGCGTTTTCTCAGCAAGAGAAGGCCAAAATGAACACTTCATGCAGAACTCCTGTATTTTGATGAAAACTCACTGAAATCAAGCTGTAACTTCATGTTTATGCATCTTTCTATGCTTTCAGGTTGAAACTTGACGGAAAACTCACTTTCAACAAAAGTTATGGCATTTTTTTGTCACAGGTCACAAATAGTGTTTTCTCAGCGAGAGAAGGCCAAAATGAACACTTCATGCATAACTCCTGTATTTTGATGAAAACTCACTGAAATCCACCTGTAACTTCAAGTTTATGCATCTTTCTATGCTTTCAGGTTGAAACTTGACTGAAAACTCACTTTGAACAAAAGTTATGGCTGTTTTGTGTCACAGGTCACAAATTGTGTTTTCTCAGCGAGAGAAGGCCAAAATGAACACTTCATGCAGAATTCCTGTATTTTGAGGAAAACTCACTGAAATCAAGCTATAACTTCAAGTTTATGCATCTTTCTAGGCTTTCAGGTAGAAACTTGACTGAAAACTCACTTTCAACAAAAGTTATGGCTGTTTTGTGTCACAGGTCACAAATAGTGTTTTCTCAGCGAGAGAAGGCCAAAATGAACACTTCATGCAGAACTCCTGTATTTTGATGAAAACTCACTGAAATCCACCTTTAACTTCAAGTTTATGCATCTTTCTATGCTTTCAGGTTGAAAATTGACGGAAAACTCATTTTCAACAAAAGTTATGGCTTTTTTGTGTCACAAGTCACAAATAGCGTTTTCTCAGCGAGAGAAGGCCAAAATGAACACTTCATGCAGAACTCCTGTATTTTGATGAAAACTCACTGAAATCAACCTGTAACTTCAAGTTTATGCATCTTTCTATGCTTTCAGGTTGAAATTTGACTGAAAAATCACTTTGAACAAAAGTTATGGCATTTTTGTGTCACAGGTCACAAATAGTGTTTTCTCAGCGAGAGAAGGCCAAAATGAACACTTCATGCAGAACTCCTGTATTTTGATGAAAACTCACTGAAATCAAGCTGTAACTTCAAGTTTATGCATCTTTTTATGCTTTCAGGTTGAAACTTGACTGAAAACTCACTTTGAACAAAAGTTATGGCTTTTTTGTGTCACAGGTCACAAATAGCGGTTTCTCAGCGGGAGAAGGCCAAAATGAACACTTCATGCAGAGCTCCTGTATTTTGATGAAAACTCACTGAAATAAAGCTGTAACTTCAAGTTTATGCATCTTTCTATGCTTTCAGGTTGAAACTTGACTGAAAACTCACTTTCAACAAAAGTTATGGCATTTTTGTGTCACAGGTCACAAATAGTGTTTTCTCAGCGAGAGAAGGCCAAAATGAACACTTCATGCAGAACTCCTGTATTTTGATGAAAACTCACTGAAATCCACCTGTAACTTCAAGTTTATGCATCTTTCTATGCTTTCAGGTTGAAACTTGACGGAAAACTCACTTTGAAGAAAAGTTATGGCATTTTTGTGTCACAGGTCACAAATAGCGTTTTCTCAGCGAGAGAAGGCCAAAATGAACACTTCATGCATAACTCCTGTATTTTGATGAAAACTCACTGATATCAAGCTGTAAATTCAAGTTTATGCATCTTTCTATGCTTTCAGGTTGAAACTTGACTGCAAACTCACTTTCAACAAAAGTTATGGCTGTTTTGTGTCACAGGTCACAAATAGCGTTTTCTCAGCGAGAGAAGGCCAAAATGAACACTTCATGCAGAACTCCTGTATTTTGATGAAAACTCACTGAAATCCACCTGTAACTTCAAGTTTATGCATCTTTCTATGCTTTCAGGTTGAAACTTGACGGAAAACTCATTTTCAACAAAAGTTATGGCTTTTTTGTGTCACAGGTCACAAATAGCGTTTTCTCAGCGAGAGAAGGCCAAAATGAACACTTCATGCAGAACTCCTGTATTTTGATGAAAACTCACTGAAATAAAGCTGTAACTTCAAGTTTATGCATCTTTCTATGCTTTCAGGTTGAAACTTGACTGAAAACTCACTTTCAACAAAAGTTATGGCATTTTTGTGTCACAGGTCACAAATAGTGTTTTCTCAGCGAGAGAAGGCCAAAATGAACACTTCATGCAGAACTCCTGTATTTTGATGAAAACTCACTGAAATCAAGCTGTAACTTCAAGTTTATGCATCTTTCTATGCATTCAGGTTGAAACTTGACTGAAAACTCACTTTCAATAAAAGTTATGGCTGTTTTGTGTCACAGGTCACAAATAGCGTTTTCTCAGCGAGAGAAGGCCAAAATGAACACTTCATGCAGAACTCCTGTATTTTGATGAAAACTCACTGAAATCAAGCTGTAACTTCAAGTTTATGCATCTTTCTATGCTTTCAGGTTGAAACTTGACTGAAAACTCACTTTCAACAAAAGTTATGGCTGTTTTGTGTCACAGGTCACAAATAGCGTTTTCTCAGCGAGAGAAGGCCAAAATGAACACTTCATGCAGAACTCCTGTATTTTGATGAAAACTCACTGAAATCCACCTGTAACTTCAAGTTTATGCATCTTTCTATGCTTTCAGGTTGAAACTTAACGGAAAACTCACTTTCAACAAAAATTATGGCTTTTTTTGTGTCACAGGTCACAAATAGCGTTTTCTCAGCGAGAGAAGGCCAAAATGAACACTTCATGCAGAACTCCTGTATTTTGATGAAAACTCACTGAAATCAAGCTGTAACTTCAAGTTTATGCATCTTTCTATGCTTTCAGGTTGAAACTTGACTGAAAACTCACTTTGAAGAAAAGTTATGGCATTTTTGTATCACAGGTCACAAATAGTGTTTTCTCAGCGAGAGAAGGCCAAAATGAACACTTCATGCAGAACTCCTGTATTTTGATGAAAACTCACTGAAATCCACCTGTAACTTCAAGTTTATGCATCTTTCTATGCTTTCAGGTTGAAACTTGACTGAAAACTCACTTTGAAGAAAAGTTATGGCATTTTTGTATCACAGGTCACAAATAGTGTTTTCTCAGCGAGAGAAGGCCAAAATGAACACTTCATGCAGAACTCCTGTATTTTGAGGAAAACTCACTGAAATCAAGCTTTAACTTCAAGTTTATGCATCTTTCTATGCTTTCAGGTTGAAACTTGACTGAAAACTCACTTTGAACAAAAGTTATGGCTGTTTTGTGTCACATGTCACAAATAGCGTTTTCTCAGCGAGAGAAGGCCAAAATGAACACTTCATGCAGAACTCCTGTATTTTGATGAAAACTCACTGAAAAAAAGCTGTAACTTCAAGTTTATGCATCTTTCTATGCTTTCAGGTTGAAACTTGACTGAAAACTCACTTTTAAAAAAAGTTATGGCATTTTTGTATCACAGGTCACAAATCGTGTTTTCTCATCGAGAGAAGGCCAAAATGAACACTTCATGCAGAACTCCTGTATTTTGATGAAAACTCACTGAAATCAAGCTGTAACTTCAAGTTTATGCATCTTTCTATGCTTTCAGGTTGAAACTTGACTGAAAACTCACTTTCAACAAAAGTTATGGCATTTTTGTGTCACAGGTCACAAATAGTGTTTTCTCAGCGAGAGAAGGCCAAAATGAACACTTCATGCAGAACTCCTGTATTTTGATGAAAACTCACTGAAATCCACCTGTAACTTCAAGTTTATGCATCTTTCTATGCTTTCAGGTTGAAACTTGACTGAAAACTCACTTTGAACAAAAGTTGTTGCATTTTTGTATCACAGGTCACAAATACTGTTTTCTCAGCAAGAGAAGGCCAAAATGAACACTTAATGCAGAACTCCTGTATTTTGATGAAAACTCACTGAAATCAAGCTGTAACTTCAAGTTTATGCATCTTTCTATGCTTTCAGGTTGAAACTTGACTGAAAACTCACATTGAAGAAAAGTTATTGCATTTTTGTATCACAGGTCACAAATAGTGTTTTCTCAGCGAGAGAAGGCCAAAATGAACACTTCATGCATAAATCCTGTATTTTGATGAAAACTCACTGAAATCAAGCTGTAACTTCAAGTTTATGCATGTTTCTATGCTTTCAGTTTGAAACTTGACTTAAAACTCACTTTGAAGAAAAGTTATGGCTTTTTTGTGTCACAGGTCACAAATAGCGTTTTCTCAGAGAGAGAAGGCCAAAATGAACACTTCATGCAGAACTCCTGTATTCTGATGAAAACTCACTGAAATCAAGCTGTAACTTCAAGTTTATGCATCTTTCTATGCTTTCAGGTTGAAACTTCACTGAAAACTCACTTTCAACAAAAGTTATGGCTGTTTTGTGTCACAGGTCACAAATAGCGTTTTCTCAGCGAGAGAAGGCCAAAATGAACACTTCATGCAGAACTCCTGTATTTTGATGAAAACTCACTGAAATCCACCTGAAACTTCAAGTTTATGCATCTTTCTATGCTTTCAGGTTGAAACTTGATTGAAAACTCACTTTGAACAAAAGTTATTGCATTTTTGTATCACAGGTCACAAATAGTGTTTTCTCAGCGAGAGAAGGCCAAAATGAACACTTCATGCAGAATTCCTGTATTTTGAGGAAAACTCACTGAAATCCACCTTTAACTTCAAGTTTATGCATCTTTCTATGCTTTCAGGTTGAAAATTGACGGAAAACTCATTTTCAACAAAAGTTATGGCTTTTTTGTGTCACAAGTCACAAATAGCGTTTTCTCAGCGAGAGAAGGCCAAAATGAACACTTCATGCAGAACTCCTGTATTTTGATGAAAACTCACTGACATCAACCTGTAACTTCAAGTTTATGCATCTTTCTATGCTTTCAGGTTGAAATTTGACTGAAAAATCACTTTGAACAAAAGTTATGGCATTTTTGTGTCACAGGTCACAAATAGTGTTTTCTCAGCGAGAGAAGGCCAAAATGAACACTTCATGCAGAACTCCTGTATTTTGATGAAAACTCACTGAAATCAAGCTGTAACTTCAAGTTTATGCATCTTTCTATGCTTTCAGGTTGAAACTTGACTGAAAACTCACTTTGAACAAAAGTTATGGCTTTTTTGTGTCACAGGTCACAAATAGCGGTTTCTCAGCGGGAGAAGGCCAAAATGAACACTTCATGCAGAGCTCCTGTATTTTGATGAAAACTCACTGAAATAAAGCTGTAACTTCAAGTTTATGCATCTTTCTATGCTTTCAGGTTGAAACTTGACTGAAAACTCACTTTCAACAAAAGTTATGGCATTTTTGTGTCACAGGTCACAAATAGTGTTTTCTCAGCGAGAGAAGGCCAAAATGAACACTTCATGCAGAACTCCTGTATTTTGATGAAAACTCACTGAAATCCACCTGTAACTTCAAGTTTATGCATCTTTCTATGCTTTCAGGTTGAAACTTGACGGAAAACTCACTTTCAACAAAAGTTATGGCATTTTTGTGTCACAGGTCAAAAATAGTGTTTTCTCAGCGAGAGAAGGCCAAAATGAACACTTCATGCATAACTCCTGTATTTTGATGAAAACTCACTGATATCAAGCTGTAAATTCAAGTTTATGCATCTTTCTATGCTTTCAGGTTGAAACTTGACTGCAAACTCACTTTCAACAAAAGTTATGGCTGTTTTGTGTCACAGGTCAGAAATAGCGTTTTCTCAGCGAGAGAAGGCCAAAATGAACACTTCATGCAGAACTCCTGTATTTTGATGAAAACTCACTGAAATCCACCTGTAACTTCAAGTTTATGCATCTTTCTATGCTTTCAGGTTGAAACTTGACGGAAAACTCATTTTCAACAAAAGTTATGGCTTTTTTGTGTCACAGGTCACAAATAGTGTTTTCTCAGCGAGAGAAGGCCAAAATGAACACTTCATGCAGAACTCCTGTATTTTGATGAAAACTCACTGAAATAAAGCTGTAACTTCAAGTTTATGCATCTTTCTATGCTTTCAGGTTGAAACTTGACTGAAAACTCACTTTCAACAAAAGTTATGGCATTTTTGTGTCACAGGTAACAAATAGTGTTTTCTCAGCGAGAGAAGGCCAAAATGAACACTTCATGCAGAACTCCTGTATTTTGATGAAAACTCACTGAAATCAAGCTGTAACTTCAAGTTTATGCATCTTTCTATGCATTCAGGTTGAAACTTGACTGAAAACTCACTTTCAATAAAAGTTATGGCTGTTTTGTGTCACAGGTCACAAATAGCGTTTTCTCAGCGAGAGAAGGCCAAAATGAACACTTCATGCAGAACTCCTGTATTTTGATGAAAACTCACTGAAATCAAGCTGTAAATTCAAGTTTATGCATCTTTCTATGCTTTCAAGTTGAAACTTGACTGAAAACTCACTTTCAACAAAAGTTATGGCTGTTTTGTGTCACAGGTCACAAATAGTGTTTTCTCAGCGAGAGAAGGCCAAAATGAACACTTCATGCAGAACTCCTGTATTTTGATGAAAACTCACTGAAATCCACCTGTAACTTCAAGTTTATGCATCTTTCTATGCTTTCAGGTTGAAACTTGACGGAAAACTCACTTTCAACAAAAGTTATGGCATTTTTGTGTCACAGGTCACAAATAGTGTTTTCTCAGCGAGAGAAGGCCAAAATGAACACTTCTTGCAGAACTCCTGTATTTTGATGAAAACTCACTGAAATCCACCTGTAACTTCAAGTTTATGCATCTTTCTATGCTTTCAGGTTGAAACTTGACGGAAAACTCATTTTCAACAAAAGTTATGGCTTTTTTGTGTCACAGGTCACAAATAGTGTTTTCTCAGCGAGAGAAGGCCAAAATGAACACTTCATGCAGAACTCCTGTATTTTGATGAAAACTCACTGAAATAAAGCTGTAACTTCAAGTTTATGCATCTTTCTATGCTTTCAGGTTGAAACTTGACTGAAAACTCACTTTCAACAAAAGTTATGGCATTTTTGTGTCACAGGTCACAAATAGTGTTTTCTCAGCGAGAGAAGGCCAAAATGAATACTTCATGCAGAACTCCTGTATTTTGATGAAAACTCACTGAAATCAAGCTGTAACTTCAAGTTTATGCATCTTTCTATGCATTCAGGTTGAAACTTGACTGAAAACTCACTTTCAATAAAAGTTATGGCTGTTTTGTGTCACAGGTCACAAATAGCGTTTTCTCAGCGAGAGAAGGCCAAAATGAACACTTCATGCAGAACTCCTGTATTTTGATGAAAACTCACTGAAATCAAGCTGTAAATTCAAGTTTATGCATCTTTCTATGCTTTCAAGTTGAAACTTGACTGAAAACTCACTTTCAACAAAAGTTATGGCTGTTTTGTGTCACAGGTCACAAATAGCGTTTTCTCAGCGAGAGAAGGCCAAAATGAACACTTCATGCAGAACTCCTGTATTTTGATGAAAACTCACTGAAATCCACCTGTAACTTCAAGTTTATGCATCTTTCTATGCTTTCAGGTTGAAACTTAACGGAAAACTCACTTTCAACAAAAATTATGGCTTTTTTTGTGTCACAGGTCACAAATAGCGTTTTCTCAGCGAGAGAACGCCAAAATGAACACTTCATGCAGAACTCCTGTATTTTGATGAAAACTCACTGAAATCAAGCTGTAACTTCAAGTTTATGCATCTTTCTATGCTTTCAGGTTGAAACTTGACTGAAAACTCACTTTGAAGAAAAGTTATGGCATTTTTGTATCACAGGTCACAAATAGTGTTTTCTCAGCGAGAGAAGGCCAAAATGAACACTTCATGCAGAACTCCTGTATTTTGATGAAAACTCACTGAAATCCACCTGTAACTTCAAGTTTATGCATCTTTCTATGCTTTCAGGTTGAAACTTGACTGAAAACTCACTTTGAAGAAAAGTTATGGCATTTTTGTATCACAGGTCACAAATAGTGTTTTCTCAGCGAGAGAAGGCCAAAATGAACACTTCATGCAGAACTCCTGTATTTTGAGGAAAACTCACTGAAATCAAGTTTTAACTTCAAGTTTATGCATCTTTCTATGCTTTCAGGTTGAAACTTGACTGAAAACTCACTTTGAACAAAAGTTATGGCTGTTTTGTGTCACATGTCACAAATAGCGTTTTCTCAGCGAGAGAAGGCCAAAATAAACACTTCATGCAGAACTCCTGTATTTTGATGAAAACTCACTGAAAAAAAGCTGTAACTTCAAGTTTATGCATCTTTCTATGCTTTCAGGTTGAAACTTGACTGAAAACTCACTTTTAAAAAAAGTTATGGCATTTTTGTATCACAGGTCACAAATAGTGTTTTCTCAGCGAGAGAAGGCCAAAATGAACACTTCATGCAGAACTCCTGTATTTTGAGTAAAACTCACTGAAATCAAGCTTTAACTTCAAGTTTATGCATCTTTCTATGCTTTGAGGTTAAAACTTGACTGAAAACTCACTTTGAAAAAAAGTTATGGCATTTTTGTATCACAGGTCACAAATAGTGTTTTCTCAGCGAGAGAAGGCCAAAATGAACACTTCATGCAGAACTCCTGTAGTTTGAGGAAAACTCACTGAAATCAAGCTTTAACTTCAAGTTGATGCATCTTTCTATGCTTTCAGGTTGAAACTTGACTGAAAACTCACTTTGAACAAAAGTTATGGCTGTTTTGTTTCACAGGTCACAAATAGCGTTTTCTCAGCGAGAGAAGGCCAAAATGAACACTTCATGCAGAACTCCTGTATTTTGATGAAAACTCACTGAAAAAAAGCTGTAACTTCAAGTTTATGCATCTTTCTATGCTTTCAGGTTGAAACTTGACTGAAAACTCACTTTGAAGAAAAGTTATGGCATTTTTGTATCACAGGTCACAAATAGTGTTTTCTCAGGGAGAGAAGGCCAAAATGAACGCTTCATGCAGAACTCCTGTATTTTGATGAAAACTCACTGAAATCAAGCTTTAACTTCAAGTTTATGCATCTTTCTATGCTTTGAGGTTGAAACTTGACTGAAAACTCACTTTGAAAAAAAGTTATGGCATTTTTGTATCACAGGTCACAAATAGTGTTTTCTCAGCGAGAGAAGGCCAAAATGAACACTTCATGCAGAACTCCTGTATTTTGATGAAAACTCACTGAAATCCACCTGTAACTTCAAGTTCATGCATCTTTCTATGCTTTCAGGTTTAAACTTGACTGAAAACTCACTTTGAAGAAAAGTTGTGGCTGTTTTGTGTCACAGGTCACAAATAGCGTTTTCTCAGCGAGAGAAGGCCAAAATGAACACTTCATGCAGAACTCCTGTATTTTGATCAAAACTCACTGAAATCAAGCTGTAACTTCAAGTTTATGCATCTTTCTATGCTTTCAGGTTGAAACTTGACTGAAAACTCACTTTGAACAAAAGTTATGGCTGTGCAACGAGGCCATCAGGAGACTGCGGTCAGGATGTGCGTCTGTAATCGGACGCACAAATGA
Source organism: Aulostomus chinensis (assembly GCF_037954235.1). Taxonomy (NCBI): domain Eukaryota; kingdom Metazoa; phylum Chordata; class Actinopteri; order Syngnathiformes; family Aulostomidae; genus Aulostomus; species Aulostomus chinensis. The sequence goes on along the minus strand of NC_141338.1, from coordinate 22,376,392 downwards.
GCCCCAGGCAGGAGCGTCTTCACAACAGCTGTCTGCACCCACTTCAGGCATGTTAGTCAGCATTGTTTGTTTGTTGTTGTTGGAAATCATGTACTAAAATGCCAACTTGTTGTTTTTTAGATAACCTTTGGCAACATTTGGACATTGAGGTGGGCAGACCAAAAGTGCCACAGCTGATGCCTTCCAGGAGGTGCAGAGATACCTGGCAGAGGGCGCTATTTCCAGGGCCCAGGATCCAGTGAGTTACTGGGCCAACCAAAAGACACTTTATCCAAACCTCTACCAGCTGTCCCGACAATTTCTTTGCACTCTAGCCTCATCTGTGCTGTGTGAGCGGGTGTTTTCGACAGAGAAGAGACAGAGAAGTTTTGTAAAAAAAAAAAAACGGAACAGACTTAATTTTAAAACGTTGGAAAAACTTATTTTTTCAAATAAAAATTTGTAAATACGAAGTCCACAAGCATCCTCATTTACATCATTTTCACTTCGATTTTCACATTATGATACATGTTCACATTATTTAAAGATATGGAATGACACAATATGAATGCAAAGACTTAAATGATATTATTGTATACACGAGGTCATCAAATGAGTGGAAGATCAGTCTGTCAAGTAGGTTGCCTGCAGGGATTTCAGTCCAGCAGGTGTCAGTATTCAATGACACAGTATCAACTCAGTGTGTCATTGTGTCCACAGGCTTCATGACGCCTCATCGACCCATCACTGCTATAACGCAAAATCAATCAATTTTGTTATACATACATATATATATATATATATATATATATATATATATATATATATATATATATATATATATATATGTGTGTGTGTATATATATATATGTATGTGTGTGTGTGTGTGTGTATAAATAAAACATTAAACACATATGCTGTATATGTGTATGTATACATACATATAAGTGTATGTACACATACACATATACAGCATATGTGTTTAATGTTTAATTGAATCCATTCATGTAATAAATATCTCAGAAAATACCACCGGGTTACACGTACACGTGAATTTGTAGCTGACATCACAGCTACTGGAACTGGTCTTCATGTTAACATGAAACCAGGCATCAGGCAACTGTTGCCCTATCACTTGCTTCCCTGTACAAACACAGGTCTGCTGCTACACCCTTGGGGCCTTTCAGGTGTTGTCAGTGTGCAGCCTTTCCTGATCACGCTGGACTGTCCTGCTGACTGTGATGGATGGAGAGTCAAGGGCTCTAAACCTTTTTGATGCTTCTGGTCAAAGACAGAATCGGCAGGGACGCCACGCAGCACCAAGGGTCAAAGTGCACACCCCAGTGACACTGATGAAGACGGGCTGCCTTCATCTGCTGGAAATACACAATCAAGCCTTGCATGTTCAATGATTTTATTCAACATGTTTCCCCTCACAGAAGAAATGATTACAAGGATAAAATGTTTAATTTCAATATTTTGGGTCAAAGAAAAGAACATTTCAAAATACAAAGAAATAGGTTAGTAGGATGGGAACCAATAAGATGCCACGGCAGTCAGTGCCTTTTGGTCCATGATTTCAACCACTGCACATATGAGGAACGATGAAGTTCTTGTGAACTAATATTTCAACACTATCTCTACTGTTACTACAATTTCAGAAAGATAATTGCTTTTGCTGCTTAACTGCACTGCTTTAACTAACAGTAGTTAGTTACCTTTAAATGTTATATGTTGATATGTAAATATGTGTTTTCATCAAGAACATGGTAATTGTGTTCTTATCTCTTCAATAACAATTGTTGTCTACTTGCAGATTTAATTTCACAATAATACAAAAACAATGTAACAATCTTTTGCTACAGACACACCCAACTGAACCTGAGGTCAAATGGCTAACTATTTCTTTGAATGAATTGAGTTTTATGCAGTACTCAATGCCCCAAACTCAATCAAACTTACAGGTGGATTTCACTCAGTTTTCCTCAAAATACAGGAGTTCTGCATGAAGTGTTCATTTTGGCCTTCTCTCGCTTAGAGAACAATATTTGTGACCCGCAGTGTTTGGACTAATGCGTGATCATGTTATTAGTTACTGCCAAAAAAGTAACTTTGGCAGTAACTAATAATCAAACGCATTATTTTAAAAATTCAATAACTCAGTTATTGTTACAGAAGCGTAGAGCTGCCACATCGAGAAAAAAAAATTGGGAGCTCATTATCACAGTATTTCATGATACTTGTCACGTTAATTCGTGATACTTGTCACGTTATTTCGTGATACTTGTCACGTTAATTTGTGATACTTGTCACGTTATTTCGTGATACTTGTCACGTTAATTCGTGATACTTGTCACGTTATTTCGTGATACTTGTCACGTTATTTCGTGATACTTGTCACGTTAATTCGTGATACTTGTCACGTTATTTCGTGATACTTGTCACGTTAATTCGTGATACTTGTCACGTTATTTCGTGATACTCAACATGTTATTTCGTGATAAGATGAGAACGTGAAGAGTGGTTTAACTGTCTGCTGGTCATCTGTAAATAATGGCTCCATTACATGATGCCATTAAATTATATTTCATGCTTGACTTGAGACATGGTGAGATTTTGCAGTTATTGGGCTCCGTGGATGAGATTTATATAAGCATGCGTACCCTAAGAAGAATTTTGTAAAACTTGGGGTTATACCGGAGGAAAAACGAGTCGCAGCCTCTTGAGGTAGCGTCGTACCTCGTTGATCAGCTGGAGGGTCACGGCCGGCTGCATGGATACAAGCTCCATCATCTCAACTGCATCCAAGCTGGATATGTTGTCACCCAAAGCACAGTGAGGCATTTATTAAAGTTTCTCGACCCCCGTGGTGTTGAACAGAGACAGAGAAATCGCCTAACGCGGCGCATGTACTTTAACCCAGGGCCTAATTTCATGTGGCATGTGGACTCATATGACAAACTAAAACCATTTGGTGTCTGTATCAATGGAGCGATGGATGGCTTTTCAAGACTTAAGATATGGCTGCATGCCTATTCAACAAACAGCAATCCCAAAGTAATTGCTGGGTATTTCATGAAGGAGGTTGAGAGGAGGATGGGGACACCGTCCAGAATTCGCGCAGACTTCGGGACAGAAAATGTAACAATGGCAGAAATGCAGAGGTTCTTGCAATGGAGTACGTTTGTCACCAACTGTTACATCGCTGGGTCCAGTAACCACAATCAGCGGATCGAAAGCTGGTGGGCCTTTTTGAGAAGACATCATGCCCAGTACTGGATGAATCGTTTCCAGGAACTGAAAGACAAAAACTGCTTCTCTGGAGACTTCTTGGACAAGCAACTTACTTTGTTTTGTTGCCTGGCCATCACCCAGGTAAACTATGATTTAATCCGTGGTTCAAAACAACGTCACCACCCTCTCGCGAGATCTGTCCGATAATCTCACACGGACACTGGTGATGTGAGTACACCGCCATCTACTGGTCAAAAGCCAGTGGGCTTTATATTGCAGCTGTCAAAATCCTATGCCTGTAAGTAACAATATTGTCCATGATATATAATCCTAAGTATATATATAATTTTTGTATTTTTTTACTACATAGGAAGAACTGCAGCAAGTTGTACATTTGTGGAACACCCATATTATCCGGAAGAGCAGAAATGCAGTGGCTCCAAGTGGATGTCCATTTCTCATGTACACCTTCCCTCACCTATTTGGAGGACAAGATCATCAGAAAGAAGTCTCTCGGGAAGCGGTGGAGGTTTGTGAAGAGGAATGCCAACAGAGAGGACCTCACCCTTGTGATGAAACCGTATTCAACATGTGTTGCCTTCTAATGACGGAGAACTTCTTACACTCTCCCACCACACCAGATGAAGCTATAGAGCTGTATCTTTTCCTGAGAGCATGCATTCTAAAAGACTTAGAAATTACCCCATGATTTCTGGAATAGGCAAATAAAGCAAGCCTATAATGTTGATGTGTTCCGTTTTGAACATTTAATGCACGAGGAAAAGAAACATCACAATTATGATGTTGTTTTAATTTGTTGAACTGTTCTGCCCACACGGTACATTTGCACATTAGCAGTGTGATGCTCTTGCCCATCTACATATAGCAACAAAGAATTTAAATTTGTTTCCATAAGTTCATGAAAGATGTGGCAAATTTGAGACTGTTATGTTCTTCATTACCATGTGATTTGTACTTCAGGGGAAGGGTCACACAACAACACAACTCCAGGGCTCTTTCTTGGGCTTTTTTCCTGGTGGCCGCATTTTTCTTTTTTTACACGGAAGACATACGTAGGCCTAAGCATTACACTGAATTAACTGTGTCCCATCATTGAGGCCAGTGAAAAAACACGGGATGTGCAAGTCTACATTTATTTTGTAGTAACAGCATTCAGATTTTCTTTCAAATTGCTCTTTTATGTACCAGTACACCAACAAGTAGAGCATGTATTGGGAACTCATTGCATAACTAATAATCAGGTAACAAGTGTATACAAAACTGGTCAGGTCTTGAGCTGCACTCTGGAAGAACAAACATCACAGTTTTTTTTCCATCAGCTTGACAGGTCAAACACTCCTCTGCTCTTATGTACTGTACCACTCTGTGTATCACAAAGGTAAACATGATACAAAATGAACTGTTTACCAACATCAAGGTCCAAGTCTACGTTCCTTTTGTGGCAGCATTTAGAACCACTGTAGAACCAAATGACTATTTTGCATAAGAGAGTAGAGCATATATTGGGGACCTGATTAGAGAAGAGAAGTCATAATCAGATGTAGAAAAGTATAGAAAAGTGGCCAGGTCTTCTCAAGAAGTAAAGTAACAGGTTATTTTTCCATCAACTTGACAAGTCATAAAATGCTTTGGTCTGAATATCTGTAGGCGTTCATTAGACATGTGCACCACCAGCTCAGATAAGATAAGCATATCATAACAAAGCGAAGCTAGGCTGAATTTGTATGATGTTTTGTCAATCAGTACACTGTCAAACTCAGTGCGTAGCTCTGGATGGGAAGCGTATGTCCATGGTAGTTCCAGAACTGGACCACATGTATGTGCAACAGGTCTTCGTGCAAGTCCATCAGCTGCCGTGAACATGATGGCTAATTGGGTTACACATATGCCATCTGACCCTGTCACAAACCTTAATACTCCTGCCTCCCACCTGCCTCGTCTAAGCCTCTGATGTATTGTTGCAAGAAACGAAAGCTTTGGGTCTCGGCTTGACTTGAGGGAGAGGCATGTAGCATTTTCAAAAGTCTTTTGGTTGTTGGCTTCTTGGCTTCATACATGTCCAGGACATGTTGTGGGCTGGCGAGAGCTTCTCTTAGGGAGGAACCAGCAACCAAGGACATCTTTTCTGATGCATATCTTGGCTTTTGGATCAGCTGCTTGTGTGCCACTTTCAGAAGGATGCCTTTTAAATTCGTTTGTGTTGGAAGTGCCGTTACATCCAAACGGTCTAAAAGATCAATCAGCTCATCCTTCTCTTCTGAAAGATCTCCCTTTAAGGCAGTGGTGATCAGACTCCTGTCTGAATGACTGACATATAGAAGAAGACTTTCAAAAAGCACATCATCGCAGACTTCCTGCTCACCAAAAATAAGTGCCACTGTAAAAGCAGGGGAAAGGCGACAGGGGAAATATCCATGGTCTTGAAATCCCTTCAGTAGAATTCGCCCAATGGATTTCCATTCTTCTTCTTGCCACTTAGGACACAGAGATGGAATTCTCTGGTCCTCCCCTTCAGCTGTGTGGTCCAGTAGCTCAGTCCAAAATGCAGCATAAACATCCCTGGAGGTACCATCTGCATCAGCGCCTCTTTCATCTATGTGAGTGCATCTAAGTTTATGTTTGAGAAGTGCTGCATCCTTGAACTGGCTTATCGTCTCCTGTAGAAGATTGACCCGATGAAGTCTTACAGTGATTGGCACAACATCCCATGAAGCAGTTGAACTTCTTGCTACCTCACTTACAGATTCTGACTCTGCAGTATCGTTGGCTGTTGGCGGAGGTGTGATGGACACTTCATCTTCTCTCAGTGCTGTGTCTGAAGTAGAGGATGCTGCACTTATTGGGAGAGGCATGCTGATGAATGTGTCGTTCGAGCTTGTTGTGGGAATGAGGACTGACATGATGATAAGGTCCTCATTGTTCTCCGGGTCAGGTAGATAGATCAAAGTGTCACCCATTTGGCCAGCCACGGGTTCTCCAAGATACGGGCCAAACATAACCTCAGATGTGTTTGCCTCAACATCAGAAGTTTGAATAGGCTGGTCATCTTCTTCTAACATATCGTCCAGTTGCTCATCCTTGTTGTTGGATGTTCCCGTAACGCATTGTTCATCATCCTCATCTCCTGGGGTCTTAGTGCACAGGTAAAATCTCAACACTCCCATTCCAAGTATGCTGTACAGTTCTCCAACTGTAATAACATCAAAAATAACTTCCTCCTGATAGTCTAATATGTCATGACTAAATGCTTCAATTTTTCCTACTTTATTTTCTCCCTTTGGAAAGAAAATGTCTTTGGCATACCGCAATATGTCCTCTTTTTTTGAATCTTTGGGGGCATCGATGGTCCTTGCCCCCCCACGCTTCCGGACTTGTTTGCCATCATGGAGCCATCCCAACTCAATTTTTCTTGTCTTTTTCTCTGCCCATTTGTTGTGTTTTGCATATTTTCTTCTCCTGGTTAGTTTTATCATCAGTGTCACCAATCCCCATTCTTTGTTTGAGTTTATCAAGCATTGATGTTTTTGTTGTTCGTTTTGTGCCATGATGTTGCCCTTGATCCAAACAAAAGCGTCTTGCTGCAATCCTGTCCCCATATATAGGGATGTAGCCAGCCAGGGTGTCATCATCTATACAATCAATGACTCCAGCATCAATCTGTAAAGACAGACATAATAATTACACTGACAAGACTGCATTAACTCAGAGACAGGGTGGTAGTAGGTGGCATTCTCTATAATGTCCTTATCCTTACCAACTGGGGACTGGATTTCAACTTCACAGTTGTAACTTCGTTTTTGTTGTTGTTTTTTATCCATTATATTCATTAAATTGAATATTATTTCTGTGTAATGAAGGTTGTCAAGTGCGTTGCGGGGGGTGGGGGGGGGCAGTAGCGGTGCCGTACGGCCGGGACAAACAGCGTCGGGACTGTTGGCAACCCTTTGTGGACAGTGCAGTCCCCCAACTTATAGAAAGTTAACGTGTGTTTTTCTCCCTCAGCATGTAGCTGCTTAGTTAGCTAACTAGCCTGGTACTAGCTAACTAACTACCCTGATAAGAAGACTATACACAACGCTTAATTAGATGGTGAGCGGTCAAAATTAGCTTCCATGATCTTCTTCCATGCGTTGGACGTTGGACAGTCCTCTGACACACCACGAGCTCGGAGAAATCTGGACAGTGGAGAGTCCAAGCTTACTTGGGAGAGGCGTGGAATATGACGTGGATAATGGGTGACAGGTTACTTTCACTTTATAACGTGAAAATATCAAGTTATTTCGTGATACGTATCAGGAAACAACGTGAACATTTCGTATCACGTTATTTCGTGATACCTATCACGTTATTTCGTGATAGGTATCACGAAATAACGTGATGATGAGCCCCCAATTTTTTTTCCCTCGATGTGGCAGCTCTACGCTGCCGTATATAGTTACTAAACTATCCGTTTGTTAGTTTATTTTACGTTATTTTACTATCTCGACTGAGCCCCTGTGCTCAGTCCCCTTGCATTCTGACATAGCACAGTCTTAAAATTACAGTGTGACCTAAGAGAAAAATTCACTTTTAGTGAGACTGACACTCTATAAATAGGCAGAAGACAAATATTCACCATCATTGTCAGAATCTTCATCATTCTTATCATCATCATCATCTTCATTATCATCATGGGTAGTTGACTCCAGGGTTGAGGTCATGTGATGTGACCTGAATATCAAAGCTGCCCTGAATTGTGAATGTCCTTTCTCCTGATTCAATCAATAAATCAGTCAATCTTACTTTATTTAAATTGCACCTTCCAAACAGTTCAAAGTGCTGTAAAGATTGAAAAAAAACAAAAGCAACATCAGAAATATGCAAATGTAGCAGAGAGTAATGCACACTGAGCTTTAAAAATAAAACATCTATTTGATGAAAATACATTTAAAAAGATTTAGGTCAGACAGAGTACAGAGAGATTAAAAATTGCTCCACACACATAAATTTAAACCATAATATGTGAGAGTAAAAAACTACATACAAGCCAAACTGAAACGACAGGCTTTTAGCTTACATTTAAATGGATCACCATCTCCAGCTCTCAGATCCTCTGGGCTCAAATTCATTCGAATCTTGAATGCAGCTTTCCCAAACTCCCACCCTCATGAAGTGTCCCGGTTCTCCTGATCTTAGGCTTCTTGCTGTCATTTGTCCCAATACGTGTTGAAACTACAGTGCCTCCGCTCAACTTAGGATCTGAAGTAGCAGATCCAAGTGAACGGAATCATGCTGCCCGCACACTTCTGAGTGCACTGTGTCCGACTGGGAGTAATGCACAGTGCGTGTGCGTGCGCGCGCGCGTGTATATGTGTGTGTGTGTGTGTGTGTGTGTGTGTGTGTGTGTGTGTGTAGGGGGGGGGGCGCTGTACGCACCAGCGCTCACGCAGCATCGTCTTCTACCGAATCTCAGTCCTCTTCGCTGGTCCTCGTGGTTCTGTCGCATATGCTGCCGCCAGCGGAGGGGGGGGGTGCTGGTCGGGTGGGCCAGACCCTCGGCTCCCCCCTGTAACTCTGGAAATGGATCCGGCATTCCTGCGAACAATCAAAGGTATTTCAGAATCCTCCGCTTCCTCACGAGCATGCGTGTGTTTGTGCACGTGTGTGCATGTGTGTGAAAGCCGCTGCATCTCTGCGGCAGCCTCGCTGTGTGTGCGCGTGCGTTTGTGCGTGCGTGTGCACTTGTTGAGTAATAACGTCGATGAAGAGCCTTGTCCAGCAGCACCTTTCCAAGATATTGTTTCAAATATTGTGTGTGTGTGCGTGAGTGTGCGTGTGCGTGCGGGCACAGTTGTTGCAGTGCTGTGAATCAGTGCTCACTTGGTCACTCCAGTACAGGCAGTTGGTCTGAAGGGTAAATTGTCACGTTCCTTGAGTTCAACAAGTCCTTTGGCTAGCCTGAGTCATGTTACCCCTCCCGTGGTTTGTGTGGTTGGGTGCAGGGTTAGGCAGGGGGAAACACACACACACACAAAGCTCAACACAACACCAGAATATTCTGGTATTAGAGGTGGACTGTAACTAGAATACTAATGTCCGGGTGGGATGTAAATGCTCTTTCTGAGCTACCAGTGACTTCTCACATTCAGACATTTTACATGGTGTGATAGTGAGATCATACACTGAAATACTCTGTTATTGATGTACCAGAACAGAACCAGAACATTCCAACCTGTTGGCTAGTGACCTTCAACAAGTGCAGTTAGTTCTGCTTCGCCAACCAGCCTAATGTTGTGTCAGAGTTGTTCCAGATGTGCCAGTGTGGTACTTCTTTAATTTTCTCTGACATCTGTTGTTCTCGCTAATTGATGACTGTTGTCCTGACTGAGCCCAGGATGATTTAATTGTTGATGGTCCATAAATGCCCATAGCAGACTGCATGTGATGATTCAAGATAGCAATACACATGCTGGTGATAGTGGACCTGCCTGAACCACTACACACAGCCTATGTGAGACATTAGTAGTAAAAAAAAAAACCCAAAAAACTGGTCACTCTCTGGTTGCAAGATACGGCCCCTCTGCCTTACTGCTGCCCCACTGGGCCTCAAAAATGGGCCAGACAAGACATGAAAAAACAAGGCCAATGTCAAGAAAATGTGTTTTTCTGTCCTGCTTGGCCTAAACTGCAGACTGCACTCCTCCAGGAGGTTGTTCTTGTGTAATCATGGTAACAGAAACACAAACAAATTGTTATGTGCTTTTTGAGATGAGCCAAAGCAGAAACCCACAACTGAAAACCATCATATATGTCATTATATACTCACATAAGAATTAAAAAGCTAGATTTTTGTTATCCATGTAATATATCCATAGTAATAAATACATATGAAAAGTGTCAGAATTGCCCCTTTTATGTAGTCCATACCAGGGATGTGAGCATCACAGCTAAATGTGGAGTTTAGTAAATGTGCTTGTTGGGACCCAGCAGAAGTGTAAAGAGACTATATAAGGGGAGACTATATAGAAGGAGAATATATAGGAGGAGACTATATGGGAAGAGACTATATAAGGGGAGACTATATGGGAAGAGACTATATAAGGGGAGACTATATAGAAGGAGAATATATAGGAGGAGACTATATGGGAAGAGACTATATAAGGGGAGACTATATAGAAGGAGAATATATAGGAGGAGACTATATGGGAAGAGACTATATAAGGGGAGAGTATATAGAAGGAGAATATATAGGAGGAGACTATATGGGAAGAGACTATATAAGGGGAGACTATATAGAAGGAGAATATATAGGAGGAGACTATATGGGAAGAGACTATATAAGGGGAGACTATATAGAAGGAGAATATATAGGAGGAGACTATATGGGAAGAGACTATATAAGGGGAGACTATATAGAGGGAGAATATATAGGAGGAGACTATATGGGAAGAGATTATATAAGGGGAGACTATATAGAAGGAGAATATATAGGAGGAGACTATATAAGGGGAGACTATATAGAAGGAGAATATATAGGAGGTGACTATATGGGAAGTGACTATATAAGAGGAGACTATATAGAAGGAGAATATATAGGAGGAGACTATATAAGAGGAGACTATATAGAAGGAGAATATATAGGAGGAGACTATATGGGAAGAGACTATATAAGGGGGGACTATATATAAGGAGAATATATAGGAGGTGACTATATGGGAAGTGACTATATAAGAGGAGACTATATAGAAGGAGAATATATAGGAGGTGACTATATAGAAGGAGAATATATAGGAGAAGACTATATAGAAGGAGTCTATATAGGTGGAGACAATATGAGAGGAGGCTATTAGGGGGAAATGATAAAGGTGGAGACGATATAGAAGGAGAATACATAAGAGAAGACTATATTAGAAGACTATATAGGTGGAGACTTTATAAGAGGAGACTATATAGGAGGTGACTACATAGGTGGAGACTATATAGGTGTTGTCTATATAAGAGGAGACTATATAGGAAGAGACTTTATAAAAGGAAACTATATAGGAGGAGACTATACAATTATGCACTATATAGGATGAGTCTATAGAGGAGCAGGCTTTATGGGAGGAGTCTATATAGCAAGAGACTGTAAGAGGAATCTATATAGGAGAAGGCAATAGCAGTCAATGAATAAGCCATGAGGAAAATACAAGTCTGGCCCAGTGTGGGACTTATTAGGGCCTGAGCCCGGAGGTACTCCCGGGTGAAGACCTAAAGTGCTGCAAGCAGCGTTGTTAGGGCCTGAGCCTCCTCGCGCCCGCAGCCGGGTGCCAACCGCCGGCCTGAATCCAAGGGTGTCTTGGTCAAATCCCTGGGCCTTGTAGTTTAGGAGTTTGAAGCCTGAGTCTGATTAGAGAGTGAGAGCAGAGCTGAGAGCTGGCCCTTTTTTTATACTTTATGTTTATTTTGTTTTAGTAAAACAGAACATACAGGTCGCAGGTCAAGGTTAATACACTACATTTTACACATTCTGAGTACAGTGTCATGTCACGGGTTACTTTAAAGGAGCAAGAAAATAAAATAAAATATATGTAGCATCAGTTTTATGTTATGTCCATATTCATATATTTAAACCATTTACTCCAGTTTCTTTGAAATGCATCTATACAATGTGAGAGCTGGCCCTTTAAGAACCCCTCCCCCACTGCTCTGTCTTTGATCTGTGCTAGAGTGAGAGCAGAGTTGAGAGCTGGCCCTTTAAGAACCCCTCCCCCACTGCTCTGTCTTTGATCTGTGCTAGAGTGAGAGCAGAGCTGAGAGCTGGCCCTTTAAGAACCCCTCCCCCACTGCTCTGTCTCTGATCTGTGCTAGAGTGGAGAGCAGAGCTGAGAGCTGGCCCTTTAAGAACCCCTCCCCCACTGCTCTGTCTTTGATCTGTGCTAGAGTGAGAGCAGAGCTGAGAGCTGGCCCTTTAAGAACCCCTCCCCACTGCTCTCACAGATCAAAGACAGAGCAGTGGGGGAGGGGTTCTTAAAGGGCCAGCTCTCAGCTCTGCTCTCACTCTGACACAGATCAAAGACAGAGCAGTGGGGGAGGGGTTCTTAAAGGGCCGGCTCTCAGCTCTGCTCTCCACTCTAGCACAGATCAAAGACAGAGCAGTGGGGGAGGGGTTCTTAAAGGGCCAGCTCTCAGCTCTGCTCTCACTCTAGCACAGATCAAAGACAGAGCAGTGGGGGAGGGGTTCTTAAAGGGCCAGCTCTCAGCTCTGCTCTCCACTCTAGCACAGATCAAAGACAGAGCAGTGGGGGAGGGGTTCTTAAAGGGCCAGCTCTCAGCTCTGCTCTCACTCTAGCACAGATCAAAGACAGAGCAGTGGGGGAGGGGTTCTTAAAGGGCCAGCTCTCAGCTCTGCTCTCACTCTCTGATCAGACTCAGGCTTCTATCTCCTCAACTACAAGGCCCAGGGATTTGACCAAGACACCTTTGGATTCAGGCCAGGGGCTCAGGCCCTCACGACGCTGCTTGCAGCTTTAATTTTTAATTTCTTTTTTAAAAAACATGTCCACTCATGAATGATATCAAGCTTACATGTTACGTTGCTGTTGACCAGGTCAACTGTTAATGCTATAACCATGACGAAAAAAATGTCAACTATGATGCTAAATTCAAATAAGTTTATCCATCCATCCCCATATCCTGTTTAGGGTCACGGGGGGCTGGAGCCTATCCCAGCAGCCTTCAGTACATCCTGGACAGGTCCCTAGTTCATTGCAGGGCCAACACATAGAGACAGACAACCATTCAAACTCACAGCCACACCTTGGTCAGTTTAGAGTCTGGATTAACCTGGTCCTCACTTGCATGTCCTTGGACTGTGGGAGGAAGCCGGAGTACCCGGAGAGAACCCACGCTGAACATGCAGACTCCACACAGAAAGATCCCGTGCCTGAGCCAAGGCTTGAATCCGGAACCATCTTGCTGTGAGGTGACAGTGCTGACCATTGCACCCCCGTACCGCCCTTCGAATAAGTCATTCAGAATAATTAATGTGCTTTATTAATCATATTTAAACTGTGGCGGTGAAAGGATGCTCTTGGACAGAGACCCTGACGCAGCTGTCAGGAGTTTGATCCAGGACAAGCAGGTTGGGCTTTGCCAGGTCCTCTGAAGGACTCACCGCTGTCCCTCTCTTCCTCCTTTCTTTCTATCCTTTTCTCTGTCCCTCTTTTTTCTCTTCTGTCTCTGTCCCCCTCCCTTATCAGTGTTTTCTCTGCTCCATTATCCCACCTATCTTTCCCCCCAATTGGTCAAAGCAGATGTCTGTTCCCATTGATCTTGGATCTGCTCCACATTCCTGCCTGGGAAAGGAAGGTTTAATCTTGGCTGTAGAAAGGAGAATTGAATGGTGGAGATTAACAGGCAGGGTGTGGTTCTAGACCTGCACTACTTGATAAGTGTCATGAGATAACTTTTGTTGTGATTTGGTGCCATTCAAATAAATTGAACTTACTAGTGGGGCATGTCTATCCTTCAAGGATACAGCCCCTGAATTAGGATGAAGAAGTGAAAAACTGAGCTGGAAAATGAAGGACAGAGGTAATGAAGAAAAGTAATATTTAAGTATTAACTGCAAGGAACTGTGCCAGTATTTAACTTTGGGGGTCTAGGCTTGCAGGAAAGGATGGGGGATGATATTAGGGTTGGAAATCTGATTTGAGGAGATGGAGTTCCACGTGGGCTGCTGCATGATCAGCTTGACGTACAGGATGACTAGCGGAGTAGTGACGTAACGCTCCTCCTGCCTCGCCAAGAACCAAACCGCAGTAAAGCTGGAAGTGAGGATTTGATCTGTGTGGACAGACTGAAACTGACACACCTTCACTCCATCCATCCATTTGCTATACTGCTTATCCATTAAGAGTTACTGGGGGTGGGGGCTGGAGGGGTTGGAGACTAGCCCAGCTGACATTGGGTGAGAGGTGGGGTTCACCCTGGTTGACAACAGGAAACAACATGTTTGTTTGTTTATTTAATGTTTTCTTCTTCGTGGTTTGACCAGATAAACTCAAATTTACTCCAAAAACCTCTTAAGAAACTTGATTGTGTATTATTATGAAGACTTGGAGTCTTCGTTAAATGGCATTACCATGGTGACACAGCCGTAATTGCTATTTGGTCCTGGACCAGAAAACTGTAGCAACTGGACCCCACATAGTCAGGTCTTTGATGAGAGTCCTGGGCTGAAGTCATCGCATCACCTAGTGGTGACATGAAGTTAACCTGATGGAATAAATGTGAAAATTACACTACGTTGTCTTCACTTGGTGTACAGTAACATCATGTAAAGAATCATGTGTTCTCTTGCACCACCTTGTGGATGCAGGAAATGATATTTGCATCACAGTGCAGCATTAATCTGATCCTTCATGCAAAATCCAAATATGCTTATGTTTCACTTCACACAGCTCTTAGTTGAAGTTGTCTCCAACTCAGTCACATTTACTGGGACTGGGACTTTTTCTCCTAACTTTTGTTTACCATCTTTTCTTCTGGATCATCCTTAGCAATTTCAATGTGTAAAGGCTCACTACTGATTGTTTTTTTAATGTCTGAATGAATAAAAACAAATCACGTGCTATTGAATAAGAGTAAGAAAGTATGATGATGATAATTTAGAGAGCTGACCTTTTATACATTTTGTGAATGCAAAGTTTTGAGAACCCTCCTGTGGTCCTCCATTTCTGTAGGGAATGAGGTCCAAATGAAGAGAGGGGGCTGGGCTGGTGTGAAGAGGATGCCACAACACCCCCTGCGGGAGCTGCAGTGTCACTGTCCTGCTCTTTCCCCACACTTCTCTTCCTGGATTATGGAGGGAGAGCCCTTCACCTCTGCTTTCTCTTCTCTGCTGCACTCTGCTGGGGGGCACTTTGTTGCCCTCTCCTCCTCCACCTCCTTGTCTTCCTCCACATCTTCATCAGATTCAGCTATCACTGCCATGTCCCTGGAGCAGAAGACTACGTTTGCCTTGGTTATCTTCCTCTTTGTTTTCCTGCTCATACTCATCGTGCGGTGCTTCCGTATTCTCCTGGATCCGTACCGGAGTATGCCGACCTCCACCTGGGCTGATGGCCTGGATGGTCTGGAGAAAGGCCAGTTCGACTACACTCTGGCCTAAGCTTCCCTAACACAACATATGTCTATGTGTGTAAGAGTGTCTTTACACATGTTCAGTTAAATGGTTCTTTGTTTTCTTTGTCTTGAGCCATTGGAAGCAAGTTAAAGGAAAAAAAACAGCTCATTTCATGCTGCTGTGCTTTACACACACACACAAATGCACACACACAGCCGATTCTCACATGCACCAGCTACCTGAACAATGAGCATAAGGGTGTGTTTTGGTCCCAAACATCCCAGCATATCAAAGTGACTGACACAAACCAGCTGAGGGTCTGATACTGTCACACAAACACGGTTTCAAAGAAATGCACAAATAGTGAAACAAGACATTTTAACATTTTGATAATTGAATGAACTGTCCTTAAGGTACTTTCAGATTGAATGCAAAATGTACCCTTCTTTTTCCTCATTCTATGCTCCAATGTACTAACTACATAGATGTTGCTGTGCTAATACCTTAAAAGTTACTATGAATGCCAGTTCTTGCTGATATTTTGTTTTAAATTTCTGCTCCTCTTTCCACACAATGCTTGTGTCTTTTTACTTCACTGGACTCACCCTATTTGGCCTTCAGGAAATCTGCAAGTTCTTGTTCACTTGTGTCTTTATGTGGAGTCACATTTGCTTGAAAATGGGAGAAAGCAATAGAAGGAGCATGCGAGCTAATTAAATTGTTTCATGTGTACAGATATTAACTGCTGCAGGCACCGTAACCGACTGCTCTCTTGTGTTTGACACAAATGTAACTCCATAGTTTGCCTGGACTTTTTTGCCTTCATGCTCTCTCTAAAACCTGTTTTGTTTTCAATCTGAAAGCCTTGAGATTACACACGTGTGTGTATCACTCTCATATATGCTGTAGTTTTACTGTGGTGTAACTAGAGTTGGGTATCACTTAAAAAAAGATTTCAAACCTTGGTACTACAACTGAGTTGTGGTACAGATCCCATCATTTACATTGAGATATCTAAGCATGTTTTCTTTGAAACTACTCTGATTGATCAAAAGAAGTCAAAGTCATCAATAATCCTAATGTTGTCTGAACTGTATATACTGATGGACACCATGAGAGCTCGCCAGAAGGGAAGCCTCCCAGGCTCAGTCAAACATCCCACCTTCTGCTTAAGTGGATGCTCTATAACCTTTATATCAGTATTGTCCTTTACAATACTTTTCAAAAATAGAGTTGGAGTCATCTTGTTGCCGTCATGTGCATGATATGCAGCAGCCCTGACTTTTGTTGTTTTTATAACACTTAACAATGAGTGTTCCTGTGAACCCCTCAGTGGAGGCAATAATTCGACACCTCCATCACCTGATCATCACAATGCAGACTTGGGTTCTGAAAGTAATCCCAGCAATGTAAGTGGTAAATGATTCGATGTACCACAAGTTGAATGACTAACGCAGAGTAGGAGAAGGTGAAGCCACGTCATCCATTTGTATATACAGTCTTTGGTTAAAAAAAACCAAACATTTAATTTAATCAGGAGGCTTTGGAAAGTTTAAAGCTGTCTGTTCTTTTTCGGTCAATACTGAAGGAAGTATGGAGGCTTGATACCCAGCCCTAGAGTGGGTGATGAGTAGAACTCACCAGGCAAGACAAAAGACAAGATAATTAACTGACAGGCACAAACAGAGGCAGCTCCACCTCAGCTGAGATGGGGATGTTGTGGCTGGTGTGCCTTTACTTAGAGTTGTACAGTGTTATTTCTACGTCTAATATTTCTTGGAAAATACAGAAATGTGTATAGACCCACGAAACACAGCCAGTGCACACATGCAGAGATCTCTGCCACTTTTTAATCAAACTGACAGTTTACAGTGAAAGACGCTGTGTGTCAACGACGCCTCACTCATACAGGGTAGCCATCACTGTCTTAGCTTTCCAGCATCTCTGTATAAGCTTTCCCTGTGCGGGTTAAGATGCCAAGTATTTCAGCTTAAAAACTGTTTCATACGTTTTTGCATATCTCAGAAATTAGTTTTTTTTTTTAAATATTTTGCTACGAAGATGTTGTTATTGGGAAGAAACTTTAAAACACAAAGTAATTGTGATAGTCAAAGACAGATAGACAACAGGCTTTTACTGTGAAGGAGTACTGCAGCTAAGGAAGGGTTTTAACTGTCATTCTTGTACAGTTTATCGGTTGTTAAGAAGCGAAGGTTGTTAACATGGTTCCTTTTAGCTTCCTATCCTCACAGATATGTTTCACAGATGGAGGCATGTAAAAACATTCTGAGGTCAAAGTTCACATAAATGCTGCTGGCTCCAAATGAAGATGTCTGTTTTGTTGCTGATTAGTTTGAGTAGAAAAGCATCAGGTCTGGCTCTGACTGTGGATGTTCCTAGAATTCCTTCCCTCACACCAGATTTTTGCAGGTTGTGTATTTACCTGCACTAAGGAGGTTGTGTGACTTTCCATTAGCAGGATAACTCAAACAACTTCTGGATGGAGTTTAATTGAATGTGATAGGATGATAGAAACTAGGTTGAGGGACAGTTGTTTAGATAATGGATGACATATTGCTTTGGTGGCAGTGTGTGTTGTCCTCCAGTCTTCATCAAAAGAGAAAATTCATCAGCGGTTAGGAGCAGGAATCCAGTTAACAATTTTCCACAAATTAACTGGTCTGATTTTGAGGTGGCCACTAGCTAAAGCAACATAGGCCAATGGTTCCATATATTTACCCAAGCCCTGAGGTAAGGGGAATGTGAAAGCCCTCCAGCATGTGGACTTGCTAGGAGGGATAACTAGAAAGTCTGTGAAAGAAAGTGTTCCATCCACAGAGTGGCCAAAATATCTGTCTGATAATATTTGTTCTCAGTTTACTCGTTAACATCAAGAAAGATTGTTGCTGCCACCCCTCTTCTGTTTGGTTGTTATTAGTTATTCACAGGGCTGCACGGTGGTGCAGTGGTCAGCACTGTCTCCTCACAGCAAGAAGGTTCCAGGTTCAGCCTGATGTTCATCCTCAGCCTGCACAATGAAAAGCACATAGTGGAGTCGTAACTCTTTTATGTGGAGGTATCAACATTTTTTTATGTTCTTGAAAGAAAATTAGTTTCTCTACAGACATCTTTCTTGGCACAATGTGTAGTTTGTTGTGTTTGTTTTCCATTTGCTGTTGGTTTTCACAAACCAAAGTGCAAACTGTTATCTCCAATATAATATCAGTTGATTTGTAATTCATGCTGTCAAGAAGGGAATCGCTGATTTGGTATCTGAGCTTGTTGTTCAATGAAATGCACGTCTTTTTAGGTTGCAGCATCACATGGAATTGAACCGCTGGCTTGCACAGGTGCCTGAACCCAGTCCAGCCTGTGAGCAAGTACCAGCACTATCCATCCATCCATTGTCTTCAGCTTATTGCTACGGGTCACGGGGGGGGGGGGTGCTGGAGCCTATCCCAGCATCTACAGGCGAGAGGCGGGGTTCACCCTGGACAGGTCGCCAGTCCATCACAGGGCCAACATACAGAAACGAACAACCATTCACACTCACATTCATACCTACGGTCAATTTAGAGAATCAATCAGCCTCGTCCCCTCTAGATGTCTTTGGACTGTGGAGGAAGCTGGAGTACCAGAGAGAACCCACACAGGAACAGGGAGAACATGGAGACTCACCCAGAAAGATCCCATTCCTGAGCCAGGACTCCAACCCAGAACCTTCTTGCTGTGAGGCCACAGTGCTGACCACTGCACCACTGTGCAGCCTAAGTGCCAGCACTACTTCTGTTAATTATTGGAATGATAAAGATTTTCCGTGTTTCATTGTTTTTATATTTAATGGTTTGATGTTTGTCTGTGGATCCAACAGGAATGTCAGACATTGAGATTGATGTGTATTTGAAGGACTGCTGTGAAATGTAAAACACTTAACTTTATAGCACCACCAGCATTTCATTTTTTGTTTTCTAATCTATAGCCAGATATCAGATTTAGTAAAGACATCCCCCATTACCACACAATCTATCTGAGTCATAATCTGTCTTTGTTTATGACCTAAGAACTGAAAAACAGATGACGTTTCCCCCCACCTCTCCTGTACTTGTAGTACCAATAGCAACCAATAGTACCAATTATCAAAATTTAGCATGTTGTCATGGTGAACTAAGATGATTAATATGATGAGCATCACCTCAGCATTTCATTATTGCTATTGTTAGCTTTAGAGTTTTGCTTGAAATACCACTGTGCCAAAGTGGAGCCTCCCAGGCTCCAGTCCTAGCATGGCTGTAGACTCACAGGGCCTCAGTATGCCTCAAACAAACTAGTGTTTACAATGTGTCTCCTGACCTGAGTTGTTAAATGTTAAAAGTACTCTGAATGTCTACACCGTAGGTGTTGCCTCCTCCCCTTGGTTGTCTTTCATCTGTCGAACACATGTTCGAACGTGCCACTAGACTGGATCTAACATTCATCTGACTTCCCTGCGCTATAGACTGATAAACATGAATATGTGAGTTGTTTTTAACTGGTTGGATGCACTTCCTGTGCCTAGTCTGCCCGGAAATTAAATGGAAAAACAATCAAAACCATACTGACTGACTGGGTCTTTTCCTTGGCATGGTCCAAGGAAGCCAAATAATTCAAGATGTGATAATATATTGCTGTTGCCACAGTGAAATGTTGGAATTGTACATTTGTAAGGTTCAAACTTTAGTGCAAGACACCATGGTTATGAATCTGAAGCTTCTTGTGCCTAATCCAAAACACATTTTATTTAAGGACATTGTTTTTCAAGTGCGAATTTTGTTTTGGGAATTTTAGGAGAAAATATAATGTTTGTAACATTGTTAAATCGTGACACATGTATGTAAAAATGTTGATGTGTAACATTTTTGCCCGAAAAAGGTTGGCTGTCGCCATAGTTTGCAGAAACATAAACTACAAATGTTGTATACCAGTGAACAGGCTGAACACTTTATCTCCATGTTAGTAATAATATGATGCTGTTGGCACATGCATGAGTACTTCTGCCCACACAGTGAATGTCAGGTCACATATGAGCTGTGTCTAAAAGAATGTGGTCTAGACCACCTCTAGAGGTGGTCCTCATTCAGTCTGTGTTTCTAGCCTAGATCACATGCGAGTGACAGGTCTACACGGGGCCATAGCTCAGCTCTGCGGTTTCTCCCGGCTGAGCATGTGTCAACTGTGGGACGTAGCTGTGTGAAGAACCAGCAAACAGCCTTGTCACAGCTTTGAACACACCAGGACACACAAATGAAATAAGAATGTATGAAATCTATTAGTTAAAGCCACGTATTGTTATTGTTGAGATACGATGTGAAAAAAATAACTACCTCAGCCATCTTGACTCTACGTAGCCTAGAAAAGTGAGCAATACCTTCACAAGTGAGAGCAAACTGTGAGTGTGATGAGACGGTACAAGAACAGAAAAACTCAATCATACATCTTTCAGATCAAGATTGCATTCATATCATGAACTATTACTTCACTGATTGGAGCACATTGGACCCTCTGTGGCCTGTTGTTACACCTGCTGCAGACTTAGTTACCTGTTAAATTCTTTTCCTTCATGATACTCTCAGCTTACGGCCCACCTACGTCTCCAGTTCCACAGGAGGACCAAATACACTGTAAACTCTCCATAAATGACCCAATAAAAAAGGAAATATATGTATATTTTCAAGAACTATTCACTACAAAGGTAAACACATTGCTGAAGTTGCAGTTCTGTAATGAAATGTAGATATATTATAATCACATTTTCATGAGGTTTTCTTGGGACTGATAAGATTTCAGCAGAGTCTCAGTTGAAAACTGGTGGTGCATTTGCAGTACTGTGGTGGTTATTAAAAAGCTTCAGTAGTGCTGATGTGGAGCTTCTCACCAGTAGGTCACTTCTGCAGTTCTGTTTGAGTGTGCTACTGTGCTGTCTGTCTGTCTGTCTGTCTGTCTGTCTGCTTTGAAAGAAATAGATTTATAAAAACATAATTCGGTTAATGTAACAGAGCAAGAATAAATAAACTATTTCCCCATCAGACCTTCAGTTTCTCTTTTTTATAATCAGTTGTTTTTCCCAAGTGTAGACAGTGATGAATATTAATAAACCATTTGACCTTGAAATACTGGAATGACAGCAGGGTTTCAAAAGGCCCAGAGAGGTGGAATATGACCAGTGGCATGAGTACTTTTGCCTCTGAGCTCAGAAGTATCAGACTCCCTGTGTGGTCTAAGTGTTCTCACAACACATTGAAGCAGCTTAGCTTAGCGTAGTGTACAAATGGCAGTGACGTCAGGACAGTTGTTGAAATAATGAAACTGTCACTGCCAGGAAATAGGGACAGTGCTGCAAACAGCTTTAATATGTAACGATAGTTATTATGTTTCACAAGTGGTGCATTGCAATATGACCATGCATCAGAACCCCAGGACTGTGCGGGAATCCTGTTCTACTGGTTTCCTGCTTGCTGTTACAGGTATGCCTAGGGGGAACCAATAGAGTTATTGGCTTTAATATATCACATGTATTACCTCATCACACATTCAAAAGCTGCATGCAGTAAGAGCCTGTTACAAGAGACAGCAAGCAGCGTTGTGAGGGCCTGAGCCCCTGGCCTGAATCCAAGGGTGTCTTGGTCAAATCCCTGGGCCTTGTAGTTTAGGAGTTAGAAGCCTGAGTCTGATCAGAGAGTGGAGAGCAGAGCTGAGAGCTGGCCCTTTAAGAACCCCTCCCCCACTGCTCTGTCTTTGATCTGTGCTAGAGTGAGAGCAGAGCTGAGAGCTGGCCCTTTAAGAACCCCTCCCCCACTGCTCTGTCTTTGATCTGTGCTAGAGTGGAGAGCAGAGCTGAGAGCTGGCCCTTTAAGAACCCCTCCCCCACTGCTCTGTCTTTGGTCTGTGCTAGAGTGGAGAGCAGAGCGGAGAGCTGGCCCTTTAAGAACCCCTCCCCCACTGCTCTGTCTTTGATTTGTGCTAGAGTGAGAGCAGAGCTGAGAGCTGGCCCTTTAAGAACCCCTCCCCACTGCTCGGTCTTTGATCTGTGCTAGAGTGAGAGCAGAGCTGAGAGCTGGCCCTTTAAGAACCCCTCCCCCACTGCTCTGTCTCTGATCTGTGCTAGAGTGGAGAGCAGAGCTGAGAGCTGGCCCTTTAAGAACCCCTCCCCCACTGCTCTGTCTCTGATCTGTGCTAGAGTGGAGAGCAGAGCTGAGAGCTGGCCCTTTAAGAACCCCTCCCCCACTGCTCTGTCTTTGATCTGTGCTAGAGTGGAGAGCAGAGCTGAGAGCTGGCCCTTTAAGAACCCCTCCCCCACTGCTCTGTCTTTGATCTGTGCAAGAGTGAGAGCAGAGCTGAGAGCTGGCCCTTTAAGAACCCCTCCCCACTGCTCTGTCTTTGATCTGTGCTAGAGTGAGAGCAGAGCTGAGAGCTGGCCCTTTAAGAACCCCTCCCCCACTGCTCTGTCTTTGATCTGTGCTAGAGTGGAGAGAGAGGAGGAGCACCAGGATTGTGTGTGGAAAAGCAGAATAAGTCGGCATACGTTGGTCAAGAAAGAGGGACACAGAAGACCATATTTTTGTAGGGATTTTTGTCAGGAATCCAGTGGTGTGTTTGTAAAAGCTGTGGGATGTATGGTGTAGACGTGAGAAGCGTTTGTTTGACAGTATGTACCCTGAGAGGACACGGTCTCCCCATCGACTTCCATTGTAAGGTGAAACGTGTCTCCCCCACTTTGAGGGCTTATAAAATCCAAACCGAGTGACTAATATAAAAACTTTTTGCAACTGTGAGAAAATGAGCTGCTGGTCCTGTTCTGTTCACATGGCACCACCATATCAGGAGTTGATTGTGTATCAGTACATGTCCTGATTGTTTGGGTTAAGTTGTGCAGGCTGCTAGTTGCACCCGAACTGTCAAGGCTGAATGACAAGAATAATGGGACAAGACAAAGTGTGCAGAAGTACTAATCAAGAAGTGTGATATGCATGAGTGTAAAATTACGTATGCAAAAAAGGTGCGGCTTCAAGCATATATTCACTGTCTGTTAATATCTTATTCAGACTCTGCTGCACTCTCAAGGTGCCTGCAGTGGGTCTCCAGATAGATCTGTGTCTGCTTTGTTGGGTGACATGAAGGGTTGATGTGTCTGAAGCAGACGACTGTGGTTGATCTCTTCTCATCAACGGACCGGTGAAGTCGGCGTACTTCAACACAACTTTTAATCAGCACAGTTGGGAGAGTAATGTGTGAAAGTTTGGAAGTGATCGCGTTAATGCCCTAGGAGGAGACAGATTTTGTTAGGGGAGTCAAAAAAGTCCTCATTTTGACAGTTTTGTCCAATTTGTGGACATTCGGTTGTAGACAGGTGAGAGGTCAGAGTGTATGAATTTTGCGTCTTCATGAGACGAGTCCAACGGTGTTGGTCCCATGTTTGTGGGACATTCGTGGGAGGAGTTATAGCGCTTCAAATTATCTAAAATTATCTTTTAGTTGTGTGGCTCCCTAGGTGGCGCTATTGTTTTTGTAGACTATGGAATGTTTAGGTACACCGGACAAGTGTGGTGAATTTCAGTGAATTTCATGCATGTTCGGGGGGTGAAATTAGATTATGCTCATATTGAGCGCTCATTGAGAGCAAGAACAGTCCAGGACCAGGTTTTGAATGGTGTGGATGTGAAAACTGGCTCCAGGCCGTCTGGCCCAGCTGCCTCATGGGTGTTGGGGGGGCTGGGACACTGTTTAGTGTGTGTTATTAGTGTTTTTAGTGCTGCTGATGTGTTGCTCTGCCAAGCAAACATAATAGGGCCTGAGCCTGGCCCTAAAAAAAACGGAACAATTTCAGATAAAATTTTTGCCACTATTGTTTCCAATGGGAGACCTCACCCCCCGACCCCCCGGACCCCCCTATGTGTTTTTTTTAGGGGGTGCAATACTCCTAAGTGTGTGTTTTTAGTGTTTTTAGTGCTCCCTCTGTGTTTGTCTGCCGTGCAAACATTAATAATGTCTGTGCTCCCAAGCAACTGTCTATTGGCGAGTTAGCTAGAATGACATGGTGAATGACATCATGCCATTGCAATTCACTAATTTTTACTAGTTTGACATTTTTTTAAGCTGGCTACACAGAACACAATCATCAAAATTAAAAACAAAAAACTTGAAATATAAAAGTTGAAGATGTTTAAAAATTAAACAAAACATCATTAGTATCTCATGGAAGGAGAATAAAGGACAAGAAACAAAACTATCAGAAAGAGAGTGAACATTCATCCATCTGAGGAGCCATGACTGAAAAAATGCAGATGATAAATAAAGTAAAGAAAACTTATGCTGATTAACAAGATTTTAGTCTGATTAAAGACCAGCCATATCTGATACCAAAGCACTAAATGGGTGGAGTAGGTTTGAGGAGGGTCGCGGTTGAGATCAAAGTTCGCAGGAGGCTCAGTTTTTCCGATAGACGATGACAGTGGGCCTGCTGCACCTTCAGGAAGAATATCCCATCCACCATCACTGAGCCATGTCATGAGGAGAGACGGTCAGACCCTCCCCCCATGTTTCCCATTCAGGAAATGTGTTATTTTATGTAGCATCACACCGTCCCACCAAGCTACAATCAGAAATTCTTATTTTAAGTTTTTGTCCTACAAATTTGACTGTCTACTGTCCAACTGTCTATGTTTTTCCAGACTGCAGTCTCTCAGGGTAGTAAATGGGCTGCATTTCAAGAAAATTGTTCCACTCATACATCACATACTCACATTCATACTCGCAAAGTTTTTACTTATGACAGTTGGAATTTTTTATAAGTCACACAAAGGCATCTCGCTTGAATCATGCCCACATCATCTGCAGTTTTTGTTGTGTGTTGTGTCAACATACACATTAATTTCTTTAGAACGTTGACATTTTAGATTCTAGTTCAGGAAATAACATTTTTGTACGTGTGTGTGTGTGTGTGTGTGTGTGTGTGTGTGTGTGTGTGTGTGTGTGTGTTTGTTTCTGGAGCTGGTAGAGCAGAGGGTGCGTGGAGTTGTTAAGCTGTTTCAGCGTGGTCTTAGTGCCAGTAAGGTTCACCTCAGTCTTGCCGTAGTTAAGTTGGAGGAAACTTTATTGCATACATGCTTTGATGTCCTGTAGACAGCTAGTGAGGAGTGAGGTAGCTTTGTGAACGGTGCTGTTCTTCATTACCACATATAGCTGTCTATCATCAGTGTAACAATGGTAGCCAAGGCCATATTTGTGGATGATGTTGCCCAATAGAAGCATGTAGATGCAGAAAAACAATGGCCCAAGAGTCGAGCTTTGTGGAACAAGTTGACATATCCATGCTGTTGCTCTTTTGTTGCATGCACATTGTAACATGCCTTTCCGCTAGGGGGCACTACGGCTCTTGAAATGCATGTTTTTGGGGGTTCAAGTGGTGAACTTTTTTTTTGGCTGGCGGTTGTTGCAAGGCTGTCGTTGGAGGAATAAAGTTACCTGAAGTAAACGTGGAGTTATTATTTGGACTATCACATGCTTTCTGACATATTAGACACAATGGTGACACGATGGGAGCAGCCAGAGAGGTAGGAGTGACACTGGTCACCAGCTGATCCAGTAAGGCCAAGGAGGTTCTTCATACGGTCAAGAAGGATGTTGTGATTGACTGTAGTAAATGCTGCACTCAGGCTCAGAAGAATTAAAATGGAGTTAGCACCAGAATCAGCAGACAGCAGCAGGTTGTTAGTAACCCTAACTCGAGCCGTCTCAGTGCTGTGTCTTGCTCTGAAGCCAGACTGGAAGGGTTCTAGAAGATCTTGGTCAGCCAGGTGCTGTTGAAGTTGGCTGAAGACAACACATTCTAAGACTTTTGCCAGGAAAGAGAGGTTGGAAATGGGCCTGAAGTTTGACAGCTCGGATGGGTCAGCACCTTCTTTTTTGAGAATGGGACTGACAGCTGCATGTTTGAGATAATCTGGAACAGTCCCAGTGCTGAGGGATGTATTGATAAATGGCTGTGATGGAAAGCACCAGGGCTGCACGGTGGTGCAGTGGTTAGCACAGTGGCCTCACAGCAAAAGGTTCCGGGTTCGAGTCCCAGTTAGGGTAAAGGATCTTGCTGTGTGGAGTCTCCATGTTCTCCCTGTGCCTGCGTGGGTTCTCTCTGGTACTCCAGCTTCCTCCCACAGTCCAAAGACATCAAGAGGGGATGAGGCTGATTGATACTCTAAACTGACCGTAGGTGTGACTGTGAGTGTGAATGGTTGTCTGTCTCTGTATGTTGGCCCTGTGATGGACTGGTGACCTGTCCAGGGTGAACCCTGCCTCTCGCCCATAGCTGCTGGGATAGGCTGCAGTCCCCCCACGACCCTTAACAGGAATAAGTGGAAGAAAATGGATGGATGGATGGATGGAAAGCACCAGAGCAGGTAAGGAGATCTTGACCAGAGGTGTTGGGAGAAGGTCAGGAGAGAGCAGGTGGTGTTCCGCATCTGGTGAGCCGATTCAGACACAGCAGCTGTGTTAGTAGGAGCAAAATTAGTGAGGCCAGTGACTGGGAGGAGTGATAGGTCGGTTTTCTTATACTGGTGTTCTTGTTGTCTGCCTTTTACCTTGAGTGAGCGGAGCTCTTCATTATACCAGGGAGAGGGTTTGACAAAGGACACTGTGCATTCCTTTAATGGGGCTACTTCTTCAAGAGACTAAGTATGAGTTGAAGGTAGCAACAGAGTCAGTGGTGGGGCGGTTACATGGCACTAGCGAGTGGCATTTTAAGGTCGCAGGTGATGAGGATGTGGTCATTTAGCCCAGAGACAATGCTAGAAGAATGTACCCCAGTGGTGCATATGAGCGCAAGTGTCTATCCATCCATCCATCCATCAATTTCTAACGCTTATCCTGTTAAGTGTCGCAAGGGGCTGGAGCCTATCCCAGCAGCCTTCAGGCAAGGGGCGGTACGCCCTGGATGGGTTGCCAGTCCATTGCAGGGCCAACACTTAGAGACAGACAACCACTTACAGCCACGCGTATGGTCAATTTAGAGTATTCAGTTCATAGGGGTGTTACGAAATTTCACAGCACGAAATTTTGCAAAATAAAAAAATGACAAAATAAATTTCAAAGACGCACAAAATAAAAATCAATGTAAAAAAATAATGCAAAGTGGCACTGTGCGCCACTAACACTGATGATTTTTGACTCTCTCGCCTACTGTAGACACGTATTACAAGAAGAAGAACACTGTCGCAACACCATAGAAGAAGAAACAGCAAAACAATTATTTCAAAATGGAGGAAGATGAGGTCGAACAAGTAGCAGACGCACCTTCATCAAACAAATCAGTTGTGTGGATTTATTTTGGCTTCCCATGTAAAAGACAAGGCAACGGTGATATATCTATGTATATCTATATCTATATCTACATCTATCTATCTATATATACAGTATATATAGATATATACATACATGTAGTTTTTTCAAAGCAAAGAGCAATTTATTTTGTCCTGAATCAGCAATAACTTGTATGTCTGCATATTAAGGAAGAAAATAAAGAATATTTGGTTTTTTTGCATTTCTGGTTTTTGATTTTTTTTTATCTTTATTTAGTATTGTGAGTATTTTGTATCATGAGCCCTGTTTCGTATCATTTCATGACTTAACTATTTCGTTGCACCCATTTCAATCAGCCTAGTCCCAACTTGCGTGTCTTTGGACTGTGGGAGCAAGCCGGAGTACCCGGAGAGAACCATCGCAGGCACAAGGAGAACATGCAGACTCCACACAGAACATCCCGTGCCCGAACCTTCTTGCTGTTCAGCGACAGTGCTAACCACTGCACCACCATGCCACCGAGGTCAAGTGTATGTCCTTTATTGTGTGCAGCAAAGTCAATGTGCCGCTTGAGACCAAAGTTCTCAAGGAGGGAGGCCAGACTTACGGAGGAGCTGCATTTAGGATGGTTGACATGGATGATTAGATCTCCAAGGACAACCATAGTAGGACAGGTGGAGCTAAAAAGGGTCAAGAGCTCAGAAAGCTCTGCAAAGAAAGCACTACTGTGCATGGGAGGAGGGCAACAGATCAACACTCCCATGACTGAATGTGGCAAGATAGAATAAATGCCATGAGTTCAAAGGAAGTAAGAGGTGGCATATCTGTGATTTTCACAGTGCAAACAGTATTATACATCAGAGTAATTCCTCCTCCTGTTCTAGTCGTGCAAGGGCAGGCCAGGTAGCTGTGACATTTGTCACACATTCTTTACTCTTTTTCATTCATTCTATATTCACTTTTTAAAGAAACTATTTTAATTGCATGGTGGTGCAGTGGTCAGCACTGTCGCCTCACAGCAAGGAGGTTCTGGGTTCAAGTCCCGGTTCGGGTACAGGATCTTTCTGTGTGAGTCTCCATGTTCTCCCTGTGCCTGTGGGTTCTCTCTGGTACTCCAGCTTCCTCCACAGTCCAAAGACATCAAGAGGGGACAAGGCTGATTGGATAATTTACATTACCCGAAGGTGTGAATGGTTGTCTGTCTATATGAATTGTCCCTGTGATGGACAGGCAACCCGTCCAGAGTGAACCCCGCCTCTTGCCTGAAAGCCACTGGGATAGGCTCCAGCCCCCTGCGACCCTTAACAGGATAAGCGGAAGAAAATGGATGGATTTTTATTGGATCAACATTGTTGATTAGTGGCGAAGCAGTGAGCACATCATCACACATTGCAGTCGTCAATCAACTCACGGAGATTAGTCACTCAGCTGCAAAACAACTTTAAAATCTATCAGCAAGGTAGATGGTGAGAGACACTCTTCCTCACTGATGACATCATTCTCCATCTCTGTTCTCCAGCAGCATTTAAGTCCACGCAGGAAAACAAAAATAGATCTTAAGAACCCGATAGCCCTCAAACATAAGGTGATGGTTTGGTCGTGTTGAGATGAACGGCACCATTTTGTCCTGTTGATGATTTACACCAAACTGCTCTGGTGAAGAGGGTGGTGTGGGTATTTGAGTTCATTAGGTGTTCCCAAGTGCTGAGGGACATTAACCTGCTTGTGCCCTTTGAGAGCGCTTTCCCCATGCCTAAAAACAAACTTGGCAGCTGTCCACAATGTGTAGCATCAGAAAGGCGAGTGTCGTTATGTACCTCCTCCACTGGCTCCCTTTGCTCCACCCACCCTGCTCTCAACCCCTCACACACGTATCGTGGCCAGGGTTGCTACTTACAGTGGTCACTAACCACCCGTCACACACAAACCTAGAGAATCTTAGGCCTTGAAGAGCACTGGTTTGTCTGGTCTCATAACACCACACCACGCCAGGAGGCGATAGTGAGTCACAGCTCTACTCTGCCGCACTGTAGTTGAACACTTGTATCAACAGTTGTTTTCTTTTAGGGTTTGTCTTACGGCTCATTCAAAGGAAGTTAGCATTTCCTTGCTGCTCACAGTAAGGGTTAACACCCTAACTTTACGATAATGTCCTGCCTTCTCTTGGTGTGATGCAGAGTGGCAAACCAGCTTGTTGGTATGAACTACAAATTGTACCTCATTAGTTGTATGCTGATTAATATCTTCCTGTCATTGGCTGGCAGTGCCGGGTCCAGCCTCCATGGGAGGGGGCTATCACACTGACACTGCTGTCAACTCTGACTTCTGACCAGGTACCCATAGCTTTGTGATGACCTGGCCAGCTTGACAGCTTGGAACCGAGAGATCTGCAGCCTCCCAGGTTTTGGTATGTACCTCAATATTATCAAATGGTGAGTAGAACTTCTCCACACTGATCACGCATCTTTAATATTCTACTCTCAAATGTTTTCAAATTGGATAAGAGAACAGGGGTTGAAAATAGATATGGAGGGCAAATGTGGGACTATAGAGTGATGACAAGGGCCCCCTATCATATTTTCTTTATTTCATATTGTCTTATTTCGAATATGTCATTGTGATTTTACTGTCAGTATCCACACATTTGTCACCTGTTCATTCTGTAGTGTTGTTACGGCGGCTTGAGTATGTAGTACTCCAATACACCAGTAGTGGGCAGCAGTGCGCCTCGGGAAGGTAAGGGAAGGTCTCGTGCACAGACTTGTCAGTGTTGCCGGGGGCAGAGAAGAGTGACCATGACTGCCATGGTTACTGAGTCTACTGTGTATTGTTTACGACGTTTTCAGAGTAAAGATCAACACTCAACAAAATATGCATGCGTGAGGTGTCGTCCATTCATGTGTGCAACACAAAGACAAGGGCGTTTCTTTAGATGCAGTATGGTGTTGTGGGTGGATGTAAAATTAAACAACCACAAACGTATTGATTAAAAAGAAGGGTAGCCTTCCTTTACCCTGGGTAGGGGTAGAGCCAGAAATGATTGATGTAAAAAAAAATGCAACATTAGATAAACTCAGTTAAAGTTAATTGTGTATATTGTGTTAAATTAAAAACAATTAGGTCTTTTAAAATGTTTTAATTGTGTTCAACTGTGGCTAAAGTGTCAAAATAATTGTTTGGTGCAGGCTGATTTCATGTTGAACATGCTGAATTTCTGCTTGGCCAAACCAGACAATATGATTCACATCAGGGGAGAAAAGGTGTCTCTCTGTAGTTTGCAGCCCTGCCCTTGGGCCAAAAAAGGTGTGTGTTTGCTACTCCATGCAAAACAGAAAATAAAACTGAATTATTGTTACTAAATAGTTTAACTCTTAAACAAATTGCATTTATGTACATGCTTTAATTTTCATAGATCAACACTGTTTGCTTTTATCACAATAAAATGCATGAAAATCACAAAAATATTAAATTAATAACATCAACCCAATGTACCACAACTTTTGGTTTTTAAACCACAACCTCTCTAATGGACTGATCGCAATCGATTTCAACAGGAGAGCAACAATAAAATATTGTCAAGGACGATGTGCGAGTGGACATTTCAAAAATCGAATCCTGCCTTCGAGAGCGCAGCAGCCACTACAGGAAGAGCCGTTATCGCGGAGGTCAGGTGGCGCTTGTTATCGACGCCGCCGGGACAACCAGATTCAACGGAGAGATGAATTCTACCACAAACGCGACTCCGCCTGCCCAAGGGGGCGGGGTCCGGCGTCAGTCAGTCGCGTTTACAAGTAAACCCAAAAATTAAAGTTGAAAGAACGCATTGCGTTCGGCCACGCCATTGGCTGATTCCACACAACGTATTTTTTTCAATGAGCCGCCATATTTACAAGCCAACCCCTCTTTCATTCGGGTGTGAAAAGACAGGAGTCGCTTCCAAGTTAGTTTTCCTGAAGTGCCGGTGGTTGTTTATAGCTGACTTCTAGACCGGGACACCGGTACAAGCTACACATTGGATTAGCTAACTGTTCATACGGGTTCTGTAGCTCACACAATGGCGACTGCAGCTGCGACTCCGACCGGCCAGAGAAGCACGTGTGGCAGCGGCACACCGCTGAGCCCGACCAGGATCAGTCGACTGCAGGAGAAGCAGCAGCTCCGGGACCTTAACGACCGCTTGGCCGTCTACATCGACAAGGTCCGTAGTCTGGAGTCTGAAAATGACGTGCTTCACCTGCAAATTAGCGAAAAGGAAGAGGTTCGGAGCCGGGAGTTGACCGGACTGAAAGCCCTGTATGAGACGGAGCTAGCCGACGCAAGAAGGAGCTTGGATGACTCGTCCAAGGAGCGGGCCTGGCTGCAGATCGAGCTGGGAAAGATCAAGTCCGAGCATGAGCAGCTGCTGCAGAAGTAAGCCTCCAACGCTAATCGTGCTAGAAAACCAGCTGCAGACTTTGATTTTCGAGCCACTTTTGTAACATTACGCACGTAACGTTCGTGGGGTGACGTCCGGTCTAGTGTCGGCGTCACAGCAGCCCGGACACGGGCTACAAAGAGCCTCATTTTAATTGTAACCTCCTGTATCTTAGATTGCGGTTGGTTAATCTCAAATTAGATGTAACCTACCAAATATCGACTCGCACCGCGAACATAAAAATGGCCATCATGAACTTTATTTGACTGGCAGACGCTTTCACCCGCCCACTATTGTCTGAGGCTGAAAGAGAATTTTGTTTCATTTCTATCAAATCTAGCTCGGTGCTACTTTAATCAAGGTCTAAGTTAAAAGATTGGACTTTCACGCCCCCGCTTTTGCCTAAAGTCGCCTTCAGTTTTATGCAGCTGGAACCATCATGTGTCTAAAATGTAATTGATATAATACTGTTTTTGTTTTTTTGAATAAATATTCATGCTACTTTAACGGAGAAATTCACCAGTGTCCCATAACTGAAATCATATGTCCGGAAACGATTCCAGAGGTATTGGAAGTATGCATGACCCCCCCCCCCCCACTACAACGTAGGCAGTGTTATTTCCCAAGAAAGCGGTGATTGCTCACTATGGTAAAGAGTCCCCTAAAAGGATCAGGGGGAATCCCGGATCCAGTGTGGCACCAGATTGGCTCGGTGTTCGCCGATGACATACTTTCTGGTACTTATTCCTTTCCAAATGTAAAAGGCAAATATGCTTGCGTTGGTGAGTCTTCAGCCATGTCCAGGGATTCTGGGGGTTTGGACCCTCTGCTTCCTGGATTATTCTTGGCTGAGAGTTGAATTTTGAGAATCCCTTTATTAGCTAATGGTACAAAATCAGATTCTCCATAATTTCCCTTTTGCTTTTTAAATATTTTATGTTAGCAGTGCACCTTTGGTATATCTATTTTTAATTTAACTTTTCAGCTCTGATTCAGTTCCCTTCTGTGTTTGAAGTCATCCAATTTGTGATGTCATTGTCACTGGTGTTCACACTTGGTAACACTTTCAGATGTGCAGCCAGTTACAATGTGTGCCAGGCCAAGCAAATCTGGTTCCTGCAATGGATGTGGATCACTTTAAAATGTTCTTGGTTTTTGTCCTTGCCTGAGATGCCTTCCTAGTAAAATATGAGTAAAAATACACCCATAACTTTCTGTACCATCGCCAACATCTTTGGCCAAAGGTGTGAAAGGCTTCCAGAGAACCGTAACTGTGGCAACTGATGGTTCCATCAGCATTATTAGTGTCCTGAAGGTGAAGAAACCACAACCTGATACCTGAGTCTGATATTCACCTGCAATTTATATTCAAATTTACCTGCCAAAGTTGACAGCAACCCAAACCCCAATACAAGGTTTCCTTTAATATAACAGGGGTTCTAATGGAAGCTTTCTTTATGACCGATTAACTCAAAATAACTGCATTAATTAAGACGTGGAACACACTCAGAAGATATGATTAAAAGTGTTTATAAAACAAGTCAGAACTTTATTGATTTACGACATTATTTCACTTCTCCTTTGATGAGGTACATTAATGATTTAAAAAAAAAGAATCACAATCCACCCTCCAATCAAAACTGTGCTCAAAATTACAATAGCAAAAAATGAGACCATGTAAGTGGGTTATCACAACCCTCTCAACATTGGGAAACACAATTTTAATGTTTTGGTTTTTTTTTTTTTGTTGGTTGTTTTTGTATCTTAAGTTGTGATCACTCAGAAACACTGTTGGCTTTCTTGCACTGTGCATTCTAATACATTAAAAAAGGTTCTGTTTTAACCATCTCACGCTCTTCAAATGAAGAGTGGCAGCCCTGCTGACGGTGTCCGGGCAGAAATATGCAGTTTGTTGTCACTGGTGTGTACAGCGGCACCTCTGTACACACACACACACACACACACACACACGAGTGCCTTTGTGTGTATTTCCATAAATCTAAGAGAATCGGACAGCAGCACCTGTTAGACATGCACGCAGCTGTTGGCTTAAAGTGGCCATACAGTGTGTGTGTTTCCTCCATGAGATTGTTATTGTTGGTCATTGCAGAAAAGAATGTGCACACAGACTGTGCAAGGTGTGCAGGTACCTTCAGCTGTGTGAATGCTTTAGTGAGAAGCATCCTGGTAGTTCTCACCGGTGCAGCAGAAAGGACTTGAACTACTTGATTGTCACACTGAGGCTGTCAGAAAAACTGAGCCTTACTTTTGCAATATGGCGTTTTTGGAAAGAGAAGTATTCCTCCCACTGTCTGATAAAAGTTTATTGGATTTACAATTTTTGGTCCTGTGGAACTTCATCAGATAGACAATGAGACAATGGACTTTAAGCACACCACAGGTTTAAAATATCCAAGTTTCTCCATAATGGGAGAAAATGGTAGCTGAAAGCAGTTGTATCAATGATTTAAATGACTACATCACATTATTCAAATATGTTGGGTGTGTGTTTGACTTCTCCTGTGCAGTACTACAGGTTGTTGATGGGAAAAAACCTCCATCAAAGTGTTTTTATACTGGCATTGTTGAAGTATAAAAGTCTACTATTGTGGCAACTTTCTGATAGACATATGACAAACAAGTGATGATCAGTCTGAGGGGTCAGGCAGGAAGAAGCAGCTGAAGGTGTGTGTGTGTGTGTGTGTGTGTGTGTGTGTGTGTGTGTGTGTTGGGGGGGGGTGTGTGCTCTCTGACAGACGACCACAGGTGACAGTGATGGCCTGAGGTCTGTGGTTTCTTGTTGGCCAGCTGACATGACCTGTCACTCCAGTTAAAACTGGTCTTGTGATTCAACACACATTTGCTCAAACTGCGTTAAGAGCTTGTCTTGGTTCTCGACTAAAGAGTAGTAACAGCCTCTGCTCTCTAGAGGCAAACAGCTAGTATTCCTCTGTGTGTGTGTGTGTGGGGTGGGGGGTCCCAAGATGTATATTTCATCATCAGATGATGATCATGGAGGGTCTCCGCTAATATCTGAGGACTTGCAATGCTGTGACTGCACAACATGGGCACTGAATTCTGGTGTGTTGAAGATCTCTCAGTGACTGAGTACATGCGGTCGCTGCTGCTTCTAAGGTACAGCCAACAGCGTGGCAGTCATCTGACCTCTGTCACCAGGCTGCTGTCATAGCAGACCAGCTATTAGGCCTGTGTTTTGTGTTTCCAACCTTCCTGGCCTGTGGATCATAGCATCTTGTGGTACCATCTCCTCAAGTTTTGCTCTGGATCTAGCAGAAACTTAATGCATGTGTTTAACAATCAGTCCAGCTGTTCCCCCTAGACCCTGATCTGCTGTACACAAGTGGGGCAATGTATCAATTGAAGTACTATGTGTCCTTGGTGTCTGCAGCTGTCAGTGTCTGCATCGTCTCAGAGGATGCGGACCGGGGACATGCTATTCCAGTCAGTCAACAGCAGGGGGGTCTTGTCTGTACTCTGCTGCTGGTTGTCCCCTCTGGGTTGGTGATGGTCTGAAGATGCATGATAACATGCTCTGTAGAGGTATCTCTGGTATTTGTCCTGTAGTGGTGCAGGAATGTTCACTGAGGTGAAAGCTGCCGGCTCACTAGTTTTTCCACTCGCGAACGTTTCTAAGTAAAATGTGAGAGATGGAAACGGTGCATTCCATGAATTGTTTGTACACTTGAGCAGCAGCACCATCACGCCCATCGTGACCCAGAGGCACACCATGAGAACACTGTCCTGGCTCTGTCTCAGCACAGGTCCCCCAGCAGACCCCTCTGCTTATAAACCCTCTGTTGACTTGCTTAATCCAGGCTTAGAGCTGGGAAACGGATGTCCAACTGGTTTTAGAGGGATGAGTCTGTCGCCTGCATTTTCTTTGTTTGTGTGTGTGTGTATATGTATGTACGGAGAGAGAGAGAGGTGTGTGTATATAGGAATATATATTATATATATATATATATATATATATATATATATACATACACACACATATGTATGTGTGTATGTATGCGTGTGTGTGTATATATGTGTGTGTATGTGTGTGTGTGTGTATATGTGTGTGTGTGTGTGTATATATATGTGTGTGTGTGTGTGTATATATATATATATACACACACACACACACAGTCATCCTCAAAATTATTCATATCCTTGCTAATTCTTGTGATTTTTTTCATTTAGTGATGAAATAAATGCATGTTTTCAAATTTGTGTATTAGCTTTATGTGACCAACAATGGAAAGAATGACAACAATATAAAATGAAAAAAAAATATTTCTGGGGTATTTTATTTACGGAGTCCAAAAAAATGCCATGTTCAAACTTATTCATACCCTCGTCCATCGTCTTTCATTAATAGTCAGTGGCATAGCCTCTATTCTTTATGACTGCTTCCAGACGATTCTTGTACGTGTCCACAAGCTTCTTGCACGTCTCCTGTGGGATGTTGGCCCACTCTTCCTTGTATATATCGTGTTTGTTTTTGTTTTTTTTAGTCAAATCATTCGGGAATGTAAAGAAATCAATTCTGAGCAAATGAGGAAAATCAGGTGTGAATAAAAATACCACCAAGGCAGTGAAACCCCTCTGTGTGTGCTATGAGCTGTTGTGACCACTAGAGATCCACGTTATCTGTAAATTAGGCTCAACTGATCAGATTGTATCAGGAACTATTTTTTTTCATCCATCCATTTTCTTCCACTTATCCTGTTTTTTGGGGTCGCAGGGGGGGTGGAGCCTTTCCCAGCAGCCTTCAGGCGAGAGGCGGGGTTCACCCTGGACAGGTCACTAGTCCATCACAGGGCCAACACATTGAGACAGACAACCATTCACACTCACAGTCATACTTAGAGTCAGTTTAGAGTATCAATCAGCCTAGACCCCAATTGATGTCTTTGGTCTGTGGGAGGAAGCTGGAGTACCAGAGAGAACCCACACAGGAACAGGGAGAACATGGAGACTCACACAGAAAGACCCGCGCCCGAGGACTTGAACCTGGAACCTTCTTGCTGTGAGGCCACAGTACTGACCACTGCACCGTGCAGCCAGGAACTATTTTGATTTTTCACTTTCTATGGGCAAGGTGACCTGTTGTTAAATTGCAGTGCTCTCTATATCACGATAAATGATGTATAGTTCTACGCAGATTTTGATCTCAAAAGTACTTCATAGAGCAGGATTTAGCATTTAGTCACAACAGTCGGATTATTCTTGTCATCCAAATTAAAACATTGATGTTTAACTTTGTGTTTCTTTGGGAAATATTTTCAATTTGAATGCAAAAAAGAGGGAATCTCATCAAGTTAAATTTGAAGAGAAGTATAGTTATTCAAACCAGGCAGTTCCACAGTCCACGCATGGACTGCTCATCAAGTATCTCCTGTCAGCCATCTTGGTTCTACATTGTAGGAGTGAAGTTATTGATCTTGAAATAGGGGTTCCACATCATGTATGTGCTAGATTCATATTGAGTCAGCTTTACATATTTGTGCTGCTTTGAAATGTAGAAAACCCTGAAGAGGACATCCCTAGTTCAAACTCACAGTTAGCCACATGCACTCGCTGTTCTCCTTCCTCCAGCTACAGTAAGAGGGACAGCGAGGCAGCAGGAGCCGTGGCCAGACTGAGGGATCTGGAAGCCCAGCTGAACTCTAAAGAAGCCATGCTGACCACAGTGCTGTCTGAGAAGAGGGGCCTTGAGGCCACCCTGGCCGAGTTGCAGGAACAGATTCAGGAGGTACTGCATGACTGTCCACACTTGAGTGATGAGGCTGCCAATATTTTCCCAAACACAAGAATCCCAAAAAACAAGAACATTTCTGAATATTAAGTACAGTATCTGCCTGTATTCTGCATCTTGTGATTCAGCACAATGACTTGACCATTTCTTTGTGGTGAGATGGTTTTTCCTTCTCTAGTCATCATCATCGTACCCTTTTTTGTGTGTGTGTGTGTGCGCTGCCAGCTTGATTCAGGTCTTGCTCAGGCAAAAAAGCACCTTTCAGATGAGATGCTCCTGCGTGTTGACTTGGAAAACCGCTGCCAGAGTCTGACGGAGGAGATGGACTTCCGTAAGAACATGCATGAGGAGGTGAGAATTCAGTACCCATGGCTCTGGGACTGCAGGTGTGGCCTGTGCTTTATCTGCTGAATGATGTCACTGAAGAGTAGGGTGGTCTCATTTAAGTTTGTCGTCTTCCTGATCAGAACTCTTTTAAATTTGTGAGTATCTGCTGACTGGGTCTGGAACTTCTGTTTGTTTAAATACATATATCACATTCAAATGATAATAGCTTTATTTACATTGAATCTTTCAAAAACAAGTGCGTCAAGTGCTTTGATGGACAAAGCAAAAGCTGCAAAGTCAGGGATAGAAATGTGTCAAAGCAACAAAGAAATAAATCAATGAAAGACCATAAAAAGACAATACAATACATTGAAAATAAGTAGATTAGATTAGATTTGCAGCTTTCTTTAGAATACCAGTCTGAAATTAAAGCTGCAAGCAGCGTTGTTAGGGCCTGAGCCCCCGCCTAACCGCGGCCGGATCACCGGCCCGAATCCAACGGTGTAATCGGCAAATCCCTAGGCCTTGTAGTTTCGGAGATACGAGCCTCAGTGCGCTGCACAGTGTGAGTGCAGAGCTGAGAGCCGGCCCTTTAAGAGCCCCTCCCTTCTCTGCTCGCTCTCTGCTGTCTGTGTCAGAGTGGAGAGCAGAGGAGGATTTGGCAGTTTAACTGTGAAACACAATCATAACTCTGCATATATGGGTCAAAAGTGTAATGTAAAGACATCAGTGCGTAGAGTTTTTCTCAGGAATTCAATGGTGTGTTTTCTGAAGGTGTGAGTGTTTTAGTTTAGAAGCTACAAGTGTTTGTTTGAGAGTATGTACATGAGGGCAGAGAAGCTCCAATTGTGGTTTCCATGACTACAGTAAACAAATGTCTGCCATCTCTGTCAGAGCTGAGAGCAGAGCTGAGAGCAGAGCTGCCAGCTGGCCCATTAAGAAGCCCTCCCCCGCTGCACTTCCTTTGATCTGTGCTAGAGTGGAGAGAGCGGAGGATTAAGAGAAATGTAGTGTGTAAAAGCTGAATAACTCGGCCTACGTTGGTCGAAAGTAACACAAAATACCATATTTTTGTAGGGATTTTTGTCAGGAATACAGTGATATGTTTTTAAAAGCTGTGCGATGTATGGTTTAGACGTGAGAAGCATTTGTTCGAGAGTATGTATCATGAGAGGACACGGCCTCCCCATTGACTTCCATTGTAAGCGTGAAACGTGTCTCCCCGACTTTGACGGCTTATAAAATGGGAACCGAGCGCGTAGTATATTATTCTTACTGAACTTTTAATCAGCACAGTTGGGAGAGTAATGTGTGAAAGTTTGGAAGCCCTGGCATTTACGGTTTAGGAGGAGATAGATTTTGTTCGGGGAGTAAAAAAAGTCCTGATTTTGACAGTTTTGTCCAATTTGTGGACATTCTGTTGGAGATAGGTGAGGGGTCAGAGTGTAAGAATTGTTCGTCTTGATGAGACGAGTCCAACGGTGTTGGTCCCATGTCTGTGGGAGTTTTGTGTGAGGAGTTATAGCGCGCGAAATTAAAAAAAATTATCTTTTTTTTGTGTGGCTCCCTAGGTGGCGCTATAGACTTTAGTGGCGTTTTTGTTTTTGATTAGTGAATGTTGAGACATACCGAACGATTGTGCCGAAATTCAGCGAATTTCATGCATGTTCAGGGGGTCAAATTAGATTATGCGCGTTATGCGCATTATGCGCATATAGCGCGCACTCATTGAGAGCAAGAACAGTATAATACCAGGTTTTGAATGGGTGTGTATGTGAAAACTGGCTCCGGGCCGTCTGACCCAGTTGCCTCATGGGTGTTGGGGGGGCCTGGGACACTGTTTAGTGTGTGTTTTTAGTGTTTTTAGTGCTGCTAATGTGTTGCTCTGCCGAGCAAACATAATAGGGTCTTCGCCAGAAGTACCTTCTGGCTCAGGCCCTAATTAAGGACCCAATACTCCAAAACATGATCTGAAAGTATCTTTTCTTTAAATAGATGAATCCTTTTCTTTCCGTTTCATATTTTGAGTAGCCCAACCAGCACTGGCCAACTGTTTTTGCCTTTGACAGGAGGTGAAAGAGGCCCGTCATTGCTATGAAAGCCGTTTGGTGGAGGTGGACTCTGGGCGAAAGGAAGAGTACGAGTATAAACTTACTCAGGCCCTTTTGGACATGAGAGCTCAGAATGAGGACCAGATCAAGCTCTACAAAGACAACATGGAGAGCACTTATGCAGCCAAGGTTTGAACACACCAGCATGCACTCTCCACAGCAGATGTTGGAGGTCATCTCTTTGTCTTTTTCATATCGTCCTTTTGTAATAACCAATTCCCCAAAACTATGTAGTAAAAAGAGCCCTGCAATCATCTCTATCACTGGATGCAGTGATGCATAATGAAGTGTGTGTCTCTTCAGTAGACTGTCCCTTAGCACTTACCTGCACTCACTGCAGATAAATGTCCATATTTCCAAGCGAGAACACACATTTTAAAATGTAATCTAAATTTGATTAAAGCTGCAAGCAGCGTTGTTAGGGCCTCAGCCCCCGCGCGGCCTGTGGCAGCGGCTTTGACACCGGCCCGAATCCAAGGGTGTCTTGGTCAAATCCCTGGGCCTTGTAGTTTAGGAGATAGAAGCCTGAGTCTGATCAGAGAGTGAGAGCAGAGCTGAGAGCTGGCCCTTTAAGAACCCCCCCCCCCCCCACTGCTCTGTCTTTGATCTGTGCTAGAGTGAGAGCAGAGCTGAGAGCTGGCCCTTTAAGAACCCCTCCCCCACTGCTCTGTCTTTGATCTGTGCTAGAGTGAGAGCAGAGCTGAGAGCTGGCCCTTTAAGAACCCCTCCCCCACTGCTCTGTCTTTGATCTGTGCTAGAGTGGAGAGCAGAGCTGAGAGCTGGCCCTTTAAGAACCCCTCCCCCACTGCTCTGTCTTTGATCTGTGCTAGAGTGAGAGCAGAGCTGAGAGCTGGCCCTTTAAGAACCCCTCCCCCACTGCTCTGTCTTTGATCTGTGCTAGAGTGAGAGCAGAGCTGAGAGCTGGCCCTTTAAGAACCCCTCCCCACTGCTCTGTCTTTGATCTGTGCTAGAGTGGAGAGCAGAGCTGAGAGCTGGCCCTTTAAGAACCCCTTCCCACTGCTCTGTCTTTGATCTGTGCTAGAGTGGAGAGCAGAGCTGAGAGCTGGCCCTTTAAGAACCCCTCCCCCACTGCTCTGTCTTTGATCTGTGCTAGAGTGAGAGCAGAGCTGAGAGCTGGCCCTTTAAGAACCCCTCCCCCACTGCTCTGTCTTTGATCTGTGCTAGAGTGAGAGCAGAGCTGAGAGCTGGCCCTTTAAGAACCCCTCCCCACTGCTCTGTCTTTGATCTGTGCTAGAGTGAGAGTAGAGCTGAGAGCTGGCCCTTTAAGAACCCCTCCCCCACTGCTCTGTCTCTGATCTGTGCTAGAGTGGAGAGCAGAGCTGAGAGCTGGCCCTTTAAGAACCCCTCCCCCACTGCTCTGTCTTTGATCTGTGCTAGAGTGAGAGCAGAGCTGAGAGCTGGCCCTTTAAGAACCCCTCCCCCACTGCTCTGTCTTTGATCTGTGCTGGAGTGGAGAGCAGAGGAGGATCAACAGAATTTTAGTGTGGAAAAGCTGAATAAGTCGGCATACGTTGGTCAAGAGGGACACATAATACCATATTTTCGTAGGGATTTTTGTCAGGAATGCAGTGGTGTGTTTGTAAAGCTGTGGGATGTATGGTGTAGACGTGAGAAGCATTTGTTTGACAGTATGTACCCTGAGAGGACACGCTCTCCCCATCGACTTCCATTGTAAGGTGAAACGTGTCTCCCCCACTTTGAGGGCTTGTAAAATCCAAACCCAGTAATTCATATAAAAACTATTAATAACTTTGAATCAGCACAGTTGGGAGAGTAATGTGTGAAAGTTTGGAAGCGATAGCATTAATGCCCTAGGAGGAGATAGATTTTGTTCGGGGAGTAAAAACAGTCCTCAGTTTGACAGTTTTGTCCAATTTGTGGACATTCTGTTGTAGATAGGTGAGGGGTCAGAGTGTATGAATTTTGTGTCTTCATGAGACGAGTCCAACGGTGTTGGTCCCATGTTTGTGGGACATTCGTGGGAGGAGTTATAGCGCTTCAAATTATCTGAAAATTATCTTTTAGTTGTGTAGCTCCCTAGGTGGCGCTATTGACGACTTTTTTTGGGGGGGGGGATTAGTGAATGTGTCGCCAGACCGGAGAAGTGTGCCGAATTTTAGCGAATTTCATGCATGTTCAGGGGGTGAATTTAGATTATGCGCATATTGCTCATATAGCGCGCTCATTGACAGCAAGAACACGGGGTCTTTCTGGGTGAGTCTCCATGTTCTCCCTGTTCCTGCTGGGTTCTCTCTGGTACTCCAGCTTCCTCCCACAGTCCAAAGACATCAATTGGGGACTAGGCTGATTGATACTCTAAATTGACCGTAGGTATGAATGTGAGTGTGAATGGTTGTCTGTCTCTGTATGTTGGCTCTGCGATGGACTGGTGACCTGTCCAGGGTGAACCCCACCTCTCACATGTTGACGCCTGGGATAGGCTGCACCCCCCCCCCCCCCCGTGACCCTTAATAGGAATAAGCGGAAGACGATGGATGGATGGAAATCGAATCCTATCACGGTAACGGTATATAT
This sequence comes from Aulostomus chinensis, assembly GCF_037954235.1. Taxonomy (NCBI): domain Eukaryota; kingdom Metazoa; phylum Chordata; class Actinopteri; order Syngnathiformes; family Aulostomidae; genus Aulostomus; species Aulostomus chinensis. Next base: position 22,333,568 of record NC_141338.1, on the reverse strand, counting down.
CGCGGTATAAATTTAAGTGTAAAAATGATACGGAAACGCAAAGAAATTATTGTTTTTAAAGCACTTATTGTGCAGAATGCAGAACTCAAACACAAAATTAAACTCTGGTGCAAACAAACAACATAAGAGAAGTACAAAAAAATAAGCGATATTGCAAACAGTACTTCAAGTCAGGGAATTTCTCTCTTAGGCAAAAATGGTAAAAACAGTGAAAAGGTTTGGTAATCCAAAATAGTGCAAAAGTTACCAAACACTTTTTCTACATCTATAAGAAGACAAAAATAAAATTGATATTCTAAGTAATACTACTTCAAGTGCACAGAACAGCCTTTTGTTCAGTAGTACAAAGGTTTCATTGAGTAAAACCTACAGTACACTGAGCATTGTTTCAGTGGAAAAAGAAAAAAGTAACATATCACATTTTTAAAAAATTAAAAAGCTGCAAACTCTGCCCTTTTGATCGGCAACAATATTTTTTTTTTCCTGTAGTCCAAAACCAGTCCAGTTTCCACTCACCAGTAATGTAGTGAATTGTGAGGCTGATATAAGGCTCCATGGTGCGACCCGACCACAAGTCTGTCGTTGTTGAAGGTACTTTAACTGACAGAGGTCTTTCTCAACTTTGTCACGGAGCTCGCTGTACAGATTTGGCATTTCGGTTTCGCTAAAAACCGTCCTCCCGCTACCTCCTTTCACTGTCACAGTCACTCGGCACATCTTGCAATGTATTGTTTTCTGTTCAACATCCGATGCTTTATATCCAAGCCATGCCCACACCAGTGCCTCCTGCTCCGCGGTCTCTGCGCTGGCAGCCATTTTCACACAGGTACGATGATGACGTCGGAAGATATTATGGTAAAGCGCAAATCTGTGTCGTGGGCCAAATTATGTCATTTCTACCGTATAGCACATATATCGCGCAGTCAGGGAATCAGGTTTAAAATAATGGATATTTGGATTTTTAGTGTAATTTCTTTTCCCCAAGCTGAGTTCCAGCCAAGTTTCTTTGTAAACATGCTAGCGACACTCGAGCTTTCTGCAGAGCTGGCATCACCTTGCTCTGCTGCAGCAGTAACGCTGGAGGAGTTGCTTGGACGGTCCTGGTCGGCCGGCCAGAGCGAAATCCCATGGTGCCAGTAAATGGTTGGAACAGGTTAGTCGTGTTGCCGTTGTTTTTATTTCACACTTACATATTCTACAGACAGCGACCGACTAATTTAAAACTCCTCCGTCTTTATAAAAGCCAAAGTGTTTCCATACACTTGACTGAAACGATGGCTGGAAAATTTCTTTCTCTCCTCTGCCATCCACCACGCTGTGTTGTTGCTTGTTATTCGCGCTTTTGCTGGTGCGTACGGCTGAAGTCACAGACAGGCAGAGTCAACCGAGTGACGTTTAAGTTACAAACGTTTAAGTCGGAAACGCCAAAATCACACAGTTTCTCAAGTTTGTCGTGCTTAAATCCAATGTACGTTTTCACAGGATCGATTTAATCGATTCTTTACCATTTAAATGATTTTTAATCAGTATATGTCGCTCAGATGGCCAATATGCCGAGCACAGATCAATGCAGTTGAATCAAAGGAATAGAAATTCATCCATCCATCCATAGATGAATTGTTACACCCCTACACATTACTGTTTTATCAGTAGAATTCAGTAAGCATTTCTCAGGTTCATGTCTTTCCATTTCTGACTATTCATCAGAACAACTAAAGTTATGAAAGCGCGGAGCTGCTAAATTTCTTGATTTTATAACTGCAATGTCACAAAATGCACGACAGTACTTTGATTTCAGCTACATTCAGACTTAGAACAGTCGCTTCGCATCAGGAATCGCTCTCTGAGGTGCCACTCACATCTGTGTGGTGCCGGTGTCCTCGATACCCACAGCTGCTGATTAAATGGATATGGAAAGTTCTGCTGCTTCCATGGTATGGAAAGTATCATTAATCAGGCAAATGATTTCTAATCATAGTGTTTGTATGATCCACAATACATTTGTGTCTGGTCAAGCTGATTGTGAAGTTTTGAGCCACCTGAGCTGGATAACAATACAAACTACTTCAGATGGTCTGAGGTGAAGACAGCATTTCAAACAGGAAATGATGCCAATGCTCCTGTCTGGTCTGTGGGTTGTCGAGGGGTCTCCAGTCAGCTAGCACCAAACGTAACCTTGGTTATGTCACCATGGTTGATCCTTAACACAAGCAACTCAGTGATTGTTGTAAAATCTTGCTTGTGGTAGTGATTTAAAAAAAAAAAAGGACTCTGTGCGTAGGGGTGGCTCTTGAATGACGCCAATTGACTGTACTATAAACCTACTAATCAGAATTTTGCTTCCTCTGTTTATCAAATGCAAACCCAGAGCTGGTGTTTGTGAAGCACGTGAAACGCCACTTCAGTAACTGAGCTCCAGCCTGATAGGAAATGGCAGACACCATTCACTTCCTCTTTTAGGGTGTGAGTGGGAAGGAAAGGGTGTTGATGTTGTATGTGTTTTTGTTCAGCTGGAGGACCTGCGTCGTCTGTCTGAGATGAACGGAGCATCAGCCAGCATGGCCCGAGAGGAGCTGAGGGAGTCCACGCTGAGGATGGAGAGCCTCACTGCTCAGCTTGCAGCGCTGCAGAAGGAGGTCCACCTTTTAGCCTTTATTTGTCACACATTTACTTACCTTCCACGTAACATACATGAATTTCTTTTTGTTGCAAAGAATCAATTCCGTTTTTGAAATGTGATAAACAATGTTGTTCGGTAACTAATGGCAGTACATTATCTAGTATTCTACTGATGTCAACTGCAAACCTGCGAAACTTTATGGCTTGACTGTGACTGTTGGCAGCCACACATTTGGACATCAAAGTTTGGTGATGCAATCAGTCGCTGTAAACTTGGTATGAAGCTGGTAACGCCCCACTGGTGAGTTCAGTTGTGCATGTGCAGTGCTCAGGCTGAACAGCAACAGGCAGCAGCATCTAGCTGCCTCCCATCAAGTATGGATGATTAATAATGGCACAATGTCATTTCAGATCAACAGCAACATCAAATCGCATCACAATAACCAGTATTAGCCTCGTGTTCCTTGGTTGTCGATCTTATTGTCACCTGAGACATTGACCTCCTACTTGTCCATCCTCAGACTCGTGGCTGGCGTGATCGAATCGCGGAGCTGGAAGCGGCTTTGATTCAGGAGAAGGATGTAAGCCGAAAGCGGTTGGCAGAGAAGGACCTTGAGATGGCTGAGATCCGAGCCAAGATGCAGCAGCAGCTGAGCGAGTACGAGCAGCTGCTGGATGTGAAACTGGCTCTGGATATGGAGATCAACGCATATCGCAAACTGCTCGAGGGAGAGGAGGAGAGGTGAGGTCCTGCAGCACTACAGTGTGTTCAGTCCAAACACAAAGCTAAATTTCCCCTTGCATGTCAATAACACAAAGTAATCATCCTACAAACAGAGTTGGGTACTATTCACATTTGAAATGATAAGGTACTTTTTTTGTAGGAATAAACGTGATTTTAAAAAAGAAGCCCAAAATTCTGAAGCACACACATTTATATTGAAATTCAGCAATGACCATATTATTTGTTTATGCCATTACACAAAATAGAAGTGATCCCTGCTCATTTGTGATACTCGACTCTATGGCGGGATAGCAGCCTCCTGAGCCAGGCTGACAGATGTCACACTGTGAGGGGACAGGTGGACCTGTCAAGACAATACAACTGACTCGTGACAAGCTAAGGATGATAATGCTAACGTTAGTAGAACTGTAAAACGCTGAGTTAACACCAGCAAAGACGATAACAAAACTTGTATCCAACAACAGATTAAACATTAAATTACCTGTAACATTACTTGCTGAAGTTGATGCCATGTTGTTCTCTTCAGTTTCATCCTTGTCCACAACACTGCAACGTGCAGCTGCTCTCCCTACCTGCAGGCCTGCTGCAAATAATGCAAGCTAATGCAGGAGGCGATAGCTCTGAGGCTAACTTCTACAAACAAATTAGGTTTCAACTGCTACTGGAAGGGTCAGAGCAGACTCTACCTGAGGTCCTTTGGAGTGCAGGGGGCACTCTTGAGGACCTGCTATGATACGGTGGTGTCATCAGCCATCTTTTATGGGTGGTGTGCTGGGGCAGCAGCATAGCAGCAACAGACAAGAGGAGACTGGACAAACTGTTTAAGAAGGCCAGCTCTGTCCTGGGATGCCCCCTGGACCCAGTGGATGTGGTGGGAGAGAGGAGAATGATGGCCAAGCTGTCATCTCTGTTGAGACTCCCACCTATGCACAACACCCTGACAGCACTGGAGAGCTCATTCATTGACAGGCCTCCTTCACCCTAAGTGTGTGAAGGAGAGGTTCTGCAGGTCCTTCCTACCTGCAGCTGTCAGACTGTACAACAAGCACTGCTCCCAGTGACCACCCCTCCCAGACCCTGGACAATCTCGTGTGCAATATTTTACATTTTCTGTTTGGGCTGAGCAACTTTATTGATTCTGCGATATATATCGATATTTTGTTTCCCCAGAGAATATTGATTTTTCAGCCGCAAGTATCAATACATTACACCCCATTCAAATACCCCATGTCCCGCACTTTGCAGGAAGAGCAATTAGGTCTGCCAGCTGCTGGTGTCGCTGTAGAGCATTTCTTGTTACCCAGACGCCGACGCCTCTCTCATCAGGTTAGAGCTGAAAGATTCAGGAGAATGGCGGCGAGTATAAATCCAGCGCCTGCAAGCTTAAAAGCAGATGTGTGGGAGCGTTTTGGGTTCAAAGACAAAAAGGAAAGTGACGATTTAGACAAAAGTAAGGCGGTTTGCAAACTATGTCACACAAACGTTAAGTACGAGCCCGCCTAAAACGTCATCACCCAGACAAGGAAATGCTAACTGAGACCGAGCCAAAGAAGCTGCGGCGCGACTCAAAACCAACCACACTGGACAGTGACAGCGGTTCCCATCTTCTTCACCGAGGTCGCAGAAAATTACTGAGTCCATTGCCTACTTTATTTGTCAGGATTTGAGACCTTATTCCGTCGTGGACAACACTGGCTTTAGGCGCCATGGTTTATTTTTAGTTAACCTGGTGGCCAGACTGGCTGGTAGCTACCTCCTATGTTCAGTATCAAGCTAAAAAGCTGCCAAAGAAGGCCACTGGCTGCACTTTAACTCTCCATTGTTCACTTTACTTTTCAAAAGCTTGAAAGGAACAATTTTCTCTCAGTTTCAGTGAATGAAACTAATTTTCTCACCACATCTTTGATTCATTTTGTCCAGCATTTGCAAGCTGCCACTCAGAGCCATTTATTGTGTAATTGATGCTTCAATCCAAGTCAAGGGAACACTCACAAGTTGTCACCAAAATCACTTTGTCCCTTTTAAAATATATATATATCGTATCGTGAAATGAATATCGTATCGTATCGTATCGCGAGATTAGTGTGTCACTACAGCCCTACTTTCTGTGCAGTACTTAACACGGTACTGTGCAATATCCAACACAACACTTATGCTATTCATATTTTTTGTAGTTTACAGTAGTGTATTATAGTTTTTTTTATTGTAGTTTCTTCTATTTATTGCTCTGTAAATTTTCCGCTGCTACTTCTTCTTTTTCTGCTGCTATAACAATGTCAATTTCCCCACTGTGGGACAAATAAAGGCTTATCTTATCTCATCTTATCTTTCAACTCGCCATTACTGCCCTCTTGAAAATCTGCTGGTTGTCACATAATAATGCTCTCACATTGAGCCACATTCAAGACAAAGTTTCTCTCTTTCACTCATAGTCATGTTGATGCGTTCAGGTGCCAAACTTTGGTACCAATTGATTTTACATGAATTGGTATTCCTAAAAATACAGAGTTCAGTACCCACCCTACCCACAAATCCAGAGGAAGAAGCGCTTACCTCCATGTAAATCTGTTACACTCCAGATTCCTCCAGAGGCCCTGCTAGTCCTTGACATCATTCCTGTGGATGAACAATCTGATCGCCAATCAGAACAAGCCTAAATTGGTGGTCGAGTTTGACTTACTGTTCTGGGATGTCTGAAGGATGCTAATACTTTCGTCAATTGTTGTTTGGTCCAAGTATGACTTGGGATTGTTACTCCACGTCTGTCTGAGCATCTGTGATGATATACCCCCACCCCCAGACTGAAGCTTTCCCCCAGCCCTTCCTCTCGCGTCACCGTATCCCGAGCTTCATCCAGCAGCCGCAGTGTTCGGACCACCCAGGGGAAGAGGAAGCGTGTGGATGTTGAGGAACAGGAAGCCAGCAGCTCAGTGTCCATCGCTCACTCTGCCTCGGCCTTGGGACCCATCAGCATCGACGAGATCGACACTGACGGCAAGTTCATCAGCCTCCACAACAGTGGTGATGAGGTGAGCAGTGAACATTTGAATAGAACTGGATGTGCTGTAACTATGATATTTGACAAATATATTTCCTGTTGTGTGCTTGGGTCAGGACCAGGCCATGGTGGGTTACGAGATGATCAAGACTATTGGAAGTGCCACTGCCACCTATAAGTTCACCCCCAAGTATGTCCTGAAGGCTGGTCAGAAAGTCATGGTAAGAGTTCTCTGCTACACAGAAGCTTATATGAAACAACAAAAGGTAAAACATCCAACTAAACGACTGAAGATTTGAGCGACATCAGATTCTGCTGTGGCTTCTACTGCTGTAGGATCAACTTACAAGACACACAAAATTATCAAGAGTTTCTCCATCATGGTGGGGAATCGGTTCCTCACACCCTTCCTGGTTTTTTCGCTGACCTCCCTGGCTGTGTTGTGCTGGCATCTGTGTGAAGCCTTGTGTGTTCCTCTGCTGTATGCAGGTTTGGGCCTCTGATGCTGGTGTGAGCTCCAAACCTCCCACAGACCTGGTGTGGAAGAACCAGTCCTCCTGGGCCTCAGGGGATGATGTTCACGTGGTGCTGATCAATGCTCAGGGAGAGGTCAGGACACACACAGAGACAACCCTCATCTACCTTCAGTCATTGGTCTCTCTACCCATCACCACATCATCTATCTCTAGTCCACTGCTATGTGCTAGCTGAAGTCAGAATTTCTGCATTCCCTATCAGAACCCCACAGCAGCTCTGAGGCCTCTGAGACAGACAGCTTTTAAATCATGATGTACTGAGTATGGAAGGCTCAGGGGTGATGACTGGCAGCCATCCACCAGCAGTCCAACCCTAATTTATTCACTGTATTTTCAACAATGTCATAGACTTTAATGTGACCTGACGCCATGTAGAGCAAAGTGTCAGCCCCACCCCCTCCCACACACAAAAAGCAGCTATTTGTGACTCTGTTTATAACCCCAGTTGTTTTGATAAAATGCGTTTGCCTGGACAAGCAGACATTGCACTATAACTAGATCCATGGTAAACCTCCATCAGTTCTGTGGAGCTACAACAGAGTAAATGCACTGAGCGCCTCTTGTTGTGTGGTAGGAGGTGGCCAGAAGAACCACTACATACAGGACAGCAGTAGAGGAGGAGCCTGGTGAGGACGAGGACGATAACGGCGTGGAGGCCATTGAGGAGGATCTCCTCCACCAGCAGGTGAGTGTAGTGTACTACGATTACACTAGTGTGTGTGTGTGTGTGTGTGTGTGTGTGTGTGTGTGTGTGTGTGTGTGTGTGTGTGTGTGTGTGTGCTGCCATCCTGACATTGTGAGAGCGAGTGAGTGAGGTCGGGATCCTTGAGAGAGAACAGCTGCTTCCTCCTGTCCGACTAGGGCTAAACTCAACTGGTTTGCTTAATTTTAAAGTACTCTTGACTGTTTTTGTTAAGTGTGTTTAAAACAAAAAGCTATATTATTATGTTCTATAATATTATTTACCATATTTTCCACACTATAAGGCGCACCTTCAATGAATGGCCTGTTTTAAAACTGTTTTCATATACAGGGCGCGCCGCATTGTAAGGCGCATAGAATAGAGACTACTGTAGTGGCTGGGGTTGCGTTATGCATCCACTAGATGGAGCTGCGCTAAAGGGAATGTCAACAAAACAATCAGATAAGTCAGTCAGTCAAACTTTATTAATAGATTACAAACTAACTTTCTGACAACTCCGTTCACTCCCACAACAAGTTGGTGCATTCCCAATACGGCACCGTATGTACCGGTAGCTCTTCCGGGTATCTGCGCCGCCTTCATTGACAACAATGTATTTCCAGCTCCATTTGTCACTCTGCCACTCTACCAACTGTGCGTCGTAAGCGTGTCTCTTGAAAGGTGCCATTTTGGGGTCTTCATACACACATAAGTGGTGTGGGACTGGAATTCCCCTTTACCGTTTTTACCGCTGTTACTTCGGCGACGCCCCCTGTAGCCATAATTAACCAATATTGATGCATATATAAGGCGCATCGGATTGTAAGGCACACAGTCGTTTGTTGAGAAAATGAAAGGCTTTTAGGTGCACCTTATAGTGCGGAAAATACGGTATTTTATTTTTTTTAATGATTTGGTTGATGGTATTCTTTGGTTGATGACAGCCTGATCCTGAAAAGTAGTGTGAGCTTGTGTGTCGGTGTTGTGTGCAGGGAGACCCTCGCTCTGCCAAGAGAGGCTGCTCCATCATGTGATTGCTGTGAACCACCCAGCCACCACCTCCTCTGAGCCCCGCTGGTCTGCTGCCAACCCAATAGTACAACTATTTTTCTATCTTTTGTAGTGTGTTCCAATAAAATGTCTGGATTTTATTGGATCTTTTCATAAGAATGCACAACTGTTTCTGGTAGAAATATTTTTTCCTGAAAACCATGAATACTTAGTTAATGAACAACCTTTTTAGATTGGAAAACCTATTTTCTGTTTTTAAACCAAGCAACAAGTGGTTAAGCTCAAAGATTGGTTTGTCTTAAAGAAGAGAAGTTGTGTGTAATGAAATTTGTATTTTAATGTTGGTTTATTTTATAATTGATGCTATATTTAGCCTTTTTACATGACAAAAACTACAGGATGTCAGTGATAAGTCTGTCATTGGCCAGTTTTCGCAGTTTCTGTATAATGACCATGGAAGCAGTCGTGGTTGAAATACACCGGGCGTGTCCCTTCCATCACAGTCAGCTGGAGCCTCTGACGCTGTGACTTGCTGTCCAGGCATCTTAGGTGCCAGAAACTACTCAGAACTGGTCCCTGCGTCAGCAACTGTTGTAGGCGTGTGGTTCTACAATAAACAACAAAATATTGAGAATGTCTTATAACACCACAAACAGTCTGAAACAAGTGACAATCATGAAACAGGAGTTAGCTTCTGGCTAGCAGATGTATGCTCATAGAATTCCACTGATCATATTTGTCAATATGCACTGAAAAACTCACTGTCCATCTCATGACTCAGCTCTATGGCATGATTCCGTGTGTGTGTGTGTGTGTGTGTGTGTGTGTGTGTGTGTGTGTGTGTGTGTGTGTGAGTGTGAGAGAGGCCAATGAAGAGGTCTCTCTCTATGACACTGACAACCGTACTACTACCATCTATAACTGATCAAGTCCTTCATCCCAGTATCAGTAGTCCTGTAGTTAAACCCATCCAACATGGGTCACAGCAGCTTATCTGGGGCCAGGAGTAGTAAGCAGGATCAGAGGGTTAGCCAGCTAACTTCAGTGTACTAAAAAAAGGTGGCTGACTTTTCAGTGGAGTATATCACTGTGGTAACATCTGCTGCAGAGCTAACTTGCTAGGAGTTAAGATACAGGGTCAGAACCTATACAAGCTCCGCCCACTGACCAATATCACCTCATTGGACAATGTCACTACAATTTATTCACCAGTAAATTGAAATCAATTTGAGGGTAATAGGAGCATCTCTCAGGAGGGTGACGGGTATTTCCTCATCAGCACCTCTGATTTATTTTTCCTCAGAGGGAACTATTTCCTCCGTTAGCTCAACGTACATAGCCAGTGAGACAGATCAGTCTCTCTCTTCATTTATGAATTATGACCCACTCATTAAAGACCATATTGATATTTCTAGTATGAAGTTTGCATCATCTGCACCTCTCCTTTGTGTGGTCAAAAGTCAAGCAGCTGCACATGTGAACAGTGAACAGTTCATTCACAGTCCCACAAGCAGCTGTTTGTTGTAGATCTCCTTCCTGCTTTGGCTGCACAAACTGTTACTAAAGTCTGTGTTATAGAGTTATAGTCCTCATTAGAGAAGATTATTGTTTGTTCCTGTTGACTGAAATACACGCCTCTATGTTGGTGAGTAGTCATCGAGTGCAGGCTCTGCCCCGTACATGTGAGGAAACTCTGGTTTTCTGGCACCAATGATCTCTGACGAAGTGAAACTGCGGGATCTGAGGATCCTGCTTGGTGGCACTGGCTCCTGGTCCGGTCTGTGAGGAATCCAGGTATTGGAAACAGCAGGGGAACTCAGAGGATCCCGGACGGAGCAGCTGCACCTGATGTAGCAGGTGCAGGGTGTTGGCTCTGCTGATGTGGTCTCAGATGTGCCCGGTGTATTGAAAGCCTACTGCAGGAAGGACAAACACACTAATTGCTTGTTATCATTTGGGAATGAGTTGATAAATGCTAAAAGACTTGCTGCCAACATTCTGGACATGGTGGACAAATCTGTGTAGCACTCCACTGCTGCCCATGTCCTCCCTCTAGTGTCTGCAGGAAAACCTGAACAAACCAGCGTGTCTGATTGTATTTCCGTGAAGTCTGAGGACGCGTAGGTGTGGACGCTCAGTGGTCAGAGCTCCTCCACGAACATCATCGGACCTATAAATGTGACTGAATTCCTCCTTGTGTTTCTACAACTTCAGTCTTGTGCCATCACAACAATCCAGTTTTCTTACAGGAGGGGTTTTACTGTAGCAAAAGTTTCTGAACACTGACTTTGAAAAAGCATTGCACCACTAATTAAGAAATGTTGATTGTATTCTTAACTTTAATTTGAAGTGTTTGTTGATGTGTTCATATGCATGCTCTGGCTGTAATCTTCATAGTGGTATATTAAACGTTCTTTTCTAGCTCATGTCTGCACGTCATTTCCGACTCTACCACATAGCGTAAGTCCTCATAGTCAGGCACTCGAGAACTGAGCCAGGAGAAGCAAGATCAGGTCTTCTCAATTTCTCCCTCAGTTAACCGGAAAGGTCTGTGAATTTTTTTCTACAATTTCATTTGGCAGACGCTTCAGTTCAAAGCGACATTCAACACAAGCAAGGATTTAGACTGGAGGGAAAAACCTTAGAACGATTAAATCCGTCGTTTGATTGGCCGCAGGTGCTGCCATCTAGTGGCAATTATACCAAAATTACCTGCGTAATCAGCATGAGGGCTAGGCAGTCAATGCTATGTTATGAGCAGGGGTGAAAGTGAGCTGGAACGCGGTAAAATATTCACGGCCCTAACGGAGTTCCGTTAAAAAAAGGAGGAGAAGGGAGCTGTTGAGCAGCGCGGCTTCATCCGCGTCGAACTCGGGAGAAATTAACTGACGGAGGCAGTGATGCTCCTCAGCCCTTCTAGGCATATTTATTTTTCAGCACACTTCTCTCCCTGAGCATGAGGAGGGTTCATCTCAGAGAACTTTGAACAAGCCCCCCCACACGGGCATCGCCCACAAACCATGCGCCACCTTGTGGCTGCTTAACGAAACAGCACCATCAAAATGCAACTGCTGAGTACTCAAAAGAATCTCTTCTAACAGGAGCTGTCAAAATCCACTATTAAATAAAGAAAACAACGTCTGACGGCGGTTTCACTCTGAACGCAGCCGACGCTGCGCGAGGTGGGGCGCAAGCACGCGCAGCGCTACCGAGTTGCTGGGCTTGGTTCGCGCTCATGTGACGTCACAGCGCGCCCACATACACATGAATGGACTCTTCCCCCGCGCAGCCTGCGCCTTGCGCGGTCAGTGTGAAACCGCCTTGACACGGAGTCTTGCGCATGAGCGCATCTCCGCATGCGAGGCGTTTCTGGTTGGCTGACAGACGGACACGTGGGTCACGTTACCAGCATTGTTAGTGTTGATTGGTTAAAACCACACTGTTCTGCTTTCACGGAACGAAAAAAAGAACGAAAACAAAACAGGGCAAAATCAAACTAGTGATTGTCCTTGAAATGTTCCTCATGTTTTGTGTTGTGTCTCACTGTAAAGTGTAAACTGATATTTTGCTAAATGAATCACTGAGTGATGTTGATGATCTGTGTCTTCATGTCTGCCTGCTCCCTGCTGTCAGCACTGTGGTGGGCAGTGACTGTACAAAGAAGTTTACAAAGCATTTCCAGGGGTCGCGCGGGAAGGGCGGGGCTATGAGGGTGCAGTTGTGAGGGGAACAGACACCCGAAAACTAATAAAAATCATTCAAAACCCATTAAAAACCGTAAAGCGGCGGCGGGCGCTTTTTTTTAACACCCTCCCAAAGGGCATGCGTACAGTTCCGGCAAGACTTTCAAGCCACTTTCACCCCTGGTTATGAGGGTGTCCTACATTAGTTTGCATGTACTGCATGTTCACCTCATTTCCTCAACACTTACTTGCAGATGAGACTTTGATATTTTTCTATTACAAAATGCTCTCACGTTTCATTTGGAAGTCTTCTATCCCTGGTTTCATCCAGATCTCTTCACACCGAGATATTTTTAGTGTCTTCCTCAGAGCTCTTAGGTAGGACAGCAGCCATTGCTGAACTCACAGACGTCCCCGTGCACATGTATGACCACCTCCTCTAGGACAGACCTGTGGACTTGCTGAATCTGTGGTTTTGATCTTGAAAGCGTCCTGTGGCTTCGTGTGTTGCTGCTGCTGGTAATGGTCACTCACAGGAGCAGGGCTGGACTCCACTGTAGACATGATCCAGCTTCTCAGTGTCCACCGTCATCACTTCATCATCTCTGCAGACAAAGTTACCTTGGACTCAAATGTGGTGGTGTGCTGTAGTGTGTTTCAATAAACACATTACATATGAACAGAACAATACCAACTGTACCAGTCACAGCAATAAAAGGCACCCTAAACCCACCACTGTGACACGCTGCACACACCCAGTGGGAGGACACACTGAAAACTTCCCATGAGCTGCTTGAGGCTTCAGGGAAGTTTGTGGAAATTTGCTTCATCAAAACCTGCATGTTAAGATTCACTGAGACAAATCAGTTTTGGTTCAATGTGATTTACTTCAACACATTTGTGTCGTGTTAAACCACCAGCCTGTCATTTATTGTAGTGAAATATAAGCTGGCCGATTTTTAACACGGATGTCTGTTTATTTTCAGAGAGCAGTCAGACATCTGAGAGCGTACAGTAGTGAGAATGTTCCTCAGCTGCTGAATCTGCCTCACTGCAAGTGAAAGACGCTAATTCAGATCCACTTCACAACTTCCGTTCCAGTCTCTGCTTAAAGACGGGAGGTGGAACATCTTGTCCACTGGTGTGGTCAGAACCATCTGGAGCTAAACCCCCTCAAGACTGTGGAGATGATAGTAGACTTCAGGAGGAGCCCCCTGACACTCTCCCCTCTCACTATCCTCAACAAGGTGTGTCTACTGGGGATACCTTCAGGTTTCTTGGTTGCCCTCGCTCTCAGGACCTGAAGTGGACCTCCCACATAGACACTGTCCAGAAGAAGGCCCAGCAGAGGTTGTACTTCCTACGACAGCTCAGGAAGTTTAACCTACCGCCAGCCACCCAAAAGGACAGGTCCAGACTGTAACAGACCAATCAGGTCTGCAGAGAGGATCATCGGTGCTGACCTTCCTTCCATCCAGGACTTGTACCGGTCCAGGGTCAGGAAACTGGCAGCCAACATCGCTGCAGACCCCTCACATTCTGGACACAGACTGTTCAAGCTCCTCCCCTCTGGCAGGAGTTACAGAGCACTGTTCACCAAAAGCAGCCGACACAGAGACAGTTTCTTTCCAAGCTGTCGCTCTGATGAACTGTAACAGTCGCTGAGAGTCAGAAGAACCTCTGCACTAAGAACACCTCTATGCACATTTGCACCTCCTCGCTCGGACACAGTTGAATTGGCACTATTCACTCATACATATTTACTGACTATTTATATGTTGCACATAGGTTGGGTTGTATATGTTGTTCTGACACCTTATTTTTATTTTATCTTATTCTGTATAAACCTCGACATAACTTTGTTTTCAAGAGAGCTCAGTCTACTGGAGTCAAATTCCTTGTTTGTGCTTCCAACGTGGCCAATAAAGCTGATTCTGATTCTGTAGTAGCGTAGCGTCCAGCACATCAAGCATCAACTTAATTTAAGACCGTGTGAATGACTGATCCAGCACAGTCACGACGGCCAAGCCCAAAGTAAGTTGACTACTGTGGTAGTATCCATATCGGTAGTAAACGTCAGGTGATGTTATCAAATATTTTCCAGATGCAAAAAAAGTCAACTTCCTTGGTGCACTAGAGTCGTTGTGAGGGGGTCTCCAGCCCGTCCTCTCTGAACCACCAGAGTTCCTGCCAATCCACATGTGGATCACTAAAGTCTAAATCATTCGTCCCGAGGCGTCCATGTATATCAGCATCCCATAACAAGTCTGTGGTATAACCAGAGAGCAGGTCCTTCCGGTGGGACGGCTGTCTATCTCTACCTCAGCGACTTCAGACACAGTTGGCTCAGTCGATCCTTCCTTCCCTTCTGGGTCTCGATGTGAATACAGTGTTCCAGGATTGCTGTGTTGTTTCAGGTTAGGGTTCAGTGACGCAGTCGCAGTGACTGACAGCCAAACCTGAATGGCAGCTAACACTCTTGTCTTTGTCTAGGACATTCCTGCAGCACAGATACTTTGTCACTGCTGCACTCAAGAGGGCTTTTCAGGTTTTTCTACATTTACCTGCTACATTTTGACACAAGTATCTGTACTTATTTCATTTTGAAAGGTTTCGACATGTGACATCAAGGCTGAGTCATGTAGTTTTTATTGTACTTGTACTTGGTTTACTGAGAAATCACAATTCATCATTGTCACATTTTCAACAACGCAGGAAACATGATTGAGGTTAAGGTTAATGTTGATTTATTGACTCCAGTCTGCTCCACACAGACACTGGCATTCAGCACCAGCGTCGGCACAGGTACCAGAATCAGGCCTGGAATAGTTGGATCAGTGTATCTGTCATTTACACACTGAGCAAAGTTACTGTTTGTTTTTTTCCATATTTTTTAATTTGAATTTAACATGCATTAGGTTGTCAAATAAATATCACAAGTGTTAATTTGTTATTTCTTAGGAAAACCTGGTCGGAAAGAAATTTCGAAAGACTTCTCAGAGTCTGTACATTTCTACTTATACTTGAGTAAAATACTTGATAAAAGCAACAGTACTGATTCAGAGAGGTTTTTTTACACAGTAACAGTGCAAAGTGAGTAATTCTCCACCTGTGTGAATACACAACCACAGTGATGATGTCTGTGGTTGAGTCGTACAGGATCGAAGTTGTACTCAGTACTTGGATTACCATTTACTGTCTTTGAAAGCAGTTTGAGCTAGCTAGCTGTAATGAGGGCAGTGTGTGTGTCATGTGACTGTCATGTGACAGTGTTTTGCCAGGCCAGCATGATTGAAGTTACCAGATGATCATTCTGTTTGTTCATCTTGAATACAAGCTTCTCTTCATTGACTCCCACAGGAAGACTCCCCGTGACCTCTGACCTCTCCCTGGGTACCATCTTCAGGAGGTCGGGCAACATCTGGATCCTGGACTGTCCTGGGTCCAGTCCAAATGAAATGACGCTTTCATATCTATGAAGGAATGAATCATATTTAAAACTCTGGTTTCATGTTGTTGCCCTCCTACATCGATGGAGACCTTCTTTGGATAGAGCAGATCAAATGTTGCGTAGAGAAATATGTCATGGTTCTGTCAGAGTAGGTGATGGCAGCTGCTGCACACACACACACACACACACACACACACACACACACACACACACACACACACGCATCTTTAAAGGTATAATTTGTAATCTCCATCCATCCATCCATACCTGATTAATGGTTGCAGGGGGTGGAGCCTATCCCAGTGGCTTTCGGGCGAGAGGCGGAGGGTTCACCCTGGACAGGTCACCAGTCCATCACAGGGCCAACACATAGAGACTAACAACCATTCACACTCACAGTCACACCTACAGTCAATTTAGAGTATCAATCAGCCTTGTCCCCTCTTGATGTCTTTGGACTGTGGAGGAAGCTGGAGTACCAGAGAGAACCCAGCAGGAACAGGGAGAACATGGAGACTCCACACAGAAAGATCCCGTGATGGAGCTGGGACTCGAACCCAGAAAGATCCCGTGCCCGAGCTGGAACTCAAACCAAAACCTTTTTGCTTCTTGCTTTATTATGAAGACTCCAACCAGCAGCATATCACCAGGAAGTTTGAGTGTCCAGTCCAAGACCCCGTAGGAGCATCTTCACACTGAGGTATCGTGACTGAAATTCAATCTTAATGGCAACATCCACATAACATGAAAATCCTTAGAAATCAATATTGGGATGGTTGGATGCTTTCTAGAGGATGTAGAGACCTGCAGACATTTCTAGTCTCTGTGTGTTTTGGATCATCAGAGTCATTTAGACTTTGCATGACCCTTTTACTACAGTCATGCAAATGCAGCTTAGAAACAGTAACAGGATGTTTTGGGGATAAATGTCATAGTTGCCATCATCCCATCAGGTCGGGAGTTCCACCAGGAGCGACTCACCAGACTGGTTTCTGATCTCCAGTTTGGAGAGTCTCTCCTCCCAACAAACTGTCACAACAACAAACTCTTATCTGAGTTTTGAAAGAGTGCAGACAGACTTGAGCACACCCATCATGTCCTCAACAGGTCACATGATTCCACACCCACAGACTCACTCATCAAGTCGCCCCTTGACAGCAGTTCACACAGGAAGTTTGGTGAGTTCCCGCTTTAAAAAAATAGACACAGGAAGTGATCTTCAGTCAAATGGGAACTTTGACAGACATAAATTCAGAATCTGTTAATGTTGCCAACATAATATTTGAGTTTGGTTTCTTTTACTGCTGATTTTTTGCTCTTGGCCAAGAATTGTTTTGACAACCAATGCAATAAGGAATGTCTCACTTAAAATTGTGCACAATTATTACCTGGAGCCAAATGTTTTGAATAAAAGATTTAAAATGGAACTTCTATTATCTATGGGTTTGTTTGTTTTTTGGAGTCATGATCTCTTCTAGAATTGACTCCAAGATAAAATGATCAATTCCCCTTGAAGGCAAGACAAGACAGCGTAAACTATGGTTTAAATGTCTGCAACAGGAACTAAACAATAATGATTTCGCTATATTTATAAATGCAACTTAATATTCTTAATATACTTCACTAGAGTATCCTGTAGTAGCACCGGAGTATATTGCAGTAAACCTCCAGCATCTTCTCACGCTTTTGTCTTCCATGAGTGAACTTTAACTTCAAGTATTACTTATTTTTCTGTTCAAGATGAGTTTCATAAAATTGAGAAAAAAAACCGTTTGCTTCTGATCATTTTATTTATATTGCATTCAATGTGGTCTAGTCATACAAGAAAAGGCAGCATAGTTGTGCAGTGGTTAGCACTTGTGGACTCACAGCAAGAAGGTTTCTGGTTCGAGTCCCGGCTCAGGCATGGGATCTTTCTTCGTGGAGTTTTCATGTTCTCCTGGTGCGTACCTCTGCGGGTACTCCGGAGACATGCAACTGGGGACCAGGCTAATTGGATGCTCTAAATTGACCGTAGGTATGAATGTCTGTATGTGTTGGCCCTGCGATGAACTGGCGACCTGTCCAGGGGGTACTCCGCCTCTCGCCCGTAGCTGCTGAGATAAGCTCCAGCCCCGCGACCCTTAACGGGAATAAGCGGAGGAAAATGAATGAAGAGAAGAGTCAAAATAGAGACCAATCCTCTCCTTCAGCAGATACAAAGCTATTCAATCAAAAGTAACAAAATGAAAATGTACCTTATTTATGTATAATATATGTGCAAATATATTTCTACATCAATTTAAAGCTGAAATTTAAAAAGCTTTAATTGATTCGTTGCTGTGCCACTTTTATTTTGAAGGCCTGGTGACCGCTTTCCGTTCTGATGTTGTGTGGCTTCACGCATACGGAGGCTTACATCACCGACATTCGGTGTTTATCAACCAGAGCATGCCTCGGTGGTAGCAGAGTCTCCGGCTGTTCTCCCCGGCTGGTGGCCGCTGACATGGCTCTGTCTCTGGGCTGGCTCTCGGCTCTGGCCGCGGGCGTCCTCTCCGCTCATGTCCTGCAGAAACTGTGTTTTCCCTACCTGTGGAGGGACCTGGTCTTCCTTTTCAGCGTGGTCAGGTACGGTCTCCGACTAGAGCTCTTCAAGCTCACCTCCAGGGTGGTCACGGTCCTGGACCGGTTCATCCAGCAGGCACAGCGCATCCCCGACAAACCCTTCATCATTTATGAGGAGAGCGTCCACACCTACCGAGACGTCGAGCGTCGCAGCAACAGGCTGGCGAACGTCTTCCTGGACACCGTCCACCTGAGCAAAGGAGACTGTGTTGCCTTGCTCATGAACAACGAGCCCGACTTCGTGTGCGTCTGGTTCGGGTTGGCCAAGGTGGGCTGCTCGGTGGCTTTCCTCAACACCAACATCAAGTCCAGGTCCCTGCTGCACTGCTTCAACTGCTGCGGGGCCAAGACGCTCATCGTTGGAGCAGGTAACACATGCAGACACACACAGACACTGGAGGAGGGCTTCAGTAGGTGTCCGAGCCAGACTGGAGGACTTTTTGCTCGCTTTTATCAAAGGTGATCGTTGGAATGTTTATCTCAGTCCGTCCAACAGTCCCAAACTCTTAATTTATCTTAATAAACTGCGGGACCAACTATTATGGGAGGTTGTAGCTTGTAGAAACACTCACTGAAAAAGTTGGTGGAGCAGCTGCAACTCCGTTTCCAGCCAGTTTGAAGTTCTTCAGCTCCCTCACTCATTCACACACTTCACACTGTCATGTTGCTGCCAGTCACACACCTGATCACCACTGTCCTCAGCGGTGGATCTGTCTCTTGAATCGAACCAGCAACCCTCTTTTTACCAGGCAGCCTCTCACCAGCATCAGCAGGGACCTGTCTGTCTACCGGAGGAGGAAGTCACAACCTGCACCACAAAAGAAAAATAAATATGTTTTGGACATTTAACCAGTTTGAGCTGCAACTAACTCACGTGGTATTCAAGACTCCAGATCTTAGTGACAGCCTCACATAAAGTCGTCACTCCTCGTTCTGGAGGCACTAGTGAGCGCAAGGCAGTGCTGGCCTGAACCTTTAGGGGGCCCTAAGCAGAATTTTAATTATTGCAGTTCAAAGACACCCAACAGTTGTTCATCAGCAGCTCAGGTGAGACAGAGGCTTCGAAATACTACCTTAAATGTGAGAGTTTGTATGTGGGGGGCTATCTGCCTCCACCTGTGGGGCGCTACATGAAATAACATTTTGTCTGCGAGAGATCCATCCATTTTCTGCCGCTTATCCTGTTAAAGGTCGTGGTGGGGGGAGGGGGATGCAGTCTATCCCAGCAGCCTTCGGGCGAGTGGCAGGGTTCCCCCTGGACAGGTCACCAGTCCATGGCAGGGCCAACACATAGAGACAGACAACCATTGGCTCTCCCAGCCACGCCTACGGTCAATTTAGAGTCTGGATTAACCTGGTCCCTCTTGATGTCTTTGGACTGTGGAGGAAGCTGGAGTACCAGAGAGAACCCAGCAGGAACAGGGAGAACATGGAGACTCACCCAGAAAGACCATGAGCCAGGGCTTGAACCCAGAACCCTTTTGCTGTGAGGCCACAGTGCTGACCACTGCACCACCGTGCCGCCTTTCTGCAAGAGATGCATCATATTATTTTCTAAGTGCTTAGGAAACTAGATTTTTACATTTTAGATAGTATTTATGAACCAGTCACTTTTATTTCCATCCATGTGTGATTTGATTTCAGCAGTTTGAAATATTCAGTCAGCAACATAAATGGTTCACTGGTGTGTTAATAATTCAGAATATTTACAGTCCAGAACAGCGCATAAAAAAATAACACTTGTACATTTATTGTATTCCAATAAATAATCGTGATATAATTGTGAAACCATCATCCAGCACCAGTAAACATTGTTACTGGTTTGAGTGGTTTATGTATTAAAGGAAGTCAGTAGACAGATAAGATCATGTTGAGGGGCCGTGTGCGTCCAGGATTCCAGTCTAAGAAGAGATCCGATGCAGCTGGTGGCCAGTGGCCAGCCTACATATTATTAATATGTAATGTGTGGGGTTTATACTTCATGCAGTTTTTATGCTTTATGTGATTTTGGTTTTAAACTTGAAATCTTGGCTTTGTTATTAATGAAGAATTCTGAAAATTATTTTACAATGAATTATGTCCACAACAGTGTTTTAAATTATTTCCTGTTAGTTGAATGAATAGATTTTTAAACATTTATTTCTTATTTTTTATTGATGAAATGCCCAGTGTGTGTGTGTGTGTGTGTGTGTGTGTGTGTGTGTGTGTGTGGGAGGGGGGGGGGGGTGTCATTCCCCCCAGTCATAGAGGTGTTTTCGGCCCTAAAAAACTTGAATGACATCATATCACATATCAGACTAAAATATTAGCTTCACGCAGAAAAGACTTTTCACTGTGACACAGTTGTACCCTCGAAGCAGGAGTCATACCCCTGACCCATCTCTGTCTCTCCTCCAGAGTTAGTGGAGAGTCTGGATGGGATCCTGCCCAGCCTGCTGGAGGACAACATCCAGGTGTGGGCCATGAAGAGCCAGAGCCAGCACCCACAGGTCTACCCTCTGCTGGATCACGTGAACGCGGCCTCAGACCAACCTGTCCCTGCAGATTTACGCGCTACCACCTCCCTCAAGTCTCCTACCCTCTACATATTCACCTCCGGAACCACAGGTGAGTCCAGCAGGCCAGCAGATTGGTGGGTAGACAGTCAAGGGAGAGCGATGCAGACCCACTGGCTTGCTGTGAGCTGCTTCGACTAGACCAGACACATGCTGACCTGAGACCCACTGCACCCTCTTCGAACACAGCTTGTGGGTTTGTGGAGTGTTTCACAGAATATATTGACGCTCACAGGCACACGCACAAACACCATCTGAACAATGAAGTGTTCCCTCTCCTAAAGCAGCCAATCAGAGCGTCCCTGAGGGGGGCCTCCTTTATGGATGGAGTGCCAACAAACCCAGGAACTGTGTCACGCCATCAGACATCCTCTACTCTGGGAACTTTTATTGCTAAGTAGATGTTCAATGTATATTTCAGATTCACTAGTATTTGTGAACAGTCTCCTGCAGTCACTACAGGTGCACGTATGGAACATATGTGGAAATACCAACCTTTGATGAGGAATGTGCGAGGTGTCGGCATCCTTGTCTCCACATTTTTGGTATTTGTGGCTCAGAGATTCCCGCACATATCCCCATGAAGTTCATTGTCTATAAACAACTGGTGTACACTTCCTTCTGTGAGTATGCAACATTTATGAATGAGGCCCCTGGACGGATGGAGCGGGTCTCTGAGGCGGCACAGGATGCGGGTCTGTCATGGTGGTCGAGTTCTACATCTCAGTCTTGATGGTCAGGAGGTGGCTGCTGCCCAGGTCCCTCACACATCACTCAAACCTGCAGGTGCCAGCGGCCTGACACAGGGTCACGCTGTCACCCTGATATCACCCACAGCTGCCTCTGCTGCCCTCAGCCTACCTCACTGGGCAAGTACCCCACAGTTCCACTGCCATATGTGAGGCACATTCATATTTAACAGGAAATCTATTCACCTTATATAGTCATAATAGAGAAGAATGACAAACAAGCTCATCATCACCATGACAACCTACCACATGGACTCAGCCAAGGTTGGACTTGGTCCGCAGTGGGGAAGGAATCGTGCATTGATTAGGTCAAGTAGCGAAGCTCATGTCACAGCGCCCTGAACAGAAACTCATTCATTGAAACATGCAGCAAAGTTTTGTCAGACAAACTCATGTATGTGTGGGTGGAGCTAACCCGCCATGTCGAGTGATGTCACAAGAGAACTACAAACTCAAACCTCTGTGGCCATTACTGATTCTCACTCAGATTATATTTTTGTGACAGGTTCCAGAGTTAAAGCCATGCTGGTCTAGGCTTGGTTCAGTTAGGTAACCCATGGAAGAGGTCAGCATGTATGATGTCACTGGCTGGAAGGGTTAACGCCATCCAGCTGACAGTCATGCTCACAGGCCAATTCTTGTTCCAAACAGCGCCTGTTTTTATCCCAAAGTCGTACGTTAGAATACTGGATAAATGAATTTTTGCCCTTGTCTGCACAGCTCGATGCTGCAGGCTCAGTGTTACCAAATGTTGGTTAATGTCTATAAACTCAAATATTTGAGGTTAAATGAGCTGCTCTGTGTTCCAACCATCATCAGCACGTATTCCATTACAACTGTGTTAACAGCATCACACAAATATCTCCTTTGTGAGAGACTCACTTAGACTCAGGTCCCAGTTCAGGAGCGGATTATTCAAGGGACCCATTCAGCTTCTGTTAGTAGGCAGTGTAAATGTTGCCTCTCTCCAGGACCCCCGGTGCTTCTCCAAACACAGTCCTTCCAGGTTGTGGCACCCCCAGGATGAATCAGAAATCAGCTCAGAAACATAGGTGCTGTGTGTGTGTGGGGGGGGGGGGGGGGGTGTAATGACGTCACAGCAGCTGGAGGAACTACCAGGAGTTTAATCGCATCTACTTCAATCAGGAATTCCTGGCTGGAGGCAGTGAAACTTCAGACTACAAGCAACAGTGCATGACACGTTTCATTCAATTGCTAAATCAACCGTGAGCTCCACATAACTCCTATTACAGAGATGGCCAAAGCCTGGTTGTGTAACTCCATGCAGCAAGTTCATCTTCCTATTAAGAAACATTTTTTTAAAAAGGGTTCCAATTTGACCATGACATCAGGCTCCCTAGAAAGACACTGAGGGCTTGTTTCCACGTGGACCGTCACTAGCCAGGAGACAAAAGCTTTGCACAGCTAATGTTGCTGGCCTCTGCATCCCCGTCACATGCAGACTACTGACGTGGAGAAGGGTACTTGATGAGAGGCAGGATGGAGAGAGACAGAAGCCCTTTGACAGACCTCTGCTACATTCAAGCATGAGGCCTACATAAGCATGTTACCTGTTCTGCTCTCACCAAAGCTAAAGGAGGAGCAGACACCCACCCGGTACCACGTCAGCCTTCAGACTGCCACCTTCATCTCAGGGGTACGGAGGAGAGTCGTCACCAGTGTGGACTGTAGCTTTCTTAGCTGAGGCAGGGTGGTATCCACAGCTTTGGGCTAGCATTAATGGTAAATGGCAAATGGACTAATTTTTATACGGCACCTTTCTACCTCAGCAGTACTCTAAGCTCTTTACAGTGTCCTTTCATTCACACACACACTCACACACTGATGGTGGAAGCTGCCATGCAAGGCACCATCCTACTCATCAGGAGCAATTAGTGGTTCAGTGTCTTGCTCAAGGACACTTGGACATGGTCACCGGGGTCGAGGATTGAACCAGTGACCCTTTGGTTGCTAGACAGCCACTCCACCTCTGAGCTCCACGACAGCAGTGCTGCAGCTCCGGTGGTGTTGTAAGGACACAAGCAGCGTGGCTTTGGTTCACACAGGCCATGACCTCATTCACGTTCCTGCAACATCACTTCATCACCTCGTCTGTTCCCAGCCAGTTATCTCCTTCCACACAAGCGCCATATTGGCCAGTTTCACTCAAGACACCTTAAGCTGCCTCAATCAGTCCCACCCCCACCCAACTCCTCTTTTGCACCCCCCCCCCCCTCTTGCCCCTCCCGCTGTCCTACAAACCCACTAAACATGGAAACACTGTCACTGTCCACCATGCAGCGAGGATGTAGAGGCCCATGGTTATAATCCTCTGTTTTTTGGACATCATCATTCATCTCTCACTGCTGCATTGACATCACCAGTGAGAAACCCAGGAAGGCGACTCCTCTCCTGCTGCTGCCGCTGCTGCCCTCCCTGCCTTTGGCTTTTCCTTGCATGCTCATTGAGGGGCTGGAAGGGCACAAGAATGTTGGTGACTAAAGTGGTTGGATGTGTTTTTCAGGCCTCCCCAAGGCTGCAGTGATCACTCACCTCCAGAGCCTGAAGGCAGCAGGAGGATTCTGGGCCTTTGGGGCGACTGAGGATGATGTGATGTACGTCCCTCTGCCACTCTACCACAGTGCCGCCTCACTGATCGGGATAGGAGGGACCATCGAGCTGGGTGGGTAAATGTGTTCACTGTGAGTTTCCACACCTGCTGGCTGTGTGTCACTGCTGCCACATTCATTTTGAGCCTTGATTTGTTGGTTGATTGATGAGTTGTATTAGTCAGAGCAGGCTGTCCTGAATACACCAATACCGAACACACGTTCCCTTCACCATCAGGCGTCAGCTCTGCTGGTTCACTCATTCAGTTCACTTTAAAGAACTTTGTTTATCTAGTAGGAACTTCATTTTCACAGAGCATCAGTGGGTTTACAGCTCACGTCCGCCAACACAATACAACCCATACCTAATAATGCCTGAAATATTAGATAGTCATCGTCATCCATCGTCATCTTCCACTTATTCCTTACAAGTAAGGGTCGTGGGGGGGTGGAGCCTATCTCTGCATCTACGGGCGAGAGGCGGGGTTCACCCTGGACAGGCCTGAAATATTAGATAGTGTTTTTATAAATAACCTCCTAAAACTTGAGTTATCTGAACAACTACTTAATATCCACTAAAACCTTTATTTATCTACCCCCCCCCCCCAACATTTGGTTTCTGTATAGAATTACTAGCAGGTGGCACGGTGGTGCAGTGGTTTGCACTATCGCCTCACAGCACTTGGGGACCAGGCTGATTGATTCTCTAAATTGACTGTAGGTGTGACTGTGAGTGTGAATGGTTGTCTGTCTCTCTATGTTGGCCCTGTGATGGACTGGCGACCTGTCCAGGGTGAACCCCGCCTCTCGCCCGTAGCCGCTAGGATAGGCTCCAGCCCCTTAACAGGAATAAGCGGAAGAAAATGGATGGATGGCTCTAGCCTCTTAACTCCAGCCCCTGAACAGGAATAAGCGGATAAAATTACTAACCTTTGCCTATTGTTCAGTAAATTTTATATGAAAGTTAAGAACACCTAAAACAGGTCTGAGAGGGAGAACAGCTCGTATGATAGGTTCTAAAACATGACCATGTTTCTCTCATGGTCCAGGTCCTGCAGATCATCCTGACCTTCTTGCCAGTAGTTTCACTGAGGAACTATTTTCTCTCTCGTGGAATTCATTCCTCACATCTCAGCAGCAGCAGTAGTGACACTGGAATCAATCCCCTGCCCTCTGGAACTGATGCAGTAAAACCAAACTGCAGCATCGTCACGTAGGAGGGAAATATTTCAGGGCTGTTGTGTGATCGTTATGCAGGTGTGCCTGATAACCTGGCATGTGTTCTGAGCGATGGTGTGTGGTTGATATTACCAGACATAAAGTTGATGGACGGGTAAAGAGAGTTTGGAGCTTCCTGTCGTATTTGTGAAGGAGTGGAGGTCATCTGTTCATGTGCTCAAACTCATGAATGTTTAGTCAATGAACGTCAATGTCGAGGTGGAATTTGTATCTCATAAGGAGATGAAAGGTTTGCTGATGTGCCAGCATATGAACACACAAGCTGAAGGAAACCAAAACACATGCTTTCATAGCTCCTCACCTTTGACCCCTGTGTTAGATACACAGGAGCAATTCAGTTTCTTTAGTTTTTTGTTTTCATCTCGGTGGAACTGCCAAAAATGTGTCCCCCTGTGAGAACCCACCGTGTCTCCTCGCCTAGCAGCTTCATTAGGAGTGGACGCGGGACAGAGCTGTATTGTTTTAGCTCATTATGACTTCATGGAACTGTTCACTGGGAGAATCGTCAGACAGAGGCAGCCGGTCATCAATCAGTAGGCAGCTGAGCTAGTAACTGCAACTATCAGTATTCATTCTCACAGCTGATCAAGTTTTACTAATGTTGTTGAAGCAAAAGCATGAAATCATTTTGAGAAAGCAGCAAATTTGAGTCATCTATCATCTTGTTGAATCTTTGGTTTCTGCATTTGCTCCCAGTGATAAGGGTTCAATGTCCTTCACGTGTAGAACTCAATGTCCAGTGAGTGCTCCTGAAAATCCCTGGAGAGGCCGTTGTCCCTGTGGAGATGTTGAAATGTGCTGAACTGTGTCCACACCTGGTAGGGTAGTACTCTTCATGAATGTCTCGGTGTTGTGTCATACTTCGACCCCACTGACAGGAGAACTGAGTAAAACCCTCCATATGGGTTTAGGGTATAAAGAAAGAGTGGATTGTCACACTAGGGATGTATAGGAATATCCACCTAAGCTCGACGCTCATGTTGGAAGGATGTTATACATCTGTTAAAAGGACTATCAGGAACAGTGGGTGTTTGGCGGTGTGAGTAGCCTTTAGCTTACCCTGTAGTTCTGCTCATCCCCTCAGGTTTTCTCCTGGGCTATGTTGGGTTGTAATGCACCATTAGTAAGGCATTACAGAGAGAAATGACAGTTACTCCTACTGATTTGAAATCCAAAAATGTGATCACAATAATTGGCCCACATCCACGTCAGCAAGCAGCAGGCTAGCAAGGGAACTAGCAACGCTAGCATTCAGCCGCTGGATGGAGTCCCCTTGCCTCGATTCTGATCCCTTCTCTGAAATGTAAACTGTTTGTAGGCGGGCGTACTTCACAACAGCACAGCAGCTGGGGACAGCCATGACTGTGACACTCACACAGGAGAACTCACAAACTCTGAATTCTGAAAACATGAAAACATTTCAGGAAAACACAACACAATGATCAATAAGAGTCTCGGGTTCCTATTTAAAAGATAGCGGTTGACAGATGGCGTGATGTGAGCGCCGTGCGTTTGGGGCATGTTCAGCCTCATTTTGGTATTTGGAGGATGCGTAATCAGAGTGCAAAGAATACAAAGCTCTGGGAGGAGGTGGGGCTCAGTGATTCCAGGTTTTCAGGCATCAGTTGAAACGCATGGCAGTGCTGCTCCTCTGCTGGTCTGATTAATGAGTCCTTTAAATATCGCTGCACACATAATGCCACTGACCAAAGACCAGCCTCTTCTGGGTCTATGGAGCTACGTCTCCTGGTGCTCCTCAACATCGGTGCACCATGGAGGCACCAGGCCAGCCTCAGTAACACACTGAACCACCTTGGCACTTGGTGTAAAAGCATATTTTGCGCCAGCTTGAAACTAGCAATGATGCTTGCACTTGACTGAGTGCCAGGACCCAATATATGACTGTCAGGCCACCATAACATTTTCTCCAAGACTTAATCCATAGTTCATGATGCAGTATGATTTCTCACATATTTTCTGTTGCTTCCTGCTGCATCTTCTTCTCAAGTGTATTTGTTGTGACAGAGTTGAATTCTTCTTTATTCTCCAAGGTGAACGTCACCTTCTCTGCTGTTTCACTCGCTTTCTCTCCTTGTCTGTCCATTTTAGAGAAGCTACCAAGCTAACTCTGGCAATGATAGATAACGATGTGTGACCATGGTAACTGAAGTACACATGTTGTATTATACCATCAGTTTTGACTTGACTCTAAACACAGAGAATGATCAAAGAGGCTTTCTGTGATGCCCCTAAATAAACCCACAACCAGGGACATGTTGGTGTGTCAGGGGAAAACTGAAGTTAGACCTGCAGGTGGGTGACACAGCGAGCAACTGCAGGTCCACACACAGCTGAGGTTCTCATTTGTGCAGTAAATAAAGAATATCGCCATCCACTCTTGCCAGTTGGAAGCCGTGATGGTTGATGTTCTGTCAAGGAAATTTTGAAGCGATTCCTTCATGGAGTGACTTCAATGCATCAAATCAACAGGAGACAAACATTGGCCTTGTGAATGAGTGATGTCAAACAGACCATTGAACAGTGCCTGTGTTTTTAAAATCTTAAATTGTTGTTTTATTGTTGTGTTATAGCTCCCGCACTTGTGGGTTTTTTTTTGGTTTGCTTTTTTTTTACAGAAAATGCTATTTTGTTAATTTATACTGTCACTTCCTAAAACTGTTGTATGACATGTGCTGCTGACTTCTTGGCCAGGTCACTCTTGTGAAAGACATCCTGATCTCAATGGGTTTTCTTCATCCATCCATTTTCTTCTGCTTATTCCTGTTAAGGGTCGCGGGGGGGGGGGGGGCTGGAGCCTATCCCAGTGGCTTTTGGGCGAGAGGCAGGGTTCACCCTGGACAGGTCACCAGTCCATGGCAGGGCCAACACATAGAGACAGACAACCATTCACACTCACAGTCACACCTACGGTCAATTTAGAGTATCAATCAGTCTCGTCCCCTCTTGATGTCTTTGGACTGTGGAGGAAGCTGGAGTACCGGAGAGAACCCAGCAGGAACAGGGAGAACATGGAGACTCACACAAAGAGATCCCGTGATGTAGCCCAGAACCTTCTTGCTGTGAGGCCACAGTGCTGACCACTGCACTGCTGTGGCACCTATGGGTTTTCTTACCAGGTTAAATAAAGGTTAAATAAAGTACCCTCCAAACCCACAATCCTCTGTCAGATATTCAACATCAGCACAGCCGATAATGAAGCTGCTGCCATTGTTCTGGCTTCGCCTCATCGTGGGATTACTTTGATGAAATTGCTCTCTACCAAAGACGTGGGCCTTGTTTCCCCTCTTTGACTGTTTTGGATCTACTAAGATCTCCCTTTGGCTGCGATAGCCATCTGGCAAGGAACAATTTGGGTAACAATCCTCAAATTTCAGCACCAGTGATGTTTTCTAATATTGAAGATCATATCCTCATATCAGTCGGCCATTTCACCCCTGTTGGCAGCTGCAAGACTATTTCCTTGTTATTGAATTTGTGTTGCCGGCTAAAACCTGCTGTCAAATTCCATTCAGTCACTTTAAGAGACACTAGGAAGGACACCTCATGTTCTGTCTTTGCTGTTTGTTTGTGCTGCGAGTACATCAACTCATGTCTGTGGAGAGAGGACAGAGGTTAGGCAGTGGCTTCACATCCCAAGTTCAGCCAATCCTGGTGAAGGAGGTGTCACTTTTGAACCATATAAACAAACTACCTGCTCTGACAAAAGTTCATTGGACAAGTACATTCAGGGTAAATTCCAATTCCTGTCACTAGATAAACAGAGCACGCTAACAGGTGAAAGGGTGTTGATCCTCTCTCCTTGTCTACCTGCTGCTTATGATGCATGTGTATTGTCACCTGCCAGTGTTAGTGCAGTTCATTGTCTGAAAAATCAAGGAAAACTCTGCAGCACCGAATGAAACCTGTTTTTTTTTCAGATTCAGATTCAGATGACTTTATTTATCCCCGAGGGGCAATTAAAATACGGTACAACTGAGCAGCATGACATTAAAAAACAAAACAAAGAAAAAAAAAAAAAACGGACATGACAGTGGGAATAAATAAGAGAATAAAAATAAGATTAAAGATAAAAATACAATAAATATACTGCATACAGTATGTTTTTGGTTAGCAGTACAAACACAAATCAAGATAGGAAAGACTTAACAATGCGTTTGACTGAAGACACACTAATGGACACATGTATGTTTGCTGTGTGACCTCCTGGGTGGGAAAAGAAGTGCTTCGGTGGGAAATCAGCAGTAACATTAGATTAATTTCACTGTCAATCATCCATTTTCCACTGCTTAAGGGTCACGGGGGGCTATCCCAGCAGCCTTACCTACGGTCAATTTAGAGTCTGGATTAAC
Source organism: Aulostomus chinensis (assembly GCF_037954235.1). Taxonomy (NCBI): domain Eukaryota; kingdom Metazoa; phylum Chordata; class Actinopteri; order Syngnathiformes; family Aulostomidae; genus Aulostomus; species Aulostomus chinensis. The sequence continues at coordinate 22,303,717 of NC_141338.1, read as the reverse complement.
CTGGTCCCCTCTTGATGTCTTTGGACTGTGGAGGAAGCTGGAGTACCAGAGAGAACCCACGCAGGTACAGGGAGAACATGGAGACTCACCCAGAAAGATCCCGTGCTCCAGCCAGCGCTCAAACCTGGAACCTTCTTGCTGGGGGGGCCACAGTGCTGACCACTGCACCACCGTGCCACCCCTTATCTCTCTATCATCTCTCTATCATCTCTCTATCATCTATCTCTCTATCTCTATCTATGTATATATACTGTATGCATGTATATGTGCATGTTTGTGTGTGTGTGTGTGTGTGTGTGTATATATATATATATATATATATAAATATATATATACACACACACACAAACATATATATAATATATATATGTATATGTGTGTATATATATATGTGTGTGTGTGTGTGTATATATATATATATATATATGTGTGTGTGTGTGTGTGTGTGTGTGTGTGTGTATATATATGTATATATATATATATATATATATATATATATATATATATATATATATATGTATATATGTTTGTGTGTGTGTACTGTACTGAGAATAGCAGCACACCAGGAACCAGGAGAACTGATATTAAACTTCCTATGATTGTCTTGTGTTCCATTACAGGTGCAACTTGCGTCCTGAAGAAGAAGTTCTCAGCTTCTCAGTTCTGGAACGACTGCAGGAAATATGACGTGACTGTGTTCCAGTATATTGGTGAACTCTGCAGATACCTGTGCAACCAGCCTCAGGTAAACCTCTATTTGACAATCCGTTCCCCCTACATCTGCATATACAGACATGCAGAAAGACACATTAAATGAATGCACCTCTTTTTCAGCCTAAAATTACATCTCATTATCTTTAGGTTTTTATAATATTTTGGAAATGTTGTCAGAAGGTGTTGGTGGTGGAACGGAGATATTTCCCACAAACTGTCTGCTGAGGGTTATCAAACAGGACCTCCAAAGCGTGCAGAGGCCTGAGTGTGACCAATTGAAGCCCTGCGTGTAGGAAGTGATTCCAGTGGCAGAAGGACAGAACTTGATTATTGGTTTTGTTGCAGCTCTTATTTGAGCGGTACACAGCTGCTTCCTGTAAGCTGGTCTGACACCAGTGCTGTCGGTCCAGCCTGGATGACAGCACTGGTGTCGATGATAATTAGCATGCTGCTGGTTGTCTACCTTCTGACCACTGGAAAGAGGCTTTGCTCGTGTTGTTCGGCAGGTAGTTATGATGTGGGATGAGCAGGAGAGATGCAGAACCTAAAAAGTTGTTCACATCAGAACAAAAAATGTGGTATGGAATGGTAAAGTGCTTAATTTATATTGCACTTTTCAGTATGAAATAAGACCAGTTAGACCAATAACCCTCCACTTCCTAGACAGTCATCCCAAATAGTTTTCCATTGCTGTCCAGTCCCTCTGTCAATCCAGTTTCTGGTAATGCCAACTTTGTCTGCCCAGGTAAAACAGGATTATCGTGGGTTAATAGTACTCATTAAAAGAAACATCTCAACCATTGACAGAATGCTTCACATTCATGTGGGACACCACAGCTCCATCTCTCATGCGTCTGTCCTGGTCAGGTCATGAACAGTTACTGTCCCTGTAAATCATTCATGTAATGTAGCTTGGACCACTGTGGCAGAGAGACAAGCAGTGTCTTTGTTTTAGTGTGTGCGTCCTCCCGTGTTCGACACATAGACGCAAACACAGAGAATGAGGGCAGAGCTCATTCTTACTGAGGCTGGTCTGAAAGTCCTCTTTGTCCACTGTCCCGTGGTCATGTAGTTGAGTGGGTGGAAGCCTGGCTAGTGGCCACAGCTCTGTCCTCACTTCTGACTGTCCACAGCCCCTGTTATCAGTATCAATCAGGCTGCATTCAGACCACTCATCAGGGAGGACTCAGACACAGCTCTGCTTTTACTTCATTCAGTTGATGGGTGATCACTTCTTAATGTATTCAGAAGCTCTCTGATGTCATTGGGCTTCATTCTTTAAATTTTCATCAATTTCATCTTACAGACAGGAAAGCGTTACTATTACCAGCACTACTACTACAACCACTACTGCGACTACTGCTACACTGTTTAACACAGTGAGGGGACCTTGTAAGTGGAAGGAGCCCAATGATGATATCCTGAATCCTAATACTACATCCACAATACTACATATTTCTATTGAGCTCCTTTTGAAAGTGTCTGTCCTCAGTCTTCAGGATAAGGCAAGGCAAGGCAAGGCAAGGCAATTTTATTTGTAGAGCCTGTTTCCACCACCAGTTTGTCTCCCGGCTTCATGGCATCATAACAACATCCTCTGCCCTCAGAGCCTCACATCGACTGAGGAGAAACTCCATAGAAAACCTTTAACAGGGAAAAATCTGAGAAACCTCAGGGTGAGGAGGGGAGGAGGGATCCCTCACCAGGAGGGACAGACGTGCAGGAGATGTTGGTACAGACAAGAAAACAGTTTATAACACAGAATGTAGGAAACATGGAAATGTTAATAACAGTTGAAGAAGGAAGCTTCTGGTAGGGGAGGCAGGGAGAGAGAGCCAGCTTGATGGGGGACTGGATGGTAGACTGGTTCATGGAAGGAGAGGCAGGGAGAGCAAGCCAGCTTGATGGGGGACTGGATGGTAGACTGGTTCATGGGAGGGGAGGCAGGGAGAGCAAGCCAGCTTGATGGGGGACTGGATGGTAGACTGGTTCATGGAAGGGGAGGCAGGGAGAGCAAGCCAGCTTGATGGGGGACTGGATGGTAGACTGGTTCATGGAAGGGGAGGCAGGGAGAGCAAGCCAGCTTGATGGGGGACTGGATGGTAGACTGGTTCATGGGAGGGGGGGCAGGGAGAGCAAGCCAGCTTGATGGGGGACTGGATGGTAGACTGGTTCATGGAAGGGGAGCGCGGGCAGGTGTAACAGTAGGGGATAAAAAAAAGGGGGTGGGGGGGCGGTGAAAGTGACGGTTGGAGGAGAGAGATGGAGCTCTGGTGGATCTGTGGAAACACAGAGAGACTGCGAGACACCAAGGCCGAACTACAAAGTGCAACAAGTAATGGTAGTGACAGTTCCAAAAATGTGCGGAGAGGAGAGGAGAGGAGAGGAGTGAAGGGCTCCATGTAACCTGATGTGTCCCCCAGCAGTCTAAGCCTGTAGCAGCATAGCTATCAATGGTTCAGAGCTACCTGAACCAGTCCTGACTAAAGGCTCTGTCATAAAGGAAGGTCTTACGCCTGGACTTAAACGTAGTTAAAGTGTCTGCCTCTCTGACCCATGGAGAGATGCTGGTTCCACAGTAGAGGAACCGGTACCTGAAGGCTCCACCTCCCAGTCTGTTTTTAGAGATACTGGGAGTCACTAACAGACCTGCATTCTGGGAGTGGAGTGCTCTGGTCGGACAGTAGGGACTAATCTCCCATCAGAACCCTGGCTGCAGCGTTCTGGACCAGCTGGAGACTCTTTAGGGAGTATTTAGGACATCCTGACAGGAGAGAGTTGCAGTGGTCCAGCCTAGAAGTGATGAATGCATGAACCACTTTCTCAGCATCACTCTGGGAAAGGATGTTCCTGATCTTAGCGATACTTCGCAGATGGAAGAAGGCGGTCCTAGTCACATGATTTATGTGGGAGCTGAAGGAAAGGTCATGGTCAAAAATGACCCCAAGGTTCCTTGCAGTTGTCCTCAGGGTCAGGGTGATGCCATCTAGAGTAGTGATCTGGTTAGAGAGGTGTCCCTGAGGTGTTTAGGTCCAAACACGATGACCTCAGTTTTATCTGAATTGAGCATTAAGAAGTTAGAAGACATCCAGGATTTAATGTCTTTCAGGCAGTCTTGCAGGTTAGTAAGCTGGCTTGTGTCGTCTGGGTCCATCGACCAGTAAAGTTGTGTGTCATCCGCATAACAGTGGAAGTTGATCGAGTGCTTCCGGATTATGTCACCTAATGGGAGCATGTAAAGAGTGAAGAGAATCGGTCCTAAAACTGAACCCTGTGGTCCACCATATGTAACTCTACTGTACTCTGAATAGTCATTATTAACATTAACAAACTGAAACCTGTCAGATAAGTAGGACTTAAACCATTTTAGGGCAGTTCCTTTCATCCCAATGTCATGGTCTAGTCTCTGTAGCAGGATGCTGTGGTCGATGGTGTCAAATGCAGCACTGAGGTCCAAAAGGACAAGCACAGAGACAAGACCTCTGTCTGTAGCTATAAGAAGATCAGTAGAGACTCTGACCAGTGCTGTTTCAGTGCTATGGTGTTCCCTGAATCCAGACTGGAAGGCTTCAAAGAGCTCGTTGCTGTGCAAATGTTCATGTAGCTGCTCCAGGACAACCTTCTCAAGGATCTTGGAGATGTAGGGGAGGTTGGATATTGGCCTATAGTTGGCTAATACATCTGGGTCAAGAGAAGGTTTTTTAAGTAAAGGGTTGATGACAGCCACCTTAAAGGCCTGTGGCTCATAACCTGTGACTAAGGAAAGATTAATTTGATTTAATATAGAAGTGTTGACTGGAGGGAAGGCATCCTTAAGGAGGCTTGTTGGGATGGGATCCAGCAGACAAGTGGCTGACTTGGAGGAAACGACTGCAGAAGTTAATTCTGACAGGTCGATGGGGGAGAAGCTGTCCAACTGCAGCTCTGCCTGCTGGTCTGAACTCTGGGTGCTTGTCAGGGATTAGTATTGCTAATAAATTGGCCTCTGTTCCTAGATAAGAGAGATGCACCATCCAAAGTAGGATGGACGCCATCTCTCCGAATCAGACCAGGCTTTCCCCAGAAGGAGCTCCAAATGTCTATGTAAGCCACGTTGTTATCTAAGCACCACCTGGACATCCAGCGATGGAATGAACGCATGCGGCTAAACATGTCGTCACTCGCTAAATTGGGCAGCGGGCCAGAGAAAATTACGGAGTCCGACATTGTTTTAGCGTAGTTAAAACAGGAAGTAATTCCAACCAACAAACATTTCTCTCTGATTTAGCAGTAATCAGGGGTCACCTAGTACATCTTGTTGAAGTTATCTTATCTCCCCTCCAGACAGACCTGGATAAGGTTCACAAGGTGCGGATGGGAGTCGGAAATGGGCTGCGGCAGGATGTCTGGCAGGAGTTCCAGGGTTGCTATGGGAATATAAAAATGTGTGAAGTGTATGGTTCCACGGAGGGAAACCTGTGCTTCATGAATCACATCGGCAAAATCGGCACAGTGGGCCGCTCCAACTTCCTTTATAGGGTAAGTGTTTGTCAGCTCCACACCCATGGAGGGGTGAGTTCGAATACACACACTCACACACACACACACACACACACACACACACACACACACACACACACACACACACACACACACACACACACTGTTTGAGTTTGTAATGGTGTGTTCATACAAACACGAGAGAAACGCTGTGTCCCTCACAGCCCAACTGGCCAAGGCAGATGGCTGTCCACTGAGTCTCCTGTTGACAGATTCTTGTTATTGTTGGTTATTGTTGTGTCACTGTAAATGTGGAAAGAGCTTGAAGCAGTGCTGCATAAATCAAACTGGGTGGAATGAAGGGTTATGTACAGATGAAGACACGCAGCTGCTGAAGCTGTTTAGGTTCAGTGCCGTCTGGAGGTTGGTCTGCAACACAAACACACAAGTCAGTGCTAGCAAAGCCTCAATCTGACCTCCTGTTCACAAGCATGTCCACAGAATTCTATTTTCTAATTATAATCTGTAGAGGAAATCAAATGTAGAGGCATCCAGGATGAGGTTCTGTATCTGTGGGTGTGTCCAGAGCAGCCGGGACCCATTAGAGTTTGGTGCAGCTGTTAAACAGTGACAGTAGCCTAGGCAGAGGTCTTCCCTCCCTGCAGCCTGTCTCACACTGACTAAAAAAAACCACACTTGTCTTTGATTCTGCATTGGGAGCAGCTTTAATCAGCGCTCAACAACCCTGGAGTAGACACAGGTACTTATCAGCAAGATGAACGATGCAATGTGCAAGCGGCTTCCAGCACTTCAACTCTCAGGCGTACATACAGTGAGGACTCAGAGCTCCACTGTCACCAATATTCATGAAGGAATAAACGCTCAATGCCAGTAACTTCTATAACTTTATAGTCTCATCACAGATTCAGCCATCTGTGTTCAGACAGCAACACTCGAACATCCTTCAGTCAGTGATGAGTTTGAAAAAGAAACTGAAGCATAAAATACAACAGAAATACTACCCCTGTCCTCCACGCTGCTTCTACTAAAGGCAACAAGGATTGTATACAGGCCTGAACTACTCCTGTGCTACACTGGTACTTTTTTGCAGTGCAGTGACTGAGTTCATGACAACAAACCTGTTGCATCGGAGACAAAACACAGAAGGCATCTCCTTCTCTCCTGGCAACAGGAACAAGAGCAATCAGCTTTTATTATTGGGTTTACCAGGAAAATGTAGTGGGGAAAGGGTAGGAGTGACCCCCTGTCAGCAAGGTTATACTAACACATCCTGCCCCATGTTAGAGAAACTGGAAAAGAAGAAAAACAACAAGGAAAGAGCCATTAAATTCTTCATTACATCAGTTAGATCAGTTGAAATCAAAGGTCTCATGGTCTCCTTCAAAGATGCAGTTGCATCTTTTAGAAATGATGAATTAAAAGTGATTCTTAAAGAAAGAAGTCTGAAGGAAGTCAAGTGAATGTGTAGCAGAACTTCTGCATCTCTAGGAATCATGAAGCTACTGCATCTGCATCCTGCGTTCATACAAATACTCCCAAGGAGTGAATCATAGACATTCCACTAGTGTGCGTGTGTGTGTGCGTGTGTGCGTGTGTGTGTGTGTGTGTGTGCGCGCGCAAGTCAGGCTCAAGTCCAGCAGAAGTTATTTGGGGTCATGGTAAATTCGACAACAGGACTGATGAGGGATTTTTCCTGGTTGCAGTGTCAGAGCAGAGGATTGTGAGAGTTGAAGTGTAAGGGTGTAAGTTCTATATCAAAAAGGGACGGTTCCACTTTTTTGGAATTGCAGCTGTTCTTAACCTCAAGTGATGAGGCTAAGCCAATATTAGCTATGATAGCAATAATACAGGTCACACAAGGATAACCCAACCACTGCTACACGTGGCTGCAGCTGGAGGCACAAACATCTGCTTGGACCTCAGGATGAGCTGATAGGCTAAGCTGATTTTTACAATATAGATAAATGATATCTTGAAAGTAAAAGGTCACTTTTATTGTAATGTCATGACTGTGAGAGGTACAGTGAGTGGACACTGAAAAGCGCTTTGAGTGCCTCTAAGTTAGAAAGGTGCTGTATAGAGATAAGTCCATTTACGTACTGGCCATTATACCTGGAGGCGTACAACAGTGGAGGTGGCCATTCTTGTTTACATTTTGAACACATCCTTCTGTGTAAACTCACCAATATGGTTGAGTGTTATAGCTCTGAAACAATTAACATTTGGAACACAGATGAACAACAGTAGCATGTGAACCTCTCACCTTGTCTGTATGATACAGATCTATTTTTAGATATTTAATGGCTGCCTGATGTATCGCTTTTTATATTCTCAGGTGCATACATGTAACACCCCCGTGGGTTGCCTGCTTATCTTGAGCAGACAGGCAGACTTGTGTGCCGACCCCTTCAGTGTCTGCGAACGGTGGGGGGAGGGGTTGACAGCTTAGCGGTGATCTGCCAGATCACGTATAATCCAGGATGTGTGTAACAAGGGTTCTCCATCTCAGGGTTCTTTAAAGGGTCAGTCTTAGTGTCACACACAGTCTTAGTGGGTTAGTGTGCGTGTGCGTGTGTGTGTGTGTGTGTGTGTGTGTGTGCGTGTGTGTGTGCATGCTTGTGTTTTTAGCACAAAAGAAACAATCCCAAGATTATGTAATATGAGGAGCATGCAAGGAAGACTGAAGGAACCCCATGGGGCTCATGGTGTGACTCTGTTCCTAACCTCACATGGTTATAGTTCAATGTACTGAAGAACCAAAGACTGAATTACAGGAACAGGACAAAGAAACAAGTAGAAAGAAAACCATAAACAAAAACAGATCAAGTGAATTAAATTATTGTATTTTCTGTCATAATTGTTAAATATCTCTTAAATAACACTTGTGATTTATACATACTTGTACATCCTTTACCAAATTATTATTATGAACTGAACACTGCATTACATCTGCTCTTACCACAGCACATAAATGTCTATTTGGACATGTAAGCAAGAGACTCTTTATGTTCATGGATCTATTTCCTGAAGCTGACTTTTTGTTTGTGCTGTCACGGTCGAAACGTGACGGTCTAAACGTGACGGTCTAAACGTGACGGTCTAAACGTGTCACCGTACCCCATTCAGCAGATTGTCCACAGTGGACTCCTAGTTCTATTTACAATGAGCCAATTGTTTACCCTGCAGAAGTTGTCAGCCTGGTCCCTCCTGCAGCAGCCAGGTGCACTGTGGCCACAGCACAAAGTCTGACAGTCGCCACAACAGGCAGCCGACGGCAGTCTCCATGTTGTGAGTGTGTAGATGTTGCAGGGAGTTCTGCTGTCCTCAGCAGCTGGCTCCTACTGCACTGATGCAGCAGCATCCAGAGGAATTTTGTTTTATCCATGTTAGCATTATTGCACATTTATGTGCGATTTTCTAAGCCTATGGCTTGCACTGTTGGGGTGGGGGGGGGGGGCTAACTAAGCCTGATATGGTGCCAATATCATCATATCATGTCACTGGGAGGATGGAACACTGTGGGCACTAGTGACTCACCAGGAGGTTGCAGTACTCAATAAGTAGTAAGAGAACTAGAAGGTGGATAATGAGGTGCCGGTGCTCAGTCCTGCTGAGTTCCGGCCCATTTCTTGCACTGGATGCTAGTACAGTAGCGACAGGGCTCCTCTGCACCAAGTTCTGCTGCTCCCTCATAATGGTGAAGGATTCTGACAAATAGTTCTGGATGCAGATTCAGATCTGGCTCACCCTTGGATTGTAATGCATCTTGAGCCAGAATGTCCAAGTCATAATTAGAGCTGGTGATTACTCAGTAAGTCTGTTTGGACAGTCGAGGGATGACCAGCGGAGAGGCTATTAGCCACGCTTATGCTAGTCCGTGGAGCTGCCGCTAATCAGGGGCGTTACAAAAGAGCCTTAAGCCGTGACCTCGGATATTCTTAGACTGCTCTTGTTGGCCCACAACATCATTATAAAAGTGACATTATAAAACATAACGATTTCAGAACATAAACTAAGTGAGCTAACACAATTGTCATTTCCAAACACGGTAAAGTGGTTCATGTTAGCCTGAAGAAAATGCTGTCTTCCATCTGTGTAGAACATTGTTCCTTTTACTGTAATATAGAAACTAATACTGAAAAATAGTAGTTTTTATCTTCAATGTGGAAAATAAGATAAGATAAACCTTTATTCATCCCCCAGTGGGGAATTTGGCACTGTTACAGCAGCAGAAACAGAGAAGTACCAGCATAAAAAGTACAGAGCAATAATAGCAGAAACTATAATAAACTACAATAAAAACTATAATTCACTATCATAACTACAATCAACTACAATAAATACTAGCAGCATAAGTGGTGGGCAGCATAAGTGTTGGAATTGAACGGTACCGTGTTAAGTATTGTACAGTAAAGTGATAGTATTGCACACGAGATTGTCCAGGGTCTGGGAGGGGTGGTCACTGGGAGCAGTGCTTGTTGTCCAGTCTGACAGCTGCAGGTAGGAAGGACCTGCAGAACCTCTCCTTCACACACTTAGGGTGAAGGAGGCCTGTCACTGAATGAGCTCTCCAGTGCTGTCAGAGTGTTGTGCATAGGTGGGAGTCTCAACAGAGTAGACAGCTTGGCCATCATTCTCCTCTCTCCCACCACATCCACTGGGTCCAGGGGGCATCCCAGGACAGAGCTGGCCTTCTTAAACAGTTTGTCCAGTCTCCTCTTGTCTGTTGCTGCTATGCTGCTGCCCCAGCACACCACCCATAAAAGATGGCTGATGACACCACCGTATCATAGCAGGTCCTCAAGAGTGCCCCCTGCACTCCAAAGGACCTCAGCCTCCTGAGCAGGTAGAGTCTGACCCTTCCTGTAGATGGCCATGGTGTTGCCTGACCTGTCCAGTTTGTTGTTCAGGTGAACACCCAGATATTCATAAGATGTCACCATCTCAATGTCCATTCCCTGGATGTTCACCAGCATCGAGAGGAACTGCGTCCGCCTGCAGAAGTCCACCACCAGCTCCTTGGTTTTCCTCGCGTTAATCTGGGGGTGGTTTCTCAGGCACCAGTCTACAAAGTCCAGGGTTAGTTCTCTTTACTCCCTGTCCTCATCTGTGACGAGGCTGACAATTGCAGTCATCAGAGAACTTCTGCAGGTGACAGGTGGGTGTGTGGTGGGAGAAGTCTGCAGTGTAGAGGGTGAAGAGGAATGGAGCCGGGATGTTCCCTGCAGGGCCCCGTGCTGCAGACGACTGTGTCTGAAACACAGTCCCCAGTCCTCACATACTGCCAGCAGTTTGTGAGGTAGTCCAGTATCCAGGATGTGAGGTGATGGTCCACTCCTCTATGCTCCAGCTTGTCCCTCAGGAATGGTATTGAAAGCCCTAGAGATGTAAAAAACCAAACCAAACATGATTGTCACAGTGCTCCCAGGCTTCTCCAGGTGAGAGAGGGCTTGATGGAGGAGGAAGATCATGGCATCATCCACCCCAATGCCATACTCCATCAGCAGTAATGAAGTATGGGCATGTGCTGCCCATTTTCCCACACCGGGGAAAAAAATAGGAAAGAAAAAAACTCAGTGACCGTTGAAAGACAATTTCTTCATTTAGCAAATTCACCCAAGCTTTGAAAACCTCAGTGTCCTGTTGTTAGTGTGAAGGCTGATAGTAGAACATTTGGTAATTTAGCCCTCAATTTAGTCTTACAGGCAGGAGGCAAGCCTGATGATTTAAAGTCATCTCAAGCCTCTGAATCACAAGATTAAATTGAGGCCCAAAAAATGTTGTTTGTATAAGAACAAATTGTGCATAAGAAGCTTTCATGAATGAGTCTCAGTGTGTACTGTCACCTGGCGGACAACTGGGTCCCCTGGTATTCTCTAAGAGAACAGATCCCTCATCAGTTATGTTTCCCCGCCAGTGATCAGAGTATAGTGGACATTTTAATTTAGATTATTGTGGCCCACAGTAATGATATTACCCTCTTTGTGTGCAGCTCCTTTTCAAGTATGATTTGGTGAAGTACGACATGGTGAAAGATGAACCGGTGAAAGATCAGTATGGCTTCTGTCAGCGAGTGGAGAAGGGTAAGAGAGTTCCACAGTCTAGCTCCTCACATGAAACCCACGAGGAAAGACAAGACCTGTTACTAGTTGAGTGTTTGGTCCCGCCAGGTGAGACGGGACTTCTCCTGTCTAAGATCAGCGCCCTCAGCCCTTTCTTCGGCTACGCTGGCAGCAAGCAGCTGACTGAGAAGAAGCTGTTGAGGAACGTCTTCGCAAAGGGAGACGCCTACTTCAACACCGGCGACCTCATGGCTGAAGACCATGAGGGCTTCATCAGTTTCAAAGACAGAGTAGGAGACACCTTCAGGTACAGATGAATTCTTTACCACGGGGACAAAGACCAGGAGGTTGGGAGCTGATGATGTCATGAGGCTAAAACTCAAAATGAATGTTGGCCCATGGGCCAAAAGCAAACACATGTTGTATACATGAATCGCTGTCTCCATTCTTTCTTACATAACCTGCTAAACTGATGCCCTGGTCCAGGGAATTATCAGGGTTCCCACATATTAAAGAGCATGTATCCCACAAAACATGATAACAGCGTGAAAGAGATCTGCCGAATATTTAACAATATTCTTTCATTTTAGTTATTACATCTGGCAATCAAACTCTGGCTGCTGGGCCCCAGTTTTAGCCAGCCCTGGTCGAGAGGAAATAGATGAATGGAGTCTGAAATGTAACATTGGCAGGTGTTGAGGAGACACAGCTTCAGCTGCATTCGGAAATAAAAGTCTGTCTGTGGTCACAATTCTCATGTGAAATACAAAGTTGCTGGAGTTCCTGAATAATTACGTTCTTGTTTCTAAATTGTCACCCTTGATTGTGTGGTGTGTCTTGGTGTCAAGGCTTTTTCTTCCACGAGTAAATATAGAAATTTCATCCAGATTTTCTTCTATTCATAAACACTGGAAGAGCACCAGCCTCCACTCAGGCCGTGCACGACTCCACCTCTCTGTTCTCTGCTGCCGTGTGTCACAGATGTTCCTTGATTCTTATACTGGAACCAACCTGGGAAAGTAGATGCAGTTCTGCTCTATGGAATAATCTGATCCAGGTTTGACTATCGAGGCTATCAAGCAGATGTTTTGGCCTCTATTGTCTGGGATGAGACTGATGTGTAAAATTGATGGATTCCTCTTCAATCCAGGCTCAGTGTTAGCAGGCTAGAGGTTCATCTGTCACTGTGTTGAGGATTTATATTTACATATTTACTCTCTGATTTCAGATGGAAGGGTGAAAATGTGGCGACGACAGAGGTGATGGAGACGCTTGGCCTGGTGGATTTTATCCAAGAAGTCAATGTGTATGGAGTTGAAATACCAGGTGTGTTCTCCTATCGCTTCACCCTCAGACTGTTCCTCAGTCATTTATTAATTTTTAATAACGTGTGTGTGTGTGTGCGCAGGGCACGAGGGCAGGGCAGGAATGGCTGCCATGATTGTGAAACCAGGTCTGGTGTTTGATGGGAAGAAACTCTTTGAGTGTGTGCTGAGGGATCTCCCGGCCTACGCCCGACCCCTCTTCATCAGGCTTCAGGTGCGTAGCTGCTGTCCGGACTGAGCAGAGTCAGGGTGCACGTGTTTTCCTCCATCAGCTGTGTCTGAGGATGTAGCCTCTGAGAACAAGGGCCAGTATTTCATGGTTCCGGTGTCGCCAGCAGATTTCTGGTCCCAGACTTCCTCTCTCTGTCCACTGCTCATTGTGTATAGACTTTACAGCAACTTGAGACGTTTGCATGGAGTAGAAAGATGATAAAGATGTGCATTGTTTGTTTCAAAAGTAGTCAGTTTTGTTCATTCAACAGTTTAAAACCACTAAACCCACCTTGTTCCATCATCAGACTGCAGACATTTTTGCTCCGTCTGTTGTGGTTACCTGGATGTAACCGAGGTCCGCTCAAATGTTATTGGTCAAAGCTGTTCAAATGGAAAATAAAAACCAGAAGCTCCCACCATTTTCTTCCTCTGTTAGTCCTTTTTATTTGAGATTAGGATACATGACACCTGGGACAGGATTAGATTGAAGTGAATTATTTCAATTTTCCCTCCTCCCACCTATGATCTGGCTCACCTCTGGACTTGTCTCAGGTATAGCACATTATGGAGGGATGCGTGTCATCAACATACGCTCAGTGGACATTCCAAGCTTTAAAGAGAATTAGAGTTGGACATTTATCCAGGACTCCACTCCTAAAGTAAGTGTACATCTACAGTTAAACTATGACCAGTTCAACAGCATCAGTGTCTTGTCCAGTACTGGACTTGTTTCCCAAAAGATGTGAGAGTATATAACATAAGTGGCCTTAAATCTGAGAGGAGAGGAACATGAGGAACACATCTGAAACACATTGGTAACAATGCAGCAGTATTTCATAAACTGGGGTGTGACACCATCTAGTGGCTCCTAGCTGCTAGTGCTCCACGTTGGTGCTCTGAAGAGAACCATTAATGACAGAAGCAGTTGAGAACACTACGCAGGAGGGCGGAACACTACGCAGGAGGGCGGAACACTACGCAGGAGGGCGGAACACCTCTGCTCTCTTTATTGTCATATCTTTATGCTGAATGTTTTGTCTCCATGTCAGAATCCTTCTGTCATCTGAGACAAAACGATACATGTCCTCATTCTCACAATGTTCTCAACTTTTGAATTGACAAATGCAAACATCAACTGCTGATTTATTAAGCTTCAAATTTATAAGTTGAATTCAACAAGGGTTGTCATATTTAGGACAAAAGACATTAATATTTGGTAACAGAAGTCGCAATTCCACTCACAGCAGGAGTGAAAGGGTTTGTTTCTGCAGCCCCGGGAGTCAACAGGGTTAACAAGGTGACAAAGATGGCTGAGGGACTGAAATCCACCTCAAAACACCGAAACACATCTCTTTAAACTTGCCCTCCATTTATTGTGTGCCATGTGTACACCAGGTAGTAAAATGACTGCCCCGCTGCTGTGTACACGCCCAGAGAATGTTGCAGGTTTGTCTTCTCAGCTGTATCATTGTTCATGTTGTCGTCTTTGGTGGGAAACGCATCAGGAAGCCAATGAGAGCAGATCAACTCCATGGTCGCTCTTACATTGCCATTCTGAAATGGCTTATTGCAGTCATCAAATGTCTGTTCCTGCGCCTAACCCGAACATCTGGTGTGAAAGCTGCTGATACTGATAGTGTGCTTTTGTCCTCAGGAGGTCATGGAAATGACAAGCACGTTCAAGCAGCAGAAGTTCCAGCTGGTTCAGAGCGGCTTCAACCCTGCCACCATCTTGGATCCTCTGTATGTGTTGGACCAACAGCAGAAGAGCTACATATCTCTAACAGACGATATCTACCAGGCCGTCCTCTCTGGAGAACGCAAGCTGTAGAAGCCACACATACATGCGTGTGTGATGTCACCGCTCTGGACCGATTACCAGGGATACGAGTTAGCTGCCTGCTTCCTCTTGTGATTTCTAGGCTACTGAATGGAAACCCATGCACTTAACCAGCACCTCCAGTGATTCCCTGCCAATAGACTCTATGCTGAATGAGCTGAATGAGGGTTTAATGTGAACAGTAATGTCCCTGTGCTACAGAGTTATTTTTGCTCAACACAAATTACATTAAGTTGATCAGTTGAACAAAAAAATCTACCTAGCCTAACGTTAGCTCTGTCCTGCTAGCCATTCCACTGATGCTTCAACCATCCTCAAAGTGGTGTTCATTGGGGAAGATTAGCATCCAAATTGGACAGTCCCTTTGGCTGCTGGTGGAGGAACCATGAAGATGACCACTCGCTGTTGAACTACAAACATACCTCAACCCTGACATTCTAACTTTCTGGGGGACAACAAAAACATCTCATTCCTCTATCACTCTGTCGTCATATCAGAAACTTATGTCACTCATACAAGATGACCAATGCTAATGATAGATGCTAACTAATATTTCTACCTCTGGTATGTTATTCATTTTCTCACTACTGGAGCGTAGGACTGGACAATGTGATGCCTGTTGCTGGTTCATTTAGCATTTAATGCCCTCTAGTGGACAGAATGTATAACAACCACATGTTGAGCTTGGCATTGGCACTGTAGCTGAGTATTGATGGTGGACTTAATTTGGGCTTTAAAAATGTGAATAAAACTCAATTATGACAAATTAGAATGATATAATAATAACAACAATAAATAGAAGGGTTGATTATTATAATAATAACAATAAATAGAAGTCTCAATTTCCACAGAGTAGGCCCCAGTCCCCCCCCCCCCCCCGCAACCTTTAACAGGATAAGCGGGAGACAATGGATGGATGGATTGAATTTCCACAGAGTGGCAGTTGTAGCAAATGGTTAATCTAGTTCAGAAATACATGGAAGAAAATGTAGTATGGAAAACATATTGTTATGAAGGACAGAAGTCGCTCAGTTACATCACTACCGAGCTGTTGGCTTGTGATAGATCTCTGAAACATTTTTCCACTGCACTAAAAAGATTTTTCCAGGTACTCCTATTCAGTAGTTCCAATGATAAAGTCATATAATAATGAAGCTCTATTTTCCCAAAGTACAATTTTTTTCAATCTTCAGATGTGAAGAGTGTCACCAAAATAAGGGTTGAAGTAATCAACTGTGAAATATGGAGATTTATAGATGTCCAAATAAGCTGCCGTTCTCAAATGTTCTCATGTTATTTATTTTTGAAAGAAAAAGAACCCTGCACGGTCGTCACTGTGAGCGATGTTGATCATGGGAGCTCAGAAGTGCCTCTACAGATTTTATAATGCTCTTAAAGTTCTAATTCCGTCATCTATTTATTTATTTCCATTTCTTCTCTGCGTTAGGTTTGTTGACCATAGATTTGAATATGTTCTGCATCCACGATGTCTTCATCCTGGGAGGGGTTCAGGGTTTGACCACGCCAGAGGCCCCCCTTATTCATTTGTTGACAACACAACACCTCACCTCCACACACTGATTCCATGGTCCATTTAAGTTCAACACTGTACAAAACAATGGCAGACATGTTTACTGCACTACAGCACTGTAGGGTTACTAGCTCAGATGTGTTGGGACAGCAGGATGGTGTCACTGTTACAGAAGACCCAGAAATATGGCGGACAATGAAAAACTGTGTTGAAGGAGTCTCTTTCACTTCAGCCTCCCCTCCCACTGTGCTCTCATAAACATGTATGTTGAAGTATTCAGAGTAGTTATGACTGCTGCACATGCTCACCTGTGGAGATGTAGGTGCAAATGTAGCTGTGTTGGTTGAGCTCCATCAGTCCCAGGAGGAGGACACGGTCCTGTTAGTCACTAGTGCATCTCTTTGTCCCTGAAGATGAAGCGGCTCTAACACGACATCTGTATGGACACGGGTGCTGCTGAGTCATGTTTTACACAAACCATGACTTCAGGAAATATCACATAGGAACATGGACACTTACTTGTAGCTGCAGGTGCACCACCTGGTGAGAGCCAGTGAGGGCCAAATGTGTCAAATGAGAGTGGACAGCAGGACAGTGAAGATGCTTTTCAACATCGTGTGTTGTTGTGTATGTGCTGAATTGCTGAAGACATCCATTAAGAGTAAAGATGTTCACTGATCAAATTCTTCAAGTGGAGCGTCACCATTGGCTCTGATGATTTCAACTCCGTGGACACCAGTCAGAGCTGCTGAGGAGCCTCTGCTGCTGGATGCCGGACTGTCACTGATACTGTCACACATCTGACTGAGCCAGAAGCTACTTGAGCTCTTCTGACTGTCTCTCTGTCTCCTCCGTGTGTTACTCTCACTCTCTGTCCTTCAGATGATTACATGCACTCACTTTTGCTCAATTGTGTAACATCAGGACCAATTTGATTTTTTTTTTCTCAGGATGAAATTTTAAAATACAAAAGACACATTTTGAGAAGTATGAAATTGTCTTTTTTATGTAAAAGCACTTTGTTCCTCAAGAGGTACTCGTGAGCCCCTGTAGCAGGAGAAAAGGTCTGGTCTGGAGTGTGAGATATGAGTCGCTAGTTGTCTTGATTACCATCCATCCATTTTCTACCACTTATCTTGGGGGGGTGGAGCCTCTCCCAGTAGCCTTCCCCCTGGACAGGTCACCAGTCCATGGCAGGACCAACACATAGAGACAAACAACTGGCTCTCCCAGCCACGCCTACAGACAATTTAGAGTCTGGATTAACCTGGTCCCTCTTGATGTCTTTGGACTGTGGAGGAAGCTGGAGTACCAGAGAGAACCCAGCAGGAACAGGGAGAACATGGAGACTCACCCAGAAAGATCCTGTGATGGAGCCAGGACTGGAACCTGGAACCTTCTTGCTGTGAGGTGACAGTGCTGACCACTGCACCACCGTGCCTTGATTGTGGTGCTGGCTAATTTCTGGGTGTATGAGAGGACTGTTGGTTAAGGACATTCAGATTATTATCTCAGATGTTTTTTTCTGTCTATTTGACTTCAGGTGTAGACATTTCTGTGTACTAAGAGTACCTCACCAGCATAGCTGGCGTGGCGTTGTCATTTGTGCGACGCCATCACAATCTTGTTTGATGTGCTTTCTCTTCATGGTCCCTGATGCAACATGATCTCTCTGTCAGTCTCCATCCATCAACCCTTCCCATGAGCTCCAGTGCCACGTTGAGCAGAAATAAAAGATGAATAAATACTGATTCATTCAGTACATTTGTTTGCTTGACTTCATTTAATTTTGCAATGTTTAAAGCTTTCATTTGAAGATTTTGTTTTTCATTTTATCTTTATTTGGAAGGGACAGTAAAATAGGTCAGTACATCAGTATTCAAAGAAATGAAAATAAACGTCCTTCCAGTTTTGTTTGTTAGAGTCCAGCAAAAGTGCATCGTCAACCATCAAGGAACACGGGCTCAAGGACAGTGTAGTCACAGTTCTCAAGTCTGTCCTCCTTGGCGCTCTGTAGAGCCCAGTCACACAAGTGTCCAGAACGTCACTGCATTTGTGGAAGGAAACAGCAAAGGGTACATAACCTCCTCCCCGGGTCCGTAACATTTAGATGTCAGGAGTAAGCAGAACCACGTGGCTCCCACATTTGCTTGAAGAGAACTCAAATAGGATGCAACTTAATTCTTAGTTTTATAATCACAGACCAGTTTACCTGAACTCTGAACTGAAGCCAGGGGGTCACCTGCCACTGCTGTCATCATAACAATCATAATACCATGTCAGAATTTAAATCAGTGAATTACAAAACAATAGTACCAGTGAAATTAATAAAAATCTGCTCTCATGGGGCTTATAAATATGATCCCGCTATTCCAAATTGTATAACATTTGTACCGTTGGGTTCTTAGTGGGTAGCTCAATTTTCCAGTCCAGTCATCCAGAATAGATGGGGTCGAGGGTAACCATCTCCTGGTAATTGCTTTTTTACTTGTCACCAAGAGTATTTGCAGCAACTTTATCTGTTGTTTACAATCCAAAAAAGTAACATGACCTAGATACAAAATATCAAAACTCAGAGGGATCTGGGCGTTAAAGGCTGTGCTCAGTGAAGCCTGGATACCCCCCCAGAACACTTCCAACTTGGGGCAGTCCCGATCCCGAGGATGTGATAGTGATTAGCCGCCATCGAGCCACATTGTCTCCAACATGGCAAATTTGCACCTTTGTATTTCTCCTGATGGGGAGTCTTGAAAAATGGAATAATATTTTTCCAGCAATGCTTTCTCCAGTCCACGGAGCTCGATGTTGTCCACTGGAAGTCCAAGCCTCCTCAGAAGTATCAAGCCCTGCTTCCCTGTTGTAAGACCATACTTTGTCCACGATTTGAAGCTCGAGTCGTGCCTGTTGGGGTTAAAATCAGAACCAAACGCAAACCATCTGAACAAGCTCAACATTCTGTGTATATTGCAAATATTAATCACCTTCTGCCGGACTTGAAGTGTGTGGCTCAACCATGGGTTCCCCACTTTCCCAACTGACACATTCTACTCTCATCGGCTATGACAGCTTGAACAGGGAACCCATCTGACCTATTAGACACTATACCCTTCCACTTGGCCGTGTATTTTCCATTAGTCCAAAATAGGAAGGGAGCTATCTGTGCGCCATAATAATAGTTCTGTAGACAGGGAAGACACCCCCCCAAAGTTCCTTGTTGAGTTGAAGGGTGACATATTTAATTCTCGGTTTCCGGCCCTGCCAAACAAATCTAGAGATCAATTTGTCCCATTCTCTAAATTGATTTCCTCTCACCTCTACGGGCAAGTTCCTGAAGAGACAGAGGGATCGGGGGAGCAGGTTCCAGCCATGCAGATCTGCTTTTATTCTTGAGGAAATTGATACATGGTTTGCCCGGAAAAGCCCCAAAAGGTCCTCGGTCAAATGTATCCCTAAATATTTCATATTCTCATTTTCCCAATTTACCTTAAATTTCCTACGAAGGGTCGCAGGAACTATATAGTTTAGTGTCATCACTTGAGCTTTTGAAATATTACCTTTGTAGCCAGATAATTTGCCAAAATCAGACAAAGTGGACATCAATTCATTAAATGATCTCTCTGGCTCCCCCAGGCAGACCAGCACATCATCTGCCAACATCACCCCTTTGTGTTCAACACCTGACATTACAATACCTTAGTATTTGCCTTTTGTCTTATTGATTGGCCTCGTACTTCTAGGAATAAACTGAAGAGGAGTAGCGAGATTGCGCAACCCTGTCTACACCCTCCTTTCATGTTAAAAGACCAACACAGATCACCACTGACTTTGATGTGGGCTGAGGGTTTATCATATAACGCCTTAATCACTTTGATAAATTGATCTTGAAAACCAAACTTCCCCAGAACCTTTTACAAGAAAACCCACCCGACAGTCAAAAGCCGTCTGTGCGTCTGGACTCTCTAGAATAGAATGAATTTTGTCCTTTTGTACGTCTCCTAGATACGTAATATTCTTCTGATGTTATCTTTTGCTTGTCTATGACGAATAAAACCAGTCTGGTCTAAGTTGATGAAGTCAGGTAGCAGCTTCTCCAGTGTGGGCAAAAATAGAAGTGAATAATTTATAATCTGAATTGAGAACCCTTACTGGGCGATAATTCCCACATTCTTGTCTATCTTTCCCCTCTTTTGGGATACAGAAATAGTCAAAATGACCCCCTCCTGTAGGACAAAATTAAATGTCTTTTGTAGTCGTGGAACTAGTTCTGTCCTTAGGCTACCATCGCACTGGGAATTGCACCCATCTGGCCCAACTGCCTTCCCTGATTGAAGTATGTTGATAGCTGCATTCATTTCCTTTGCTGAGATTTGCTTTATTAAATCCTCATTTTGGGAGTCTAGGAGTGAGGGTAAGGGTTAAGAGAGATATTGATGGCTTTCTTCTCAGAAGCGCTTGGTTGTGAGTGTTATGATCCAGCATTCCTGTGCTAATTCCTCTCTCTCCACCCAGTTCCGAGCTCCGCCCCTGTTGGTTGGTGATTGGCTGCTCCCTCTGTCAGTCACTCTGCGGCACACAGGAAACACCAGCTGAATCCATTCCCTGATTACCCCCCCTAGGTATTTAAGTCTGAGCTGGTTGTTTCCATGTGCCGGAATGTTGAATAGCATCCGTCGTCCTGACCTGCTCACCTTCCGTGCGTTTTTGTACGTTTTTTCCGAGTTTGCTGCCTCGTCGCTGTTTTCTAGTTTTTTCATTGTTATATTTTTCTAGTCTGAGTAGAGAGACCTCCTCGTTGATTGTTACTTTTTCTAAGTGTGATTTCGCTCCACTTTCTCCTGAGCCACTAAGGTGTGCTACAAGACCCAGTATTTCTGTGGTTTTTTTGTTAGTCATTTGCTGGATAATAGCAGCTGAGTGCTGACCCTTTTTATTTCCTTAGATTTCCGTTCTATTTGGCTCGCGATTCCTCAGCCTTGATTTATTTTCTTCCCCCAAATTCTTATTTCACCCCAGAGTTCGTCTGGTGGTCGCCTTTTTGTTATCGTTCCTTCAGCTTATAGTGCTGCCCGTGTTTAGATTTGGTGTTTTTCCAAATTCTAGTTTTTGCGCCCCGTGCGTTTTTATTAGCGTCTTACTTGTTTGTTGTACCTCAGAGAAACCACTGTACACTAATAAACCTCGTTTGTTAAACCTTGAGCTCCTTGTGTGGACACATTGTCTCCTCTTGTGCTGATTCTGGTAGCCTGGTGAAGGCAGGTCTAACTGAGTATAAATCCCTATAATAAACCTTGAAATATTCCTGAGTCTCTTCCATTTTTGTTTCCAGTTTTTGGGTTCTTAATCTTACATATTGCACTTTCCTCCCACTGTTTGCATAGTTAATATGCCAGGAATTTTGCCGAGTTCCCTCCTATCTCATAATATATCTTAGAAAAATCAAATTCTTCTGAGCCTCCTGTGTGTAAAGATCATTGACTTCACCTTGTGTTTTCCTAATTTCTTAGTGGGATTTGGTTTGTCTATCTTCCTGTTTCAGCTTTAAATTTGTCTGTAGATCTGCTAGTTTTTGCCCCTTAATTCTCTTTAGCTATGAAGTAGTGGAGATCAATTTACCTCTCATTACTGCTTGGGACTTAAGTATCCCATAAAATGGCTGGTGACACGCCCCCTGTACCGTTAATTCCTAGAAATTCTTTAATGTTTTCCTCTATATTGAATATTATGGTAGGGTCATTGAGTATATGCAAATTCAGTTTCTACGATGTGTTGTGTCTTTTCCTCGTCATCTGTAGGAATAGAGAGGACTATGATCAGAGTGTCATTCTCTAATCTTAAATCTATTCACGTTAAACATAAAAAGTAATCAAGTCTAGCATAGACTTTAAATGAACCTGAATCGTGTGTATAGTCTCTGACACATGGCTCTCCCCACACATTAATTATGCCCGTTTCTTCTCAGAGTTAACTTTTCTTCTGAGAGCGCTCTCCTGATTGGTTGCGTTGGAGGAGTCTAATTTGGGATCGAGTCTAAAGTTGAAATCCCCCCACAGATGACTGTGCCCTGAGATTCCACCATTAAATCAAACATGTCTGTAAAATCTCCATCACTCCCAGCGGAGGCGTATACGTTCAATATTGTGATCTATCTATCCTTCCTGTAATCTAACATCTGCCTTCATCACTGGTTTCTAAGATGTGTTCATAGTTAAGCGAACTAGATACAAGTATAGCCACACCCCTGTTACGTTTACGTTTGGCAGATGAGGAGAAAACATGTTTAAAACCCTTTCTTTTCAACCAAGTGATCTTTTGGTTCACATGCATCTCCTGAAGTGAGGCAATCTGGACTTTTTCTTTCTTTAATTTGGATGATATCTTAACTTAATCAGGTTCAGAACGCCATTGACATTAAAAGAAAGAATTTTCACTGGCTCATTTAGGGCTGCACAGTGGTGCAGTGGTCAGCACTGTGGCCTCACAGCAAGAAGGTTCCAGGTTCCAGTCCCGGCTCCATCACAGGGTCTTTCTGTGTGGAGTCTCCATGTTCTCCCTGTTCCTGCTGGGTTCTCTCTGGTACTCCTGCTTCCTCCCACAGTCCAAAGACATCAAGAGGGGACGAGGCTATAGTTCTGTATGAATGTGTCTCTGTATGTTGGCCCTGCGATGGACTGGCAACCTGTCAAAGGTGTACCCGCCTCTCACCTGTACACTGAAAACCTGGATAAGTT